>NW_016107592.1:711066-813891 GCF_001604975.1 Cebus imitator
AAAACTTATATTCATATAATAACACACATAGAAATATTTATTGCAGCTTAATTCATAATTGCCAAAAGCTGGAAGCAACCAAAATGATTTTTAATAAGTGAAAGGATTAATAAAGTGTGGTATATCCACACAATAGAATATTATTCAATGATTAAAAGAAATGAGCTATCAAGCCACAAAAAGACATACACGAATCTTAAATGGATATTGTTAAGTAGAAGAAGCCACTCTAAAAGCATAGTATATAATTGAAAGTATATGATGTTTTCTAAGAGACTGTAGAGCCATTAAACAGGCTCTGTGGTTGTCAGTGATGCAAAGTGTGGAAGGTTGAATACATGATACACATGGAATTATCTTAGGGTGATAAAACCATTCTGTATGATAATATAATGGTGGGTACATGACACTACGCATTTGCTAAAACCCGTAGAACTTCACAACACAAAGAGTGAATCTTACTGTATACAAATTTAAGAGGTCAGGGCATTCCAAGATGGAATGCAGACTGGTGCAAAAGAATGCAACTATATTACAAATTTATGCTACAACCTAATTGATGAGATAAAGGAAAAAGATTCTGACCTAAGTAGCTTTGGAAACGGTGAAGACTTTAAAGATGAAAGATCTGTACATAAACACTGTAATGCAGCTGGTGATGTTGTTTCCCATTGGGGTGCAGGTTAATTCTGAAACCACTGTACATGTATACTGGAATTGAAGAATTAGATAAATGGATGGTAGATGGTAGGAATCAGGTTTCTCACTCATGGGGCTTAAGGTTACAGACAAGCAAGAAGAGGAATAATCCATGTAGTACTTGATTAGAGTAGAAGACATTGGTCTATGAACTTCATGTTTAGCTTATATAGAAACAGATGGATATATCTGAAATTTATATATAAATACAAATTAAAAATAAATATTATATATATATATATATAACACTCTAGCAATGAGCATGTGTACAGCCCAATCTTGGTTTCTAATGCTATTTTTTAATAAAAGGAACCAAGGATCCTTGAGAAATCATTTATTGTAAGGCTGAGGCAGGATATAAAGATGAGCCTGGAGCATCTTAATAGTCCCAGAAAGTAAGAAAGTGCTCAAAAACAGACAATAATGGAGGTATATCAAAGGGACATAGGAACCAGCTGAAAGAACTCCTAATGGCCAAAGCAGAAATAAATTGAGCAAGAAAATAAATTAGGTGCTATTGTATTATAACCCAAAATATAAAGTAAATATCCATGAGACATAAATTGTTGAAATGAATACATAAACAGTATCCTGTCCTATGTAAAAGAACCCAAATAATATATATAAATACTTCACCCTTAAAAAAGTGAAACATTCTTTCCTAACTCTTAAGTGTGGGCTGTGCATAGACTCCCTTCTAAAGAATACAGTATGGAAAAAGGGAGAAAAGTTACTTTGCAGTGGAGGAAACACTACCTCAGTCAGGTACTTCTCAAGTTTTAATGTTAAGGCCATCAAAACCCAGAAAAGTCTGAGAAACTACCACAGTCTAGAGGAGCCTAAGGAGACATGATGACTGAATGTAATGTTGTGTCCTGGATAACATCCTGTAACAGAAAAATGACCTTAGGTAAAAGATTAAGATATTCGAAGAAAGTGTGGACTTCAGTTGATAATGTATTAATATTGGTTTATAACTTGTGACAAGTATATTAATGTAACATGTTAGCAGTAGAAACTGGACATGGGGGATGGGAGAGCTACCTGTACTATCTATGCAAATTTTCTGTAAATAGAAAATTACAATAAAATTAAAAGTTTACTAAAATAAGATAACTTTTTAAAAAAGATGGTGGAGGGGAAGGGAAGGAAGAGATGTTCAGCCCTATAGGAGAAGCTAGCCAGATGTTGAAGCACAGATGTGAAAGGGTCCCGAAAAGCAGAGATTTGGCTGTCAGAAATGGGTCCTAGGAATCTTTGTAAAACTGAGTATGAATCCAAAGGCATAGCCCTGGAAACCAGCCAGGAGGAGTTCAGTGAGACTTTTATGCTATATTTAGTGAGTGTCTATTTAGTGCCAGGCACTTTATAGACATTTTCTTATTGACTCTTTCAAAAACTATGTGAAGCAATTACTCTTCTATTCTTTGTGAAGATGAGGAATTGAGATCCAGAGAAGTTGTGTGTGTTGGTGGCTATAGCAGAGACGGGTTGGAGTTCAAGCCCAGCTCTGTCTAAATCCAAGTTCCTCATACTGCTTAATAGATCACATTTACTGAGCACATAAACTGTTATCCAGGCCCCATGACAAATGCTTTAAATACATTTTCACATAAAACTCCTGATTTGGGTGTAGGTTCTATCATGATTCCAATTTTACAGAGGAGGAAAGATTCTCAGAAAGCTTATCTGCAAGTTCTTCAAAATCCCACAGATAGGACATGGTGGTGCAGATATTCAAACACAAGTTCTTTGATTTCTGAAACCCAAATTTTGTTTTTTGTTTTTAGTATTCCAGAGATTGTTTAATTATTGCCCTTTGACAGTAACTTAGGTTTTTTTCCATTTTTAATATTCCAAATGTGCTACAGTGAATATCCTTTTATGTTCTTCTTTGAGTACATGCATATATAATTCTCTGGGAAGAGTTCTAAAAATGGATTTCCTAGTTGAAGGGTATATGTATTTATATTTTTGGTATATATTGCCAAATTGCCCTCCAAAAAGGCTGGGCTAATTTAAATAACCAACAGTGCTTTATTGTTTGTTTGTTTTAAGACAGGGTCCCGTCTGTTGTCCAGGGTATAGTGTAGTGGGACACTCATAGCTCACTGTAACCTGGAACTCCTGGGCTCAAGCAGTCCTCTCAATCGGATCTTGCTATGTTGCCCAGGCTGGTCTTGAACTCCTGGCCTCAAGGGATCCTTCCATCTCAGTCTTCCAGAGTGGTGGAATTACAGGGATGAACCCCCATCCCTGGCTGTGTTTTATTGTTTTAATTTGCATTTCCTATTGGTGCAAGTGAGCATCTTTTCATCTGTTTATTCATTTTTACTTCTTCTTTTGTGAATTGTTCTTTCTATCCTTCTCTAATTTTTCTGTGGGCTGTTTATTGACTTGTAGGAGCTCTTTATATTCTGGGAGACAAAAAAAATGACAGTGTCAGATAGGAGCTGGTCTAGTTGTTCTCTGCTTAACATAAACAGTAACAGAGACCACCAGCATCAGAGAAGGTTATTCTGTATCTGTGATAAAGTAAGACAAAAATGTGACCACTTTGTAATTATGTCTGAGCAAAGATTAAAAACAAGAACACTGTGCAAATCACAAAAATGACCACAAAAAATGAGGGCCTGCTGCTGTTTCACCTATTTACAACTTTAGCTCCTTTGGATACCTCCCACCTCCTAGATAGTAATTAAGATATGCAATCATGGAATTGCTTCACTTTCTGACACCCCAACATCTTACACAAACCCAAACCACAAAACAATCTTAACTTCCTCTTACTGAGGTATCTCATAGGTTTCCCCTTGAACACAGTCCTTCTTTTTGAACAAGTAATATACCCAACTCTGTTTGCCTACATGTATGTTTTCCGGCATCTTTGGACCTCTGGATGTTAATCCTTTGCTCTGATGCTTGACACAGATATTTTCTCCTGGTCTTTCTTTTATCTCTTAACTTTGTTTATGCTGTCTTCTGTTAATGATACATTTCTAATTTCATGTTGTCAATTTTATAAACCTTCTCCTTTATGGCTTCTTTTTAAAAATTTGTTTAATTATACTTTAAGTTCTGGGGTACATGTGCAGACCATGCAGGTTTGTCACACAGGTGTACATGTGCCATGGTGGTGGTGAAACCCAAATGTTAAAGCACTAGTCTGTATCACTTTCCATTATGGTGACTAGAGGTTTTCCCTGAGTGGTATGTGGTTTCTCCTGAGTGGACTATGACCTATCAGGTCTGTCTCGGAACTACTTCCCCTAAGTCTAGGGTTGACTAGAATAGCCAAATCACCATTGAAGCCTGCTCACTATTCTCATCTCTCATTGTATGGAGATCTGCTTCACTCTGGAAGGCCAGCCTGCTGAGATCATTGCTACAGTGAACACCCAGGCACTCTCCTGTCTCGGTTCAGCAGAGGAGCAGGTATTTCCTCAACTGCCATCTTCAGACCTCTGGAATGGATCTTTAGATGAAGTCCTCTAGCAACATCTCAACAGACTCAATTTGTTCATTTTACTGTGGCTTCAGATGCTCAGGGTGTGGCCTGCAGTGAAAATGATGTCTGTGCCATTCAGGGTGAAAACTACAATTAATGGCCTCTACTAAACAGGTGAGCTGCTAGCTCTGCAAAAACTGCAGGCCATTTAAGATCTGCCAACTGCATTCGGGCTGCTGAGTCCCACAGCCTGCACTGCTTGGAGCAGATTCAATAGCAGGAGGAACATACAAAGAAAGCCAAGGGCTGGGCACGATACTCATGCCTGTAATCCCAGTACTTCAGGAGGCCAAGGGGGTGAATCACCTGAGCTTAGGAGTTTGAGACCAGCCTGGACAACATGGTGAAACGCTGTCTTTTCTAAAAATGCAAAAAATTAGCCAGGTATGGTAGCAGGTACCTCTAATCTCAGCTACTTGGGAGGCTATGGCAGGAGAATTGCTTGAACCTGGAGGTGGAGGTTACAGTGAGCCAAGATTGTGCTATTGCACTCCAGCATGGGCAACAAGAATGAAACTCCATCTCAAAAGCAAAAATAAAATAAAAAATAAGAAAATAAAAGAATGAAAGAAAGGAAGGAAGGAAGGAAGGGAGGGAAGGAGGGAGGGAAGAAAGAAAGCCAAAAAGCCAAGGAATCAAAGCTCATGAGAATGATGCCTAGGATATTCTTCACCTATGCACCTGAAACAGGCTTTAATAGACAGCTAGGGCTTTAATCCTAGACAGAGGGCCCAGGAGAAGATACTGGTGCAAACATCACCATGCTCATCACAGCCAGACATTGGGGATTCGTTAACTCTGGCAGGGATCTCCCAGGATGGTTTCACTAACATTTTCCAAAAAATCAGTGAGCTACCTCCAAGACTGTGTTGAACAAAGGGTTAGTCTTATGCTGTGACCCTGCTGTGTGGTAATGGCAATGTAATTTCAGTTTGCAACAGATTCATTATATCCTAGAGACATTATCGCTCTTCCTTGGGAATGCTGTTGCATAAGAGTATTGGGGCTTAAATTGTAAGCAGTGGCAATAACCACATTTAACATGGGGATTTGCTTGTCTTTTCACAATTTTATGGGTTGGAATTGGTGAAGTGGCATTCTTATGTAGCCTGTTAATTCCCCGGCTTTTTGAGAAAATGGAACGCGTGAGAGACTAGGTGGGAAGGTGGGGAGTTGGTATCCTCACTTCCAGTGGAAGGTAGAGCAGGCCACAGCTGCCGAAGAAGAGGTACAAAGATGCTTTTGCCTTGAGTGTGACCCCTCTGGCAGGAGTGAACTGAAAGGAAAGCAAGTGGTGGAAGGAAAAAGTTTGCAAATATTTTGGAATTTTACTTATGGCAACAGGGGATAGAAAATTGATTTATTTAGAATTTGGATTCTTCTGCATCAACAAAGGAAGGACTTGGAAGAAGGAGAAGGAATAGAATGTTAAATTTTATGGGCCGGTTTGGGACATTTTATTATGTAGGCATTGTGTTCTTTGGACTGTGTTGTTATCATCTGGTGCATATTGTTTAATACTGTCTGGCGAGTTTGATTGGACAGCATAGCTGGGCATTATTTAAGATGGGAAATAGGATAGCAGTGACTTCTTGGCCTACTGCCTGATGGTGTAGTTGAGGTTCCAGATATATTTTGGCATGAATGGAAAATTGGAGGGGCTCTTCTGCCAGATAGCTGTGTTTAATGGAGACTGACGAGCCTCCTGTGCGAACTCACCCCAATGGGAGAAGGAGCCAGGCATAGTTCATGTGTCTAGAACAAAAGCCTTAGTTGTTGGCTGAGCGTCCTTATGTTTTCTCCTAGCCCAGTTCCCACTTCACTCATCCATTTATTTAAAATACTTTTACTGAGGCATTACTGTGTAGCAGTTACTGTCTTACGTGTATAATTGCAACAGTGAACAGGACAGAGACAATGAGTATTTGTATTCTATGGACATTAGGGAGGCTGAGAGTAAAATTTGAAAGCACTGGTTCTCTGAACAGTCTGGCAGATACTGGAGCATAAGCAGCTCACTTTCTCTAAAACCAGGTTTTGAATGGAGAATGGCCACCCCATCACCCACAGCTGACCACTGGCTCTTTGGCACCATAAGGACAGTGAGGTATTGGTGGTACATTCTGGTAAAGCAGGAGGAGATTATATCCAGCAAAGCAGACATCTCTGGCTCTAGGAGAGCACAAATAGAGACCATAGAGACCATAGCACCTGCTGGGTCAGTGACAAAAAGCACAATGCTTGGCAGACATGCAGGTCAAAACATAGGCCCGGCAGAGTGATAATGTGGTAGATGCGGGGTCTGCAGTGCCCTGAGGAGTCGTGGTAAAGAACCGGGATGAGTGCTGGGGGAGCAACAGAACTAGAAGGAGAATATTTCATTGTGAGTATATCTGTGAGATTCCCAGAAACCACCCACAGACACCGGAGAGATTTTGCAGGACAGAAATATGTTTGCTTGTTTTTGATTTATGTTGCTAATATGACCTCACACACACTTATAAACTATTGAGCTGTGGGACAACTAAATTATAATACATATAATGAGAAAATCAACACAAAACTACCCTCTACTACTAGTGTTACAACCACCATAATTATTGCCATTATTGAATGCTTAGCAGGGCCTAGGAACTGAGCCATGATCTGTAAATATATTAATGCATAATCCTTAGAAAGATTACAAAGGACTTCTTCTTTGGGCCCAGATGGAGTAACAGGAACCAGATTTATCTTTCCATCTGAAATAACCGAAAAATGCACAAAATACATGAAATAATGTTTTTCAGTACCATTATTTCATATATTTCAACAGAGGACAGTAATACCTGCAAGATGAGAAACAAACAAGGTAAGCCAGTGATTGCCCCAGCTTCCAGGCCATGGTACACAGAAGGGGAAGTTGGTTAGAGCCCAGGAGACAACCTGAGTTAAGGAGGCTGCAAGTCTGAGACTACCAGGACAATTAGAGTTTATGGAACAGTGTACCAATGAGAAAAAAGCTGCACACAGAGAGACATCCAGATGCCTGCAGAGGGTCTCTCTCAACTACTTAGATGAGTACTGATCAATATATGAGTGTGAGGATAACAACTAAGGCCAGTAAAAGAATCATCCAAAAGGATTAGAGGTTACAGTGCCTGGTGCTCACTCATGACTGGGAATATGCCTGTTCCCAATCGTCAGACTGGAAAATATCATGATTCAAAAGGTGTTAGGTAGATTTCAGAAGAAACTTCCTTTAATAAGAATAATTAGCTCTAGACAGGTGTGGCCCTACTTGCCAAATCTTTAAAATGATACCTGGAAGGGTCAAACAGTTTCTAAATAACTTATCTGCATCCTCAAACAAATCTCAAGAATATTTATAGGAATACGGAAATATCCAGCACCCAACAAGGGAAAGTGACAACGTCTGACATCCAATAAAAAATTATCAGACTTGCAAAGAAGAAGGAAAATACAAACCAGAATGAGGAGAAAAATTTGTCAATTGAAATCAATTCAGAACTATGGTATTAAGAGTTGTGAATGTATTTCATTTGTTCAAAAAGTTAATGGAAGATAGAAAATATTAAAAAGATCAAAATTGAACTAAAGTCAAAAATTACAGTGTGTGAGAAAAAATACACTAGATGAAATTAAGGAAAGATTAGACATTTCAGAACAAAAGATCCAGAAATGATCTAAAATGAAACTGAGACTGCTAATAACTTTATTCACATACAGTACAACATGATGAATCCCAAAATAATTATGCCAAGTGAAACAAATCACACACACACACACACACACACACACACACAAATATGTATACTGTATGATTCCACTCACATAAAATTCTGGAAAATGGAAAAGAAGCCTGGAGATGTGGAGGACAAGAAAAGGTGAGAGGGAGTTACAAAGTGGAGGAGAAAATTTTTGGAAGTAATGTTTGTGTTCATTGTCTTAATTTTGATGATAGCTTCATAGGTGTATACATATATCAAAACTTAATAAATTGTACACTTGAAATGTTTGAAGTTTAATTACCTCAAAGGTATGTTAATTATACCTCAATAAAACTAAAAAAAAAAGTAAAAGGCATTAGAAGGTATTATCACATATATTTAAAGATGAAAAAAAATTGATATCCTGGGAAGTTAGTTGACTTGCCCAAAACCAAATAGTTTATGAGGCAGTGACTAGGATTCTTAATTCTTTATGCCTTTCAGTGGCATCAGATGGCAACATGAAAGCTAACATTCCTTGATCATACTTTTTGAAAGGACTGCATTTAAACTGTATCTATAATCAACAGTGAGCATTCGTTGATGGACCTCTCTAATATACATGTACTGACCACCATCTGACATACTGCAAATATATTAATTTGTTAAATGTCACTCTTCCCACCCCTTCTTGGCCAATAGAAAGAGAACAGGAATTGTGTTTAGTACACCATTTGTATGGAATATTTCTTATATATTCATCTCTGTCCGTACCTCTTGTTCTAGCTGGCACTTTGGTGACCAAATATGCATAAACTCCAGTCGTTTTATAGAAACACAACCTGCCTCTTGTAAAACCATTGGAGTTTTGCCTCATGCTCTAGAGTTTTATCATTGGTTTTGCTGCAAGACACCCATTCAAGTAGCATATGTTACTTGCAAGTGCAGGTTTCCTTCATGGGATGAAACTTTTTAATGGGAGATGGGATTCGGTGGATAAATTATATCTCATCACTTCCTCATGGATGGACCATTACTTCTCAGGAATGGTTCTGCAGTATCAAGCAATCAGGCTCACTTAGTGGTGGTAAATATAATGCTCCTGTATTCACATGCCTACCTTTCCAGCTTACTCTCTTTGACCTTCACTCCTGCTACCTGAGATTAAACTCCCTGAGTAAGTCAGGCACATAAGCCCCTTGCATCGGGCTCTGTTTCCTGCTTTAAGATCTGGCACTAGCAGTGGTTCAAGGAAGCCTACTTCTGGATAGCATTTTGGAGCTGTGCTATCCATGCATTGGATGAGAATAAGAATTTTTATGCCAGTAATAGGTGGGATAGTGGTGACTTCTGAAAGGCAGTGGCATTGTAAGAACTAAAGTTTCCACTTAGGTTTACTGGGGATGAAGCGCAGATACAAAGTGAAGTGTTATAATATACGGTGGCTATGGCTCTTGAACAGTACAGGAGCAATGATAATTATAGGAGTTGTAGAAAGGAATGGTTTTAAAAGCCTAATTAGAGCCTTAAAAAACAATTTCAGAGCAGTGAACTGATAAATTATGTCGTGGAAATCAGAAATTTCTATGGAAGTTTTTTTTTTTTTTTTTTTTTGAGACGGAGTTTCGCTCTTGTTACCCAGGCTGGAGTGCAATGGTGCGATCTCGGCTCACCGCAACCTCTGCCTCCTGGGTTCAGGCAATTCTCCTGCCTCAGCCTCCTGAGTAGCTTGGATTACAAGCACGCGCCACCATGCCCAGCTAATTTTTTGTATTTTTAGTAGAGACGGGGTTTCACCATGTTGACCAGGATGGTCTCGATCTCTTGACCTCGTGATCCACCCGCCTCGGCCTCCCAAAGTGCTGGGATTACAGGCGTGAGCCACCGCGCCCGGCCCAATCTATGGAAGTTTTTAAAGAGATGTTCATCTCCGCAGCCACAGGGCAGGCTGTGCTGAGATCAGGCTAGCATTTAATTGTAAGGGTATTAGAGTTGCAAAGGAGACAGCGTGTATAGCTGGAGAAGTCTCTCATGTCATGGCCAAGTCTTGTATGAAGAAATAGTGGAGGCCAGGTGGAGTGGCTCACGCCTGTAATCCCAGCACTTTGGGAGGCTGAGGTGGGTGGGTCATCTGAGGTCAGGAGTTCCAGACCAGCCTGACCAACATGGAGGAACCCCATCTCTACTAAAAATACAAAATTAGCTGGGCGTGGTGGTGCATGCTTGTAATCCCAGCTACTTGGGAGGCTGAGGCAGGAGAATCATTTGAACCTGGGAGACGAAGGTTGTAGTGAGCTGAGATCATGCCATTGCACTCCAGCCTGGGTGACAAAGCAAGACCCTGTCAAAGAAAAGAAAGAAAGAAAGAGAAAGAAAGAAAAAGAAAAGAAAAGAAAAAACAGTGGAATCCTGAGATTTGGGAGAGGTTAATTTGGTAGATGAGCTAGGGGATCTTGAATTCTCAGATTGCTTTGAGCTTTCTGGAATGGCAGAGGATCTCCATCCTTTGTTAGAGGACGGAAGACTCCTCTTGCCTGCAGATTGTGCAGTGACCTCACCTGAGATAGGCACCTCACAAGGTTCTTCTTGTTTTTCATGTTTTTCACAAGATTTTCTCTCACTCCTCTGACCCCAATTCATTTAGGCCAATAACAAAGGCCAGATGTCAACACATCCTAAGTAGAGAAGTACAGCTCTGCGGCAGGAGAAAATAGCTTATAGTGTGAAAAAAGGACCTATTTAATATGTACCAGCAGGGACTGAAACACATGTGTCCATGGATCTTATGGGTGTTGAACCATAGTAGAATATGACTTGATAGAAATTTATTGCTGGGGCACTTGCCCATGAATTAGGATTCAATGGTTCGACAGAGACACTTGCATTTGAAGTTGGTTATAACAGTTTGCTGGTATGGTCTTTGAAGCTTGTATATGACAATGGATTAGAGTTCACAGTGATTTTCGAAGTGTGGTCCCAGACCAGCAGATTTAGAATCACCTGGGGACATGCAGTTCCTATACTGAATCAGAAATGCTGGAGTGGACTCCTGCAATCTGTTTTAATAAGCCCTCCAGGTGATTTGGATGCTCACTAAAGTTTGAAAACTGCTAGCCTATAATAATAAGGTGGAGAAACCAGAATTTCTTTGGCACAGTATTTAAGGAAAGAGTCAGGGGCTCAGGAAGATGTGACAGTTAGAATGGATTTTTTAAGTGAGACACAAGAACAATGTTGGATATGTTCCCTTAGGGTTTCTAAGTGCACCTCTTCCTTAAGGCAATACAGAAAGCACAGGTGAGGGGAACACTAGAATCTTTTAAGAAACTTGGTTGTGGCTGTCCTCTGTAGGATGGGGTTAACTAAGGGAGATGCTGTCATGAACCTAGGTTCCCTAATGTCAATGGGATGATAAGATTATAGGATGATGGAGGCAGGTGGCAGCACTTAGGGTCAGAGGTTGCTTTAATAGTTAAGTGGTAATTGGGGTGCATTGACTTACAGGGGTCTGTAGAAATGACTAAACAGATCATAGCAATGGTGGGGAAGGGCTGTGTGCAGTGGTAGATGGACAGCTGATTAGAGTGTTGCTCCCTTTGTAACATAACAAAAAAGGCCACCTCAGCTGCCACTGTGGAGAGCCACAGTCCTTCACCTGTTCCAATTCACAATCCCAGAGTCCACTCTGGGAATAGAAGGCCACACCCACTCAGTAAAGACCTTGCGGTATAATTGCATGTATATATGGTGGGTATTTCACAGACCCTTCTCCACAGTGACTTGCGGTCATTTGCAAGGTTAACTGCATGCTTAAAAAAGGGGACCATGAGATTAGCTCTGGAGTCTGAGCTGATGCTGATGCCAGGGGTGCCTGTATCATTATGGTCTTTGAACCTAGAAAATGTTCACCACAGTAGCCCCATCCCTAATCAGTGTCAGCTTCCTTGCAGTTAGATCTTCTCCCCATTTCCTGGCCCACATTCCCCAAGACCATTACAAAAAAAAGATGCACTATTTCAGCTAGCTTATATCTTCCTCATGCCTGCCCATAAGAAGGTCTAAATTGATTATTAAGTCACCTACTTTATCTCACTTAGGCGAGACAGAATTCAGTAATGTTAGAAATCAGAGTCTCTCTTTGACAGAGTTGGGCTGATCAGCACAAAGTTATGTTATTCTCAACATTAAACTTGTGTGACTTCTGCTGCTCTTTTTTTCCAAATATAGAAAATGTTAATTGTCCATTCTCTGTTATTGTTTCCTTCAGCAGGTCTCAGGGGTTAGGACAAGGAAAGCCACCCAAGCAGCAGGCTTCCTGGATGGTCCGGTCCCAAGCCCCTAGCCCTGGGCATTAGAAGAGTGAGCACTCAGTTTTGCCAGCTCCTAGCAATGAGGACTGGTTGGCAGGAAGCCAAAGTAATATGGCTCTGCTCGTGATTATTACGTACACTGAGCTCACCAGGACCAGCAGGTGAAGTGGCAGGTGTGTAGTATCCCAGCAGTTCCCAATCAGGCTCTTGTGGATTTGTAAACATACAGAAAACCCAGGCCACTCCCCACCAAGGTCTCTCCGTATTGGCTCTACTCAACTTTCCTGTTATCACTATGTGGAGGTGGTTGTTACTCCTTCTGCAGTGATGACCCTGGATGATTTTCTCTGAGATGTGTGCCAACTCTAATGGACTTCTGTGATCTAGAAATCTCCTCCCTGTGGGAGCTCTCTCACCCCAGTTGCTATTAAACCAGCCTGTATTGTTTTCCACCGTCCTTGTACTTTTCATTCTGTGGCAGGGCCTGTTTTTTTCCAGTTTATGTCTGCTTATAGCTGAAGTATTTTCAGACATACTTGTGTATTTCCTTTTATTTTTAATCGATGAAAGTATTATGAAGGAGAAGTCCTATACACGGACAGACCTTGCTGTACATTTCCTCATCCTCCAAGTTTGGAATATCACAAACAGAATTTTAAGAGATATCCTATATACAGATGAAACTGAGGATTTATAAGGTTCACAAAAGAGCAGGGTAGATGCCACACTGTGGAGATTTCTTTGACCAATTTTCCTAGTTAAGTGCAGAAATATAAGTGTTGATTGAGCATCTCTTCAGAATTCTGGGAAGCCAGTCAAAGGGTATAATTCTAACGCTTAAGGATCCCGTGGTCTAGCTAGGGAGGGACTGAGGGAGTATAAAAATAGAAAAATAATAGAACCATGTATAAGATACCTAATGGGGGACAAATGAAGACATCTTTGAGTCAGGGATGCTTGAGTAAGATTTTGAAGACAGATAAAGTGGGAAAGCAAATTGCTAGCAGGAAGAATGGGATATGACAGCCACAGGCAACAGCATCATGTCTGTTGAGAAATATAGGAAGATAGTTTTGGTGGGGTTTAAAATATCAGTGGGAAAGATAAAAGGAAATGAAGCTGGAGAAATAGGCAGGACCGAGTCAAAGACTGTCTTATATACCTAGAAGCACAGCCTTTTTTCTCTAGGCCAGTGGTTTTCAAAATGGGATTCCTGGACCAGCAGCATCAGCATCACCTGAGAACTTGTTAGAAATGTAGACTCTTCACCCCTACTCCCTCAGCTAGGTGAAGAACTCTGGGGATATAGTTGGAAATCTTAATTTTAACAAGCTGTCCAAGTGATTCTGATACATACAGATGTTAGAATCTCTACTTTAGGTGTTGAGGAGCCATAGCATGTTCTGAGCATTGGGAAGTGCATAGTTTAAAAAGATCTCTCTTCCAGCAGTGTGGAAGCAGGATTGAAAGGGGCAATCCCTATGACAGAGTCACCAATTGGAAGACTGCTCCAACAGTGCAGTTGAGAAATGACCAAGACCTAAGCAGGGTAGAAACAGAGGAACTGGGGAGAAGAGCACTGGGGAGAGAGGTGAAAAAGACTGAGGCCAGCTGGATTTGGAAGGTGAGGGTCAGGGGACATTTGCTGCTGTGAATGAGGTTGCAGTGAAATGGCCCAGTATGGTCAGGCCAGCTAAAAGGGAGGGGGAAATTCTCCAGTGCACCTTAACACCCATGTGCTCATTAGGTACCTCTTCCCCTTGACCATCACAGTGAGGAAGCAAGAGCTCCTTCTGAGTTACCAGAACTACTTCACAAAGATGAGTGATTATTCCAAACAGGGAAAACATCTCAAAACCAGTGGTGCTAATGAAAAGAATGTGTAAAGTGTATGTGTGTGTGTGCACATGCACATTCTAGGGAATGCTATGGTATGCCATTTCTCTTTTGGATTCCAATTATTTTGTTATCTTCCTGGTACCTGCATTTGTATGCAATAGGTGATAGGTGAGGTAAGTAACAGCTGTTAGTACTTCATGGTCTCAGCCTCTATATATTTGATTTCCAGCAAACAGTACATATGGGTAAGTATGAGAACGTTTTTGGAGGCTAGGGGAGTGTCAGATACTTCAGTTTTTGGTTGGTTTAGAGAATTAAACGTCTCTTGTAGAAATGTTCCAAAATCTGGGTTGTAAGCCACAGAGTGTGATTGTGCTGCTCAACTGTCCCAGAATGGGGTTCCTTAGAGTCATATTAACAGATTATTATATTTCCTTAAAATGTCCTGTTGTGGGCTGAATTTTGTCCCCCAAAAGAGATATGCAAGTCCTAACCCCAGTATCTGTGAATGTGATCTTGTTTGGAGATAGAATATTTGCAGACATAATCAAGTTAAAATGAGGTGAAGCTTGATTAGTGTCAGCTCTAATCCAAAAACTGTTGTCTGTATAAGAAGGGGGAAATGTGGGCGCAGATGGAAGGAGAACAGAGAGAACATCATGTGATTGTGGGATCCACGATTGGAGCGATGCACTTATAAGCCAAGTAACATCAAGATTATAAGTTAGGAAGAGATAAGGAAGGATTCTCCCCTAGAGGATTTAAAGATAGCCTGGCCAACACCTTGATTTTGTACTTCTGCCTTCAGAACTAGAAGGCAATTAATTTCTGTTGTTTTAAACCACGAAGTTTGTGACAATTTCTTAACCACAGCCCAATAAATGAACACGTCCCAAATCTTTAACAGGTTTAAGATACGTAATTCCAACCTCAAAATAGAAATGTAGAAAAGCAACAACAACCAGGGATGATTTGAAACTTACACAAGACAGACTTTTAAATCAGAGGAGTTAGGAAAGTGGAAGAAGAGCCTCCTTTGTGAAAAAATGCGAAGAAAATGGATAATGTTTTTTCCCAAATTGCCTGAAAATGCAATAGACTGGCTTCTTCTAAGACAGAAGGAAAAATTCTCTATAACTTTCAGGGAAAATAAGGGCAAACAGATAACTCTCCTGTTCTGTGACAGCCTATCACCAAATGAGAGATGGAGAATAATAGAAAAGACAGTGATGATATAAAACGGGCCCCAGCCATGGAGCATTGCTGGATTAACTCCAGCAGCATTTGTGTACGGTGTCATGTCAATAAAATTACTGAAATTGAAACCTGAAATTGAACAGAGTGTGAAAGAAAGAAGATATTACTCAAGGGATCTAAGCAGTAAATATTCCCATTAAGGAGAAGTGATATCATGGAAAGTTTCTGTGGTTTGTGATGCCATTGAAGTCCAAACAAAGCGGGTATAATTTCATTGTTTCCCTCTGTGGCATTTTTTTTGCAGAATGGAGCACTTGCTTGTAATAAAATTGTGCTCCTGAGAAGTGAAATCAAAGTTCACAGATGTATCAGTAGGTTGGAGTGCATATTCATTTATTCACAAGGCTTATGGGGCTGCTTTTTCTCAACCAGGAGCTGTGAGATTTCTTTATTCACCAGCAGGAATTTAATGTGAAGAACAGGCCCTGGGTTTCTCATTCTTGGACAGGGAGAAAGCTGAGCCTGAATATAACTGAGGTCAGCTTGGTGAGGTCAGTTGGCATTGTGGCTAGAAATCCACCTCTCACCTTACCTCTCCTTGCTTAACTGTGGAATAATTCCTTTTTACCTACTCTACAATCCATATGACCCTCACTAGATGTACCCAGGCAACCCCTCTCTTTTTCTGCCATCTTAGGCAAAGGTTAGGGTACACCATTCCTGTGGCTGAGCCTGAGAACTACTGCAGGCCAGTTCCCTTTTTCTAGTCTAGAAAGCCTGTCTGCCAGCTGTTTCCATCCCCAGCAGTCTGAGTGTTTAGCTGGAAGCCTGATGTCCCCACACCCCATGTGGCAGGGCATTAGGAGCTCTGCTGATTATCTGTCCATAGAGTAAGCTCCTGACTCCTAATACACAGACACCAAAACCACTGCCAATGTTTCCCCTTGGGGATTGTTTTCTATTGAAAGATTTCATAGCCTTCTTAAAATTCTCACCTTCTTATGGAAACAAGTCAAAAGGAAACAGAACATGGCATCTAATCCATTATTAGATACATCTATAAAAGGCCCAGTGTTGTCAAACTGGTGAGGAAGACCTGTTTTGTTTTTCCTGGGGATGCTATTAATATGCTGAGCTCAAGATGATTTGGCTGAACTCTTACAAAGCAGTAGGAGGTAGTTCCTATTATAACTCTTATTTTATAAATGGAGACTGAGCTTTAGAGATACTAAAACATTTGGCTAAGTTGGCAGAGTTAGATTTAGAACCTGGGTGTATATCTTGTCCAAGCCAAGAGGTCAAGAGCACCTCTATGCCACACTGATGCTCATGAACTGTGATTTTCAGGGAAGCACAGAGTATCAGGGCTGGGTAATGGTCTTAGTCTGTTCAGGCTGCGTAACAAAATACTATAGACTGAGTAGTCTATAAACAACATCAGTTTATTTCTCATGGTTCCAGAGTCTGTGATGTCCAAGATCAAGGGGCCAGCAGATTTGATGTCTCATGAGGACCTGATTCCTAGCTCATAGATGGCACCTTCTTGTTGTAACCTCACATGGTGGAAGGAGCAAGGCAACTTTTTAGAGCCTATTTAATAAGAGCATGAATCTCATTTATGAGGACTTCATCCACATGACCTAACTACCTCACACTAGGCCCATTTCTTAATACTATCATTTTGGGTGTTAGGATTTTAATATATGAATTTTAGGAGGACACAAACATTCAGACAATAGCAGTGACTTCAGGGGATCCTCCAAGCAACTCTGCTGCTGGTGTGTAAAGCTTCTCTACTGCACTGCTGGAAAGTGGTTGTCTGAATTCTGTGTGCTTACTTCTAGTGTTAGAGAATGCACCAACTCATTGGATAGCCTATAATGTATATCCAGTCATACATAAGCATAAAAAACCAATATTTTGGTTGTGATTTGAGATTTTTCCATGTGTAACCTCTACCCATTTATTCTAGCTCTGTCCTCGGGGACCACAGGAAATAATCCCAACACTTTAGCAAACTGTGGAGCATTTAAGAACAGGCTTTGTCTCTCAGTAAATCTTCACTTTTTATTCAATCTTTGAACAAGACCTCATCCATAATGGTTTCCAGAAAGTTTGCTTTTCTTGGAACATGCTACAGTTTGTTAAAGTCCCTTTGTAAGTGTGGGAAACAGAATTTGAACACAATATTCCAGGTGTAATTTGGCCAAAAAACAACAAGGTGAGACTCTTACATTCTATCTTTTTACCACCTTTGGGACCTGGGAGTCAGCCTGGTATTGACTAAGTTTCACATGAAATTAACTTGGACTCTCCTCTGAGTTCAATCCAAGATGACCCAGGAATACCTTTACACTATCGATTAATAGAGCAATTTTATGAGCACAGGCCATGGTAAAAGTGCTCAGCCCTTTGTATATTTCATTGACCAACCTTTGTAAAGACATAAACAGACTTTGGTTCAAACAGAACTCATTAAAATCCAACATCCCAATTGGTGTTATAAATGTTGCTATAGAGATACCTCCTCCATGGCTATTTGCCAGGGATTATCATATAAATCTATAGATAAAACAATCTTATCAGTTCTGATACATTGGTTAGGGCAAACACTGTGGGTATAATATATGCATTTTGGACACAGCTTATAATTTTCTATAAATTATCCAGTTCAGGCGCAAGAACTATTGAGAAGTTTAGAAACCTGTAAGAAATATGTTATCTTCAATTCTACATCTTTATCTTCTTCCAAATGGCAACTTACCCCTTTCTCTGAATCAACAGTGCAGTATCTCTTCAGAGTCATTGTCTCCTCACTCTATGATGATTCTAACTGGAAAATGTCTACTAAGATTTTTTCTAAAGTACTTCTGTGAATTTTGAAAGAACATACCATGTTCCTTTTTGGATAAGATATGGTTTCACTCCACCTTCAAATAACAAAGAGGAAGCAATATTTAAACATTTACCTACCAGTCTCTCTCTCTCTCTGTTTCTCTTTCTCTTTCTCTTTCCCTCTCATTCATGATCTTGTTTAATCCTCCAACATCCCTGTAAAGTGGATAAAATTATTCCTATTTCATAGCAAAATCTGAGAAGCTGAGGCTCAGAAAGGTAGGATGAGTTGCCCAAGGCAAGGTACTGACAGAGTCAGTCTTCAAATTCTTATAAACTAATTCTAGGTAGAGTTCATTCCACTACCCCCAGATTGTTTTAGTGTTATAAATTGTGGTCCTCTAAGCAGTTTGAAAGAGTCAATCATTTGCTCCTCAGAGGCAGGGTTTCCCCAACAGAATTATTCTATTGTGATATCCATGAAATAATTTCGGGATTCATCTTAAAGTTAATTAAGAAGGACTAACACAAAGTTACTCGAGCCATTGCAATTACTTTATCTAAATGAGATATGCTACTTTGGCTTGATTTTTCTCAGTAGATCAAATCAAACCAATGATTTTTAAGAATTTAAACATATTTTTGCTTAGAAAACACGATAAAGTGAAAGAGTTTATTGAGCTATAGGAAGATATTTTTGTCAACCAATTCATATTAATACAAATCTTTTGGATTCAAGATTTAAAAATAAAGGCAAAATGGGTGAAAACATGTTTAGTGAGTTTGACTGAACTGCAAACTAGCAACATCCAAAGGATTTGTGGAAGAAAGTGTTTCAAAGTGCCACAAAATACAGAGAATCTCTAAATCTTTGGGTTAGGATTCTCTTAGAATTTAGGATCTGGGTCAGGGGTTCCCAACTTTCCAGGGCCAGATAGGTAATGTCAGTATGTGAGAGAGGTGGTGTAAGTTTTTTCTATTTTTTTTTAATATAGTAAAATACATATAACATAAAACTTAACATTGGTAGTGCAAAGGTATTCCTGGGTCATCTCAGATTGTAACTAAGAGCAGAGTCCAAGTTAATCTCATGTGAAACTTCATCAATTCCAGGCTGCTCAGTGGCATAATACTGAGTAACCATCACAACCATCCATATTCATAATTCCTTTCATCTTGTAAAATTGAAACTCTATGCCTGTTAAACAATAACTTCCCATTCCTCTTTCCTCACAGCCCCTGGCAACCATCATTTTACTTTATGTCTTTATGATTTCGATTAAGTACTTCACATAAGTGGAATCACACAGTATTTGTTTTTTTGTGACTGGCTTATTTCACTTAGGATAATCTCCTCAAGTTTCATCCATGTTGTACCACATTGCAGAATTTTCTTCCTTTATAAGGCGGAGTACTATTTCATTATATGTATATACCACATTTTGTTTATCCGTTCATCTGTTGATGAACACTTGAGTTGCTTCCATGTGTTAGCTATTGTGGACAATGCTATTATAAAGATGGGTTACAAATATCTCTTCAAGACCTATTTTCATTTATTTTGGCTATATACACATAAGTAGACTTGCCGGAGCATATGGTAATCCTATTTTTAATCTTGGGGGGATGGGTATAGAAAATCATGGTATACATTGTTTTCTTTATCTTTTTTTAATTTTTATTTTAGGTTTGGGGGTACATGTGAAGGTTTGTTGCATGGATAAATTCATGTCATGGGGTTTTTTTTGTACAAAATGTTTCAGTAACAAGGTATTAAGCCCAGTACACAATAGTTACCTTTTCTGCTCTTCTCCCTCCTCCCACCTTCCACCCTCAAGTAGATCCAAGTGTCTGTTGTTCCCTTCTTTGTGTTCATGATTTCTCATCACTTAGCTCCCTCTTATAAGTAATAACATGTGGTATTGGTTTTCTGTTTCTGTGTTAGTTTGCTAAGGGTAACAGCCTCCAGCTCCACCCATGTTCCCACAAAAGACATGGTCTTCTTCTTTTTGATGGCTGCATAGTATTCTATGGTGTTTATGTACCACATTTTCTTTATCCAATCTGTCATTGATGGGCATTTAGATTGATTCTATGTCTTTGCTATTGTGAATTGTGCTGCAGTGAACATTTGTGTGCATGTGTCTTTTTTTTTTTTTTTGGAGGTAGGGTCTTGCTCTGTTGTCCAGACTGGAGTGCAGTGGTGCGATCTTGGCTCACTGCAAACTCTGCTTCCCTGTTTCAAGTGATTCTCCTGCCTCAGCCTCCTGAGTAGCTGGGACTACAGGCATGTACTACCACGCTCAGCTAATTTTTGTACTTTTAGTAGAGACAGGGTTTCACCATGTTGGCCAAGATGATCTCAATCTCTTGACCTTGTGATCTGCCTGCCTCAGCCTCCCAAAGTGCTGGGATTACAGGTGTGAGCCACTGCACCTGGCTGCATGTGTCTTTATGATATAATGATTTATATTCCTCTGGATTTATGCCCAGTATGGGTATATTGCTGGGCCAAATGGTAGTTCTGCTGTTAGCTCTTTGAGGAATCACTGTGCTGCTTTCCACAATGAACTAATTTACACTCCCATCAACAGTGTGTAAGTGTTCCCTTTTCTTAGCAACCTTGCCCGCATTTTTTTTTTTTAACTTTTTAATAGTAGCCATTCAGACTAGAGTGAGATGGTATCTCATTGTGATTCTGATTTGCGTTTCTCTAATGATCAGGATATTGAACTTTTTTTTCATATGATTGTTGTCTTCTTTTGGAAAGTGTTCATTCATGCCCTTTACTTACTTTTTTAAAGGGGTTGTTTGTTTTTCTCTTGTAAATTGGTTTAAGTCCCTTATGGATGCTGGATATTAGACCTTTGTCAGATGTATAGTTTGCAAATATTTTCTCCAATTCTGTAGGTTGTCTGTTTACTGTGTTGATAGTTTCTTTTGCTGTGCAGAAGCTCTTAAACTTAATTAGATCCCACTTGTCAATTTTTGCTTTTGTTGCAATTGCTTTTGGTGTCTTTGTCATGAAATCTTTGCAGGTTCTTATGTCTAGGATGGTGTTGCCTGGGTATTTTTGTAGTTTTGGGTTTTACATTGAAGTTTTTAATACATCTTGAGTTGATTTTTGTATATGGTGTAAGGAAGAGTCCAGATTCAATCTTCTACATATGGCTAATCAGTTACCCCAGCACCATTTATTGAGTAGGGAGTCTTTTCCTCATTGCTTGTTTTGGTCAGCTTTGCTGAAGATCAGAAGGTCATAGGTGTACAGCTTTATTTCTGGGTTCTTTATTAGGTACCTGTTTTTGTTCCAGTACCATGCTGTTTTGGTTACTGTAACCTTGTAGTACAGTTTGAAGTTGGGCAGTGTGATGCCTCCAGCTTTGTTCTTTTGCTTAGGTTTACCTTGACTATTTGGGCTCTTTTTTTGGTTTCATATAAATTTTAAAATAGTTTCTCATTATTGTATGAATAATTCTATTAGTAGTTTGATAGGAGTAGCATTGAATCTGTAAATTGCTTTGGGCAGGTGGCCATTTTAATGAAATTGATTCTTCCTATCTATGAGCATGAAATGATTTTCCATTTGTTTGCCTTTTCTCTGATTTATTTGAGTAGTGTTTTATAATTCTCACTGTAGAGATCTTTCACTTCTCTGGTTAGCTGTATTCCTAGGTATTTTATTCTTCTTGTGACAGTTTTGAATGGGATTGCCATCCTGATTTTGTTCTCAGCTTGACTGTGGATGGTATATAGGGATGCTAGTGATTTTTGCACGTTGACACTTTCCTGAAGTTGTTTATCAGCTAAAGAAGCTTTTGGGCTAAGCCTATCAGGTTTTCTAGATGTAGAATTAGATTATGCAAACAGGGATAGTTTGACATCCTCTCTTCCTATTGGGATGCCCTTTATTATTTCTTTCTCTTGCCTGATTGCTCTGGTTAGAACTCTCAATACTATGTTGAATAGGAGTAGTGAGAAAGCACCTCCTTGTCTTGTGCTGGTTTTCAAGGTGAATGCTTCCAGCTTTTGTCCATTTGGCATGATGTTGGCTGTGGATTTATCATAGTTAGCTCTTATTAGTTTGAAGTGTATTTCCTTAATACCTAAATTCGTTTATATAGAGTTTTTAGCATGAAGGAATGTTGAATTTTATCAAAAGCCTTTTCTGCATCTATTGAGAAGATCAAGTGGTTTTCCCCTTTAGTTCCATTCATTGATGAATTACATTTATTGATTTGCATATGTTCAACCAACCTTGTATCTGGAGATGAAGCCTACTTGATTGTGGTAGATTAATACTTTGATGTACTGTGAGATGTAATAGTCAATTTAAAGCAATGAGCACCCCTATTATCCACACTATGGTTTCTAACTATTTCCTTGAAAAGGATTGTTCTTTATGAAAAAGGTTTATTCCAGTGCTGAAACAGGAAATGAACAAAGTGAGCCTCAAATATCTTATTATACTAAAAATCAAGGAGATAATTAATGAAAGACTACTAAGGTTTTGTCAATGACTCAGATTCCAAATTGAAAAGGCTACCACTATCTAAAAATGGAATGATTTGGTTACTGATACAGATATAATTTAATGGATTGATATCATATCAAATATATTTGAATTCATAAATTCATGAGGTGGCTAAAATAACAGTAAAGAAGGAAACTCAGAAGTAACTGATAGAAAATTAGGAAACTAATTTATTATTCTGAAAACTGGTAAATACCAGAAAATTATCCAGGAATTATTTTTCCTTTTCTGCAAGAGCTATACCTCAGAGTAAGCAAATTAATGATAAGGGGCAGTTCTTCTTTATATTATTATACAGATAATACTAAGTGAAGAAAAATGATGTAATTAGAAAATTAATATTTGGTAGCCACGAATGAATTGTTGAATCTAGGCAAATGCTCATCAATACTGCTAACAACACAGAGGCAGGTGGGCATCATGGATCTCCTGATGAAAGTACACAACTCTACCAGTGAAGTGGTTTTGCCAAAAAACAAACAAACAAAAAAAGAAATCAAGAAAATAACCAAACTTGAATCTAATCAAGCCCTTATCTCTAGCAATTTAGAGGAGCACAGGATCTCATCAAATGAAACCATGGGATCTAATTAGTAAAATCTAGACAGTGGGAAACCTTTAGGAAAAACAATACACTTTACTTAACAACTAAATTATAAAGAAAAGGGCGGAGGGGGGAGAGAGAGAGAGAGAGAGAGAGAGAGAGAGAGAGAGAGAAAGAGAAAGAGAGGAACCTTTAGGTTAAAAAATACTCAGGGTATATATCAACAACTGTAATATATGACCCCTATTTGTATCTGGATTGAGTCAAACTGTAAAAGGTTAGAAGAAAGACAACAAAGAATTATGAATGCTGATTTTTTCCAAAGGCCGCATTTCCTAATACCATCACATTAGGGGTTAGGATTTCAACAAATGAATTTTAGAAGGATATTCAGTCTATAACAACCAGTAACTTCATATTAAAGTTTTTCTGGAAGCTGGTGTTTCTCCTACTTAGTGTTTACTTTAATATTTTGCTTTCCTGAATTTTGGATTTTTGCCTGTGACTTTCCTACTTTGACCACCATTAATTTTCCACACATCTTTGCTTCAAGCTGAAGACCTCCCCAGTTCCTTAAATCTACTTCAGGCTAGCACTAACACATTTTATGAGCACAGGAGACTTTTATTTAAGGACTGTCTGTGGATAATGGGTAGAGCTTATAGGCAATCACTTAAAATTGAATAAGCGGCATTATAACTAATGCCACAATTCTAAAATTAGCCACAATCCCCAATAGGCCTGCCCTGCTGCCTTCTTTCTTCTTTCTGAGGCTTCTATTCCATTTTCTGGCTCCCAAGTCACAAACCACAAATTCCCAGTTATTCATTTATTTTTCCCCCAGAAGAAATAGCTTTATTGGGATTAGCATCTGGAGAAAGAAAGTAGTACCTGATACATCATAATGACTTGAGGAATGCAGATAGGGCAGACATATTGTTATTAGACAAATGGACTTGATTTCCCAGCAGACTCTGTAGTAAGTCTAAGCAGTATAAGGCCCTGTTGGGAAAATAGTTTCCCCACTCCCCAAACTCTCTACTAAGCTACCATTTTAAAAAGTGGAGCAGCATTCTTCATATGGCTTTTTAAAAAAATCTCAACCACTACTATTATAAATGCAAGAAAAGATCATATTTTATTAATCTTAAATTTATTTTTCGCATTTAGCTTAAAGTGTTCCTCATTTTCCATAGTTTCTGTCCTTCTGAACCTGGTAGCTACAAGTTCAACTGAGAATTGAGAGGGCAATCTCACTAGCCCACAGTCACCTTTTCCCATTTTTCCTTATTGGTTAGGACCAAGTAACAGGGAGAGTCTTAGGCTTGGGCAATTGTTATTTGCCTCACACAATAGTACAATAAGGCATCACGTGTGGGTACAGAGCCAGGCTGGTGAGATTTGTAGACAGGAAAGCACAGACTCATAATTGGTGTCGAAAGAAGAGGGATGATTGCTGGCTTGCATGTCTATGAGCTTTCTCCATCCTCACCTTCATCTTCTCTTCCAGTCCTGGCCCTGCATTCCAGAAACCTAGAAATGCACAGAAGACTTGTCTCTGGTGAGTATGGAGGGGAGTAGGGAGTAGTGGGTGTCTAGGATGGATACTCTGGCTCCTACCCAGAGGAGCAAGGGGACATTTGATTTCCATGAGGAGTTCTGGGCAGGGGTGGGGGGGGGAGAGAGAGAGAGAGAGGGAGAGGGAGAGGGAGAGGGAGAGGGAGAGGGAATATATTGTATGGGGAGACAGAATCAACAGGATTGTAGCCTTCAGGAATACAGAGTTGGGGAATATGGTGGACCTCCCAGTAGGCACGGATGGCCTCAGCTAGCCTGAACCAGGATTATAGTGGCTCAATACTCCTTGTTAAGCCTGTGCTTGGACTCAGTTTATATTTATCTTCCTATCACTTTCTTAAACAGAGCAGTTCATCTCCCCTCTTCAACCCAAACCCAGCTCTTGATCCAGGTTCCTATATCCAAATACCCATTGAAGTGTCCTATAAGCAGAGGGTCATCTATTCAGGGTGTCCATACTTTCACAGTCCAAAACGCTGACAGAGCTTAGAAATCACATATTTCTTGGTTACCTGATCACAGTCTAGTCTGTTTCTCTCCACCTTTCCTTCCAGAGCTAGATCCCAGAGCTTATGAGAGTATTTTCTTCAAGTTACAGAAGCATCAGAAAAAGTGGAAACTGATATATATAGTCCAGAAAGTGTGACAATATGACAAAAGGTGGACTCCATAAGTTTTCCCTTTTTCATTTTCCCCCCTTTGTTCCTTCTTTGAAAGTGAAGCTTTCTGTGTCTGCCTGAAGTAGTGTGTTGCATAATAGCTGTCTCAATCCTACTGTAGTTTTTGCTCCTGTTATCAAGGTCTTGCTGCTTCCTGCAAACAAACAAGAACAAACAGATCTCAGATCCCTTATTGAGTGGTGGTTTATCTCAGTGTGTAATCGGAAGGGTTCCACCACCACCATTAACACCCCCAAAATTAAACACAATGAAAAAAGAGTAAATGTCTGAATAAACTGTACTTTAAAGATATAATTAATAAAAATTATATTTGTTCTCCCTTGTGAAGTGTCACATGCCTAATTAAGCCCAGTGGAAGGAAAGCCCTCTGTGGTCCAGGATGTTGGATGGCAGAGACTCTGGCCTGAACCTGCACTGTCCCGCTATTGCCTGATCTTGCTATTCTTCTCATTATCCTTCAGTAGTCTGCAAACCCAAGCCAAGGGACATTTAGCCATACTTTGGAACTGTTGTTCTCAAGGGGACAATTGGACGGCAAGTCAGATCCACAGACAGCAGCTCATGAACCCTACTGTAGTTCATATCTTCCACCAGCAGGCTAGACTCTCAGGGCATTGAGCACTATGTGCAGAGTTTCGGCAAGTGTGTCATTTGCGTCTTCTTTGATGGAATCACTGCCTGACTGCAAGGTGGAGTACTTTTGGCCCCTGGCTTGGTCCTTACCTTATCTAACTCAATAGAGAACAGAAATCTTTTGGGATTCAGATTCCCATCATATCAGCATGTTTTTCCCCTTGCTCCTACCTCAGCTCCGGAAGGATAACCCAGGTCTCACAGGGCAGAGGTGGAATTGCTGGGTGATGGAAGGGTGAGCACACAAAGCAGCTGTCACTTGAAGCCCATCTGCCATGGAGACTCACAGTATAACTAGTGACGGTTCAATCCCGTATTTCACATCTGATTTCCATAATGCTTTTTCCCATCATAGTCTTTATAATCTTCATATCAGCTCGTTATCTTGAAAACTGTTAAGAAATACCACCTGTGGAGACTGTGCTCAGGGAGTGATTGTGACCCTTATTTCTCCTCCCACCTGAGTGTCCAGAAGCATCAGTTCCTGTGGCCTCTAGACTGATAATTCTGGACAACCACTTTATCTTGAGTTTCTCTGTGTCTTTTCCTTCTTGGGTTGGAGACTCTGAACATCTGGAGCACTTCCAGGCCTGAGCTCACCATGCCTTCGGATCTGAGTCCTGGCAGGGTCTAGGTCTATGCTCCTGGGATTCCCAGCAGGGCCTAACTTTTCACATCTACGGGTTTTCTGTAATCCTAGAGAGTGTATTTTGGGAAACCAAAATCAGAGTAAATATCTGACATTTTAAATTACACTTGTGGGACCTACGTAATAGAATATTTCAAATGAGCACTGGCTAGAGAACCTGTGGCATATGATGACCCTGGTGGGCACTGGCACCTGAACGATAATTATGAACTCAGCAATAGGGTGCTTTGCCACTGTGGTCACTCCCTCCCATTTCTAAGAACCTGGACTTTGTGCAGTTACTTACGGGACACACATCCCCATCTGTGACCACAGTTCACACCTGTAAAAGAAAGGCATTTGAGTAGAAAGTTCTTAAAATCCTTTTCAGCTTTAACAACTGCATGGTGTTATGATCTTTACTTTTGATTTATTTTTCCTCCCCCTCCCATATATCCTGGAGCAATCTTAAGAATGAGGAAAGTGATTCCTAGCTGACCACTGCAACTTCCCAGAGTATAAAGTATTCCCCTGTCTTGTCTCCTAAGCCAAGTGCAGATTTGCAAAAGCCCTATTGGGGCAAACGGTGTCCTGAATTGCTCACTCAGTTTATTTGCATTAAAAATTAGCATTTGCTGCATTAATAGAAGTAATATTTACAGGTTTACCGTGGATGCTGATCATTAATGGAAAAATAAATTAAAATCCCCATGCCCTCAATCTGAAGAATGTTGGCATGCTTCTGGATAATATTAATGTTATGAAACAAGGTTTTAGAGGAGGTATAGGAGACTGTGTCCTTCATGTAATAGAGCGCAGTGTACTTTATAGTGAAATTTCCAGGGAATTGATTTGCAGATGAAAGCTCAGAAGCCCACAACAGTGGACAACAAAGCCGTCTGTTGAGCAAGTCTAGGGGACGATAAGAGCGGGACGGGGGGGTGGCGGATGACCAGAGAGTAATTAGGATTCCTGCCAGTATTAGAAGCTCTCAAAGTTTGGCCTTGATTAAATGCAGTGCTTGGCATGCCTCCCAGCCTGCTTACTTGATCAGGACAGGTAGAGTCACACACTCCTTTCAACCCACATTTATTGAGCACCTACTCAGTACTGGCTCTGCCGTTGTTGAAGTCACACCCTCACAGGGGCTCAGGCATGTCAAGGAGGAATTGTAATACAGTGTGGTCAGGGCTATGATGAGTTAAATACAGAATGCTGTGGGAGCATGGAATGGGGGCCCTGACCTTGCCTGGCCACTAGGGGAAGTCTCTTAGAGCAAACACCAGCTCAGCCTCTGAAGACCATGCCTGCTTTAGAGAGAGAGCAAGAGGAAGGGAGCAAGGGAGGTCATTCACAATTCTGTCACTCCTAAATTTGTCTGAACCTTTTTGGAAGGCATTTATATTTCCTGCCAGCACCACCTCTTGGGGACGATTAATTCCAATAAGTTTCAATCCGTTTATTACTCACTGTGAGAGAAATTGCTTCCTTTTATGTCTGGAACTAAACCTGGATCGCATTTCATGGGATATCCCCTAGTCTCAGAGTTTTAGAATCTGGTTTGTAAATCTGTGCCTCACGAATCCTCAGCGTTCTTGTTTTTGTTTATTTTTTGAGATGGAGTCCCGCTCTGTCGCCAGGTTGGAGTGCAGTGGTGCGATCTTGGCTCACTGCAACCTCCACCTCCCAGGTTCAAGCAATTCTCCTGCCTCAGCCGCCCAAATAGCTGAGATTACAGGTGTGAGCCACCATGCCCTGCTAATTTTTGTATTTTTAGTAGAGATGGGGTTCCACTATGTTGGCCAGGGTTGTGGTCTCAATCTCTTGACCTCGTGATCCACCCACCTGGGCCTTCCAAAGTGCTGGGATTACAAGCATGAGCCACGGCGCCTGGCCAGTTCTTGGTTTTGTGGATGCAGATGTCTTCTCCTCTTGGCCTTCAGACTGAAGACTCTAACCATTTCCTTTGTCTGATATTCCCATTTTATTTGTCTTTCTCATAATCTCCAGTTGTTGTACCTTTCTGGGTTGTGGTGGCTAGAACAGCTTTTAACCATCCTGTTTAACAGAAAATCAAAAATCTGCTTTGCGTAAGGGAAGAAAGTATTTTTGCTTTTTGTTTCTGATAACACAGCATGAGAACACAAGACAACTGTCTGACAAACACTCTGGGGCAGGGTGCTTGTGTCAAGCACGAAAGCATCTTTACATCCACGGGGCCTTGCCTAGAGCCTGTGACATGATCAGCACATTCAGGGTGAATGTTTGTAGGGGGTTGGGGGTGAATGCGTATCCTGAGTATTGCTGCGAGCCCAGATCCCTTTACATTATGCTTAGATTTTTGATTTTTTTGTTTTTAAAATTTTATTTTTAACCCTGTTAATGTCTCATTAGATTTGTAGGTGCATACTCAGAGTCATGGATCTTTACTGCCTGGTGGAGTTATTTACAATGCTTTCTTTACCAAATTATTGTGTTTTTATGATTATATAGTGGAAAATGTTCATTGTAGAGCATTTGGAAAGTACAGAAAATATCAGATGGAAATGTAAAGTTAGCCACAATTCAGCCACACCTCAATACATTTCTTCCCAGTTTTTTCTATGACACATTAATACTTTTTCATTTTATAAAATTGGAATCTTCCTATCATTCTTTTTTTTTCATCTAGTACCACATCATGAACATTTTTCCTGTGTCAAGGAATATTCTTTGAAAATATTATTTTAAATGGTTGCTTGATTGTCTGACAAATGGATATAAATTTAACTGGTTAGTCTTCCTTGGAGAGACCAGTTGTTTCCAATGTCTTGCTATTGCAAGTATTTCTGTTCTTCCTAGTATTGACAGAGCCTACTGGGTCTGAGTCTGATTATTCTTTTCCACTATACATAACTAGAATGCTTTATCTAACTCAGTGATCCTCAAAGTGAGATGTAGCCACGCAGTAAGCAAGGAAATATGGAGGGTAGGAAGACTATAACTCTGATTTTTATTTGTTTTTGTCTTATACTTGCACAGTTTCTACTTTTGATGTTCTTTTAAAAAATCAACATAACATATAGATATAACAGCATACGGATGTAATCTCGTAGTGAGTAACCCTATTTAGAGGGCACATACTCAGATTCCTTTTTACAGATTGCAATATAGCAATTGCTTTTTAGCAGATTGCAATCAAAATTATTTGGAGACCACTGATCTAAGTCATCCAGAAAATTTGTGAAGCTTTGTTTCCTCTTGGAGTTTTCTTGAAGTTCTGAGATTTTAGGAGAAGTTGGATCATGAAGTCCTCCATGGTCTACTAAGCTTCCCAGAAAATTTGTAAAGCTTTGTTTCCTCTTGGAGTTTTCTGAATTTCTGAGATTTTAGGGAAGGTTGGATCATGAAGTCCTCCATAGTCTACTAAGCTCCGATAGCTTTTCTGTGTCACTGTTGACAATAGGAACTCTTCTTAAGCTGTGAGAAGCAATGGCAGGAACTTGGTTGATCTTTTCCCTCTCTCTGAACAGCCATCAGATAATGCCCTTTCCTGTGACTTCCTTATGCCATCTCTTCCTTATGGCTCCAGATGAAACTGAGGAAGTTGGGTTTTCCTGTGTGGAGCCTGTCTATACTTATGACCTCCAATCCCTGTTTTCCTTTCATCTAGCTCTGAGGCACTTGCTTCCCCACCCCCCTCCCATTTCTGAAAATACTTTCATGATTCCCTCACTCTTTCATAACAGTATATATTTATTTATTTGTTTGTGTGTTTGTTTGTTTGTGGGAGACCAGAGTTTTATTATTACTCAAATCAGTCTCCCCCACTTGGAGATCAGAGTTTTAAAGACAGTTTAGTGGGTGGGAGGGGTAGTGAGTCCGGGAGTGCTGATTGGTTGGGTTGGAGATGAAATCACAAGGTGTTACTGCCTTCTTGCACTGAGTCAGTTCCTGGGTGGAATGTCACAGGATCAGATGAGCCACCTTATCAGTCTGGGTGATGCCAGCTGATCCATCAAGTGCAGAGTCTGCAAAACGTCGCAAGCCCTGATCTTAGGAGCAGTTTAGAGAGGGTCAGAATCTTGAAGTCTCCAGCTGCATGACTCCTAAACCATAATTTCTCACCTAGTGGCTAATGTTAGTAGTCTTGTCTCCAGGCAATAAGGAAGCTTGTTTTGAGAAAGGGCTGTTATTGTCTTTGTTTTAAACTAAAAACTAAGTTCCTCTCAAGGTTAGTTCAGCCTATGCCCAGGAATGAACAAGGACAGCTTAGAGGTTAGAAGCAAAATGGAGTCAGTTAAGTTAGATCTCCTTGACTGTCTCAGTCATAATTTTGCAAAGGTGGTTTCAATCCGTCCTTTTAGGTTTTATAACACCTTAATCTTAAGGTGTTGGCTAGTGAAGATGAAAAAAGGGTGAAGATGGCTCTGATTTCTTCCTGCTGATCAGGGGTGTAGCGGGGGTAGGTTGACCCCAAGGTGAAAGGAGTGAAACTACTTTGCAAGTGTCTGCGTGTACTCATGAAGGCCTGGCTGGGGTTCCAGGGCTTGCATGGCAAAGGCATTAGTATTGCTATCTATCGTTTTAGTATTGCATTTAAGGGAACAGTGTACAATGACGTAAATACCGAGTACTGGGGTAAGGAGTGCAACTCTCATTTTTAAAAGTAAAGATTTGAAAGCATTCGTTTGGAGACTTGTAACTCACAAAGAATTTAGGATTTAGTTCAAACTGCAGAAAAAAAAAAAAACCTCAAGGACCGCTAACAACAGGTGTACTATAGTTTCTCTTTTGAAGCATAATTTTTCTCTCTCCAGTCCCCATTTTAAAGCTCCCCACTGTACCAACATAACAAAACAAAAACAAAAGTATACTGTCTCTTTAAAATGCTGCTCGTCCCTTGTACTTTTATTGGGATATAATTGACACACAATAAATTGCACATTTTTAGTATGTACAATTGGTAAGTGTGGGTGCATGCATACTCCTGTGAAACCGCCACCCAAATAAAAATAATGAGCATATCCATCATCTCCAGAAGTTTTCCCAAAGGGCTTTAATGGATTCATCTACCTGCCTTCCCACACTCCCCTTGTCCACAGGCAACCACTGATAGACTTTGTGTCATAATAAATTGGTTTGCATTTTCTAAAATTTATATAAATAGAATCAAACAGCATATATTCTTTTGACTGAATTAACTCATAGTTATTTAGGCATTTATCAATGTTGTGTCAATCATTCATTCCTCCTTATTATTGAGTAGTTTTGTATAGATTTAGCAACAAATTGTTTATTCATTTACCTATTGATGAACATTTGGGTTGTTTTCACTTTGGGCTTTTAAAAATAAAATCATTGTAAACAAATGTTTACAAGTCTTCGTATGGACATATGCTCTCATTTCTCTTTTGGTAAATGCCTAGGAAGGAATGGCTGGATCATACAGTAGGTATATGTTTAACTTTTGAAATTCCAAATTGTTTTTCAAAGTGGTTGTACCATCTTACATTCTCATCTGCAGTATATGAGAGTTTCATTGGCTTTGCATCCTCATCAATACTTGCTATGGTTTCAGTTTCTAATTTTAGCCATTCTAGTAGGTATGTGTTTTTTAAAATGTTATACTCTATAATATTTTTAATTTTTAGTATTTTAAATTTTTATACTCTAATATTTTTAATAACCATAGAATTTATAGTGATTTTACTCTTTTATTCTAAATTGTAGTTTAGATATACATTTCACTAAAGACAAAAGATGTCGAGCATCTTTCCAGGACTCTACTCACCATCTGTATATCTTCTTTGTCAAAATGGCTTTTCAAACCTTTTGCCCATGTGAAAACAAATTGAGCTGTTTTCTTATTACAGAGTTTTGAGAGATGTTTATATATTTTGGAGACAAGTCCTTTATCAGATATGTACTTTGCAAAGATTTTCTCCCAGTCTGTATCTTGTCTTTTGATTCTCTTAACAGTATCTTTTGAAAAATAAGAGTTTTAATTTTGATGAAATATGATTTATGATTTTCTTATGGATTGGGATTTTGGTGTCATATAGAAGAAATCATTGCCTCACCCAAAGATTTCTCCTACATTTTATTCCAGAGGTTTATAGTTTTAGGTTTTAAATTCAGGTCTATAATCCATTTTGAGGTTATTTTTGTGTATAATACATTGTTTTGCATATAGATATCCAATCGTTTTAATACTATTTTGGAAAAGTAAATCTCTGTCCATTGAATTGCTCTTCCACCTTTGTTGAAAATAATTGTCCACATATGTATGAGTCTATTTTTGGATTCTCTGTTGTGTTCTATTGGTATAGTTATGTACATTGAGGTCTATACCACACTGACTTTATTACTATAGCTTCATACTAAGTCTTGAAATTAGGTAATTTTAGTTCTCCACTTTGTTCTTTTTCAGCACTGTTTTGGTTATTATTGGTCCTTTGCATTTCTATATGAATTTTCGTAATCAGTTTATTTTATTCAAAAAAGCCTGCTGGGATTTTGATTGAGATTACACTGAATCTATAGATCTATTTGGGAGATTTAACATTTTAACAATCTTGAGTCCTCTGTTTCATCAACACAGTGTATCACTCTATTTAGGTATCTTTAATTTCTCTCAGTATTTTTTTAAGTTTTAATTGTATAGGTCTTTCACACCTTCCGTGAGATTTATTCATAAGTAGTTAATATTTTTTGATGTTATTCTAAGTGGCATTAGTTTTTAAATTTCAATTTATGATTGTTTGTTGCTAGTATATATTGATCTATATTCTGAAAAATTTCTAAACTCACTAATTAGTTCTAATAGCATTTTTTTGGTGGAATCCATTGAATATTCTATATAGATGATCATGCTATCTGTGAATAAATACAGTTTTAATTATTTTTCCCTCTGGATGTTTTTATTCTTTTTGCCTTCTTGAACTAGCTAGAATCTTTGGAAAAATGTTGAATAGAAGTAATGAGAATGAATATCTTTGTCTTACTGTCAATATTATGCAAAAAATTCAGTCTTTTGCAATTAAGTATGATTCTAGTTGTAGATTTTTCATATCTGCCCTTTATTACATTAAAGAATTTCATATGTATTCCTAGTTTGCTAAGAGTTTTGATTAGGAATGGTTAATTGAAATGATCACATAGTTTTTCTTTTTGGTTTGTTAGTATAATAAATTATGTTGATTTTTAAAAAATGTTAAACCAAACTTGCCCTTCTGGGATAGACCCTACTAAGTTATGTGTATTATCCTTTTTGCATATTGTTGGTTTTAATTTGCTAAAATTTTGTTTAAAATGTTCGTATCTATATTTATGAGATCTATTAGTCTGGAGTTTCCTTTTCTTGTAATATCTTAGTCTGCTTTTAGTATTAGGGTAATGTGGACCTCATGGAATGAGTTGGCAAGTTTTTATTCCTTGCTTTACTTCTTGTTATTTCTTTCTTTAATGTTTTCACCAGTGAAGCCATCTAGGCTTAGAGTTTCTTTATGGGATAGTTTTTAACTACAAATTAAATTTTTGACATATGTTGAGCTCTTTAGACTATTTGTTTCTGAGTGAGCTTTAGTAGTTTTTATCATTCAAAGATTTTGTCTATTTTACCTAAGTTGTAAAATCTATTGTCATAAAGATGTTCATAATATACTTTATAATATTTTTAATAACTGTCGAATTTGTAGTGATTTTATTCTTTCATTCCTATAATTGCTAATTTCTTTCTTTCTCTCTCTCTCTCTCTTTTACTGTGAAAAAATAGGCAGGAGCTTTTTGCCTTTTTTTTCTGGTCTGGCAAGAGGTTTATTGGTCTATTCAAAGAATGACCTTTTAGCTTCAATTCATTTTTTTCTATGTTGCATTTGTTTTCTTTTTCATTGATATTCACTTGGATAATTACTATTTTCTTTATTCTGCTTAGATTTGGATTAATTTCTTTGCCATTTCTAGTTTCTTAGCATGGAAGCTGAGCTCACTGAATTGAGACATTTCTTTTTCTCTAACAGAGGCATTCAGTGCTATAAATTTCCCCCTAAGTACTGTTTTAGCAGAATCTACAGCTTTTGATGTGGTGTTTTCATTTACTTACACTTCAAAATACTTCCTAATTGCACTTTTGATTTCTTTTTTTTTTACCCATGGGTTATTTGGAAGCATGTTGTTCACTTTTCAAATATTTAGTGATTTTTCAGAGATCTTCCTCTTACTGATTTATAATTTAATTCCATTTTGGCCAGAAGATGTACTTTCTATGAATTCAATCCTTTTAAATTTATTGAGAATTATTTTATGTCTCAGAATATAATTTATCTTGGTAAATATTTTATTCACACTTGAAAATAATGTGTATTGTGCTATTGTTAGGTGGGGAGTGTTTTATAAATACCAATTAGGTCATGTTGGTTAACTGTGTTGTTCAAGTTTTGCATATTCCTTACTGATTTTCTGCCTCCTTGTTCTATCAATTGTTGAGAGAGAGGATATTAAAAACTGCCAACAGCCAACTGGGGCTTTATCTGTTTTTCCTTGAAGTTCTATCAGTTTTTGCTTCTTGTTTTTTGAAGTTCTGTTTTCTGGAATATAAAAATTTAGGATTATCCTGCTCTCTCAGTGTATTTAACTGTTTATGAAATAAACTTCTTTATTCATTGTTGGGTGCTGGATGTTTTTGTATTCCTGTAAATATTTTGAGCCTTGTTCTGTGGTACACCTAAGTTACTTGGCAACAGATTGACCCTTTAGGTTATTGCTTTTCATATTTGTTAGGTGAGACCAAAGCTGTGTTCAGTCTAGAGGTAATTATTCCCTGCCGTTTAGGCAAGCCCTTTGTGAGTGCTCTACCTCATCCTGGTGAATAATGATGTTTTCCAGTCTTGTTGGTGAGAACAGGCGGATTCTTGCCCCATGTGAACACCAGATACGGTTCTGTCTAATGCTTTCTGGGGGTTCTTTTTCTAGACTTGAGTAGTTTTCTCAGTGCATGGGGTAGTGATCAGTATTTTGTTGAATATGCAAGGGAATCTTTGCTGACTTTAGAGTTCTCTCTCTGTTCATCTCTCTTCTCTCTGTCTTTGGAAGTCTAGCTGCATTGTCTCCCAATGCTTTCAGCTCTGTACCCTAAACTTGGGAAGTTAACTGGTCTCTGCCTGGTATCCCTCTTCTTGCTCCAAGGCCTGGAAATATTCTCAAGGCAGAAAGCTAGGCGATTATACAGCTCCCCTCACTTGTTCTCCATCTTTCAGGGATTGCCATCCTGATATCTGTTGTTTTGCCTGATAACCAAGGTCTTGAAAACTGTTCTTTCATGTATTCTTTTGTTCTTTTTTGTTGATTTCAGACAGGACGACAAAATTCAGTCCCTGCCCTTTCATCTTAGCCAGAACGGAAGGAACTATAAATAGTTTTTGATTCAACTTAAGTTTTTCAGCCTGCTTTCGGCTAAAACCAGTTTTCTATAATTCAAGTTTTAAAATTAAAGTGATTCTCAACTGGGTTTTATTTTTTAAATCAATTTTATTGGGGAATAAGCTATATACAATTGAAGTAACATATTTTAGGTGACTATTTTAATGAGTTTCGACAGAAGAACATGCCTGCTTAACCCCATTCAAAATAAAGAGCATGTCTTTCATCCCATGAAGCTCCTTTCAATGAGTTTTTAATGTGCAATTATGAGAATTCAGTTGAACTCTATGCATTACCCTTTGAGCTCAGGAAAGGAACCCAGTGTCTAAGCTGCCTCCCCTTCTTGGATTGTTGTTACCCCGTTTTCTGCATTGCCCAGGTAGACTAGGCAATGCAGAAACACATGTGTGACTCCTTGCATATTTTACAGGCTCTCTTGATGTATTTGTTACACAATGTTCTTGCCACAATAATTGATATATTGTGCTTGATAGACATTGTCAGACTGCTTTCAAAAAATGTTGTGCTTATATTTATACTGTACTAAAAAAATATTATCTTTATTTTTAAGTTCTGAAAGTTTAATAGGGTAAATCATATTTTTGTTATCATTTCTCAGACCCATCTCTGAACTTGTGAGGCACTTAGGAGCCATTCTGGTATGATACATTAACGAGTCTCATTTCCCTTCTGATGGGTGCACCAGAGGGAACCCTACACAGCAGTTGTTTGAACAAGAAGCCAAAAACACATTTTGGCAGCAAATCATAAAGCCCCTGAGATTGTGTCCTATTTAAAGATATTACCTTGCTTCAAACATTCGTTTTTTTTTTTTTTTTTTTTTTTACTCCTTCTCCTCCATGTGCAGTATTGCATTTTTAGTCCCACAGTTTTCTAGTGTTTGCTATGTGCCAGGCAGTGGGCTAGCCACATTAGGCACTGCATCCTGGAACAAGCAAAGCCACTTCTGTGCCATTGCATCCCTCTTCCTGTTGTCCAGCTTCCTCCCACTCCATTGGCTGCCAGTTCAGAATTCACATTTTTGTGCTGTTCACTGTGTAGCTCTCTGCAACTCTCCTAGCCTGTTCGGGATCTGTGGGCTCCTACTCAAACAATGCCTCACCCTGCCCATTGAAATACAGCAGCAACAGCAAGTCCTGCTGCGAGTGAGTGAGGCCGGGGTGAGAAGGGCAACTGACCTTTTCTCATCTCTGGATCCAGGTCCTATATCACACAATTGTTTTAATGGGCAAGGTTTGATATATTTATATATTTTTATTTACTAGTTAAAGCTTTTCTTATAGAAATTTTCTGTTTATGTCCCTTGTTTACTTGCTTATTGAGGACTATATTCTTTTTTAAATCGATTTATATGATTTATTTATGTAGCAAAGATATTAAACAAGTTTTGCAATTTTTCTGCAAAATTATTTCTCTGTCCAATATTTGCTTGTTTCCTTGGCTTTTGCTAGGCAGAAGATATGTTTCCTCAGTGTTAGGTTTACACCTATAAATAAGAAGGGCCATATTTAAATATGTGTACCTTTCTCTTATCTTTACATAGCCTATAATATGTTTTCTCAGGCAGTGTAAGTCTCATGCTGGAATGCTCAGATTAGCAGCCAAGGATGTATTCAGGGGGAAGGGAGAAATTCTGTGACAGGAATGGCTAATGACGTTCTCTCCCTTATGAGGTTTTATGTTCCACTCTTCCTTTATGTATTCTGTACTATTTATTGAGCATCTACTGTGTGCCAGGAATCACTGCCTGGCACATTTTGGGTCCTTGTTTAATGGCTACTGAGATTTAATTGAAGTTTGATGAGATGGGTGAACTGTACACTATATCATAAAGTTGACTATAACCATGGTCTTAGAGTTATTAACTTTAGAGTCTATAATCTCCAGAGGTTCACAGAAGATTGGAGAAGGCAAAGAAGTAAAAGAAAATTACAATGAAGTGTGGTAGGAGCTGTGATGAAAGACTTTGGAAATATATAAAGGGCACCTAGCCCAGATGTGAGGGACCAGGCAAAGCTTACTAGAGGTAGTGATATCGAAACAAAGACCTGGAGAATGTCTGAGAATGGCTAGGAGAAGAAGATTGGAGATCAGTGTATTCTTGGAAAGGCACCAGCTCAAAAAACTCCTGAGGGCGAGAGAGAAGACTCTCTCAAATTGAGAATCCAAGTTGCCAAAAAGTGAATCCTGGAGAAATGGGTCAAATATTCTCCTTATTAGTACTTGAATTATTTGATCCCCTTTCTTTTTATTCCCCTAACCCTTTGTAAAATATAACACCACTATCATTTACTAATGAAAAAGCAGTTGGCCTGAAAATCAACACATTTGTTTATTACTCCTTGTTCTGCTATAAATGAGTTAGCTATGAGACTTTGGTGAGTTTAAGGTCCCACTGTAGGCCTCTCTCTTCTGTTCTGTGAAAGCAGGGGTCCAGGAAGAACAGTGTCACAAACACATCACAGACCATAGACTGCATCTACTATCTTTGAGGCATAGTTGTTGAGTGGCATTAGGTTCTGTCTTCTTCCCATTCATCATGTCTGTGTCTGTCACTCAAGAAAGGCATCTAAACCTGAGAATAAATAGCCAGAGTCTAAGAAGAGTGTTTCCATGCCTAGTGAACCAAATCCTCCAGCTGGAATCTGAACAGTCCCTACCCCCAACTCCATCAAACCTCACCCTGTGGGCTATTGATTGCCACAGACAGGAGTCAAGCCAATAAGTTAGAACTCCTGGAGGGGAGATAGGGACTGTTTGGGGATTTTTCAGGCAGTACCTAATACATTATGGGTCCTCAGTTAATATTCATTGAAGTTTCATTGAGGTTTGATGAGACAGATGAACCATACAATATGTCAATAAAGTTAAGTATTACTCTAACCACATTCTTAAAGTTATTAAAAATGTCAAGAGCAAGGTGATTTATTTCCTCATTCGATGGAAATATTGCAAAGAGAGTATGTATTAAAATGTGCAGGGCTTAAATAATAATGATTTATCTTTCTGACTCCATCTTGAGCTTAGAGTCAGTGACTATTTCTGGTGTCATCTGCCTTTTTCAGGTCTCTGGCCTTTTGACACCATTTTTAGTTCTAAGAGCAATGGGGGATTGCAGTACATGCTGGTGTTTAAGGAACTGGTGCAAATTCATTCCCCAGCCACCTCCTGTCTGTGGACGATCCCTAGCAGCTGCCGAAGTGTGACCTTTTACATTTGACATCATTGCCCCTGAGTAATAGGTACTTTAGCAGGGAGTTGACAGAGATCTGACCTTGAGCTGAAACATGAAAAATGCGGTTGCTACTCTGACATAGTGTGTCTCCTAGGAGAGTTATAAGCAATAGCAACTGAGAGTACTCAGGAGGGAGCGGGAGTTAGAGTTATTTGCTCTGGGAATTTGTGTTCACGTTGAATCCCTTGCAACTGACTTACAGCACAGCCTGCTGTGGAGCAGGGCTCCCTCCTGGCAGGGCAAGCCTTGGGATTCTCCAACGTGGGCCTCAGCCACAGCTTCTGCAGGACAGCAGGAGATACGCCCCTCAGAGTATGTGCCTGTGTGTCTAAGATGCACATTCCATGGAGTCAGGAGAGGCACAAATGGCTTTGTACAGCTATAGCTAAGCACCATGTACCAAGGACCTCTTGTTAAAAAATAATTTTGATGCTTCGTAGTAACTATGTGATTACAAACCCCGTGAAAAATGACAATAGTTAAAGCAAAAACGAGTCTTGCAAACTATGTGCAGCTTCAGCAAAGCCTGTTCTCTTGAGCTCCCTCCCCAGCTGTTCATGGCACCCTTTCTTTCTGGATCCGCCCCCCGAAGTGCTGCTGCCCAGAGCTTTGTGTACGCTGTACTCCAGCCTCCTGCCTTCCCCAGGCCGGCCCAGGATTCCGTACCGTTCTCGGCCTCTGGGAGGCACCAGAGCTCGCACATAGCAAGGTCGATGCTTCTTGAGACAAAAGACGGGGATTTTGGCTGCCAATTTGTCTCTAACATCGTGTAAGGTCTGTAGCGAGGCAGAGCAGGCCATATACAGACCCGAATCAGGGTGTGCATTGTTCTGGCTGTTCTGTTGCTGGGAGAGGGATAATGGTGGCACACGCCCTGAGGTGCTGGGCAGCTGGATTTGGGTGCCTTTTGCATCCGAGTCCACCTAGGGGGGCGAATGGCTGGAAGCCCAGGTCCCTGGAGTCAGACCCCACAGGACAGGAGGCTTCTCTTCGCCCTTGCCCGATGCTTCACGGAGCCGCGTTCAGCGGTGAAACAAAAGGTGCCAGAGAAACAAGGCAAGTGAAAGTGATAGGAGAAAACGGCAACAGGAAAGGGATAGGAAGAAAGAAAGAGAAAAAGAGACTGAAAGCGAGGAACAAGATCAAGAATGAGACCAAGCAAAGCTAATGTATGGTGATTGTTCTAACCAGTGTTATGGGTTTTGGAGCAAAACAATTTGTAGGAAGCAAACTTCCCCAAATGTGAGTGCTTAATAAAAAAGAAAACAGAAGGATTGATAATGGAAATTAGGCTAATGAATAAACAAGCTCCTTAAAAAATGGGCTCCTCTCACAGTCCGTTATTTTTAACTTAGTGGCAATTTGCATACTAGTTAATTTGCATATATTAAATACTGCTCCCCTTCTCCTTCCCACCTCCTCCACTTCTGAATAACATTTCATTACGGTGCTGCTGGGCCAGAGGACTCGGAGGCTCTGGAGAGTTTATTAATTTATCCAACACATGCTGTGTACATTTTTATCACTTGCCGCACAGTGGACCCGGTATCTTTGAAGTCATTAACGACACGAGGGGTGTTCTGCTCGAGGTATTCAAAAGAGAACAAGACAAGCCAGCCTGCAATAACTGTACCAAAAAAAAAAAAAAAAAAAAAAGAGAAAGATCCTGTATGGTTTATGTTCTTTCTAGGAATACAAAAATGAGCAAGGGATGAGTCTCTCATCTGCATCAGAGGGCCACTGTTGCGTTTGTTTGTGTTTTTTATTTATCTAAATTTTGAAGCAAAACAGAATTGATTCCCAGTGGGGTGCAGACATTTTAAAAAGCACTAGCCACGCATGCCATTTCTCCTGCTGCTGCCCACACTGAAAGGCAGGCTAGAGAGTGTGGCTCTTGGGGGAGCCTCCATTACTGCTGATGAGAATAATGAACCAGCAGGTGAGGGCCACAAGCACCTGCTCCACTATACTCCCAGGGCTATGTCTGCTGTCACTGCCGGGGGTCACGGGGTCCATCCCTGGATTGCACCTCCTCCTAGTGCTCTCTCCCAGGGTGCCCTCCCACCGCTGCCTCTCTCCTTTGTAGCTTTGACCAGGGTGGGAACTTCTAACTTGAGCTTCTACGGGCTTACTTAAATACTCTGTAGTGGGTCATGCCACCTTCCATGGGAATAGAAGAAGGCTACCATTCCTAGAAAGGAGCTTTTAAAAAGTGACCACCTGCATGAATCCTGATGCCATTATCTGATGCCATCTATCAGTTTAGCAATAGTCCCTCTTTCTATGTCCCAGGTGCTTAAACTGAAAAGAAACCTGTGTATTTGCCTAGAGCTTGTAGTGTTTTCCCCAGATGCCAACGCAAATTAACAAATTTATTCAATCATTTATTCTTCAAATGTTTCTTGAATGCCTACTATGTGCCAGACATTCCAGGCACTGGAAAAATGGAGTTTACATTCTCATGGGTGAAGACAGACAATAAACACATAATTGATAAAGTGGTACTATTCTAGAGTCGAAAACACTACGAGGAAGGATAAGTAAGACGTGGGATAGCCAGTGACCTGAGCGCAGGAGCATTACTTTAGCTAAGGTCAGCAGGGACAACATCTCTGAGGATGTGACATTTGATCTATAACTAAGGAGAACTGGAAGTAGGCAGAATTAATTCAGGGTCTTGTGGCCATCTTTGTGCTTGGTCCTTGTTGGGCTTTTAGTTCAGTGAATTTGCATTTAGCTGAAATAATCTGCCTGTCCCCATGCATTCACTACCACTGATCCCAAGGTGTGGCTAGGCTTGATGTTTCTAGCTTAGTGAAAGAGTAATTCTTTGGGGCCTTACACCATTCAGGTTCCCTTTTGTGCAATATGAGCAAGATTCAGACTTTGAGTCCAAGAGCAGACTCCTCGGAAGGAGACAATTACAGGCGGTGGTTAAACATGTCAGGCAGCCCGGGTTGAATCTTACTAGGTTTGTGACTTTGGGTAAGTTGCATAACCTCCCTGCAGTTTAGTTTCCCAACCTGTAAAGTGGGCATAATAAATGTAGAGGACCTGGATGTAATAAAGGCTCAATAAATGTGCCCAGGTTTTATTAACCAGACCATACAGACTTTCCTCCCTCCATCACCCTTGACGATAAAGATCTAGTCCATGAATGGAGGATGTGGAGAATTTTTGTGTGTGATACTAAGCATATACAAAGCAAAGAGAATCATCCAAGAGCCATTTCTAAGCCCCTGTGGCTTGAGTCAAGGAATCAGACAGGCTTGGGGTTGAAACCCACTTCCACCTGCTTATTAACAATATTGTCTTTGAGCAAGTTATTTAATTTGATTATGACTCAGTTTGCTCATTTGTAATATGGGGATAATCACGAAGTCTACCTTATTGTGCTATTATAAAGATTAATGATGCATTGTCTGTCAAGCATAACACATAAATGTCAGCTGCTATATTTGATATGATTTCACCTGTCTGGCCTGTGGCAATAAGTAGTTTGATCCTCTTGATTAACAAGCGATGGTTAAATTCTTCACATATTGCATTGATTTTTCTTTCTTTCTTTTTTTTTTTTGCCAAATTACTCTCAAACTGGCTGCCACATTGCCATTTCAGTGTAGTTTTCTCCACCACCATGGCTTTGTCCCTGTCTACACCAACGTCTTCTCTCCCCAGGATACCTGCAATGGCCCTGGCTTGTTTCCCCACTTCTGCTCCTGCCCTCCTCCAAGTCCTTCACCACAAAGTAGTCAGAGGATCTTTGTAGAGTATATACCAGCCATCCAGTGGCTATCATTTACCCCTCTAATAAAATTCAAACTCCTCACCCTGGCCTACAGTTTTAATTGACCTTTCCCTATGTGTCCAACCTTGGCTCCTCTCACTTTCCTCCATGCCTACTGTACTCTAGCCACATTGGCCTTTCTACCCTTAAACATGCCAAGCTTTTTCCTGCTTTAAGGTCTTCAGGCATGTTATTTCTTTTCCCAAAATGACTTTCCTTCTGCACTGTGCATGGCTGGTATAATAACTAGGGATTTCATTTGATTATGAATAACAGGACATTCTGATGACGGTACTTCCATATATGCAGCATTTTTTTTATTATTCATTCAATTAGAAGTCTAAAAAAGGTTGCCTTGGTCATTGGCTCAAAAATATGAGAGAAAAGATCCCGGTCTTTGCTTTTCTTTTCTGTTTGCAAGATGACTCCCATAGCACCAGCTGTCTTATTCATATTTCAGATAAAAGGAGTTGTTGAAGAGAAACAAGAAAGGGCAGTCCTTATATTAGGGAAGCAACACCTTCTCCGAAATTGTAGCTATAACTCATTGGCCAAAGCTGGGATATGTGTGTTTTAGTTAGGTACACTGTACTGCACACCCAAGCAAAATAAGGAAGAAGTAAAATGTATTAAGTAGGCCAATGTGGTGTCTGTCATAGCTGGCTTCTAATTTTTTAGGTTTCAGGAAATGTGAGTGCATTTTCTTCTCAAAGAGTCCTTTTCTGAGCATCTTGTCTGAGTAGCTTTGCTCCCCCTCATTATTCTGTCTTAAGCCCTTTCTGTTTCCTTTGTAGTACTTTTTATGAAATAATTGTTTAATTCTTTGTTTATTTGTTTGTCATATATCTTACTATAGGCACCTTAAGGGCACAGACCAAGTGTGCTTGGCTTGCTACTGAATCCTTAGAACTAAGCTCAGAGCTGGGCATCAGTGGTTTCTCAAGAAATTATTCTTTGAATGAATGTGTGAACCAGTTAATGAATGAATATAAGATAGCTCTAGGTTCTAGGGTGAGTTCTTTGTTCCTTTCCCAGACTACTCTAATGAAGGGGAATTACCCCGAATGGAATTGCTAGGCAGAAATGAACACAGTAAACTAATGTTAGTAAGTGATTTTGTCAAAATAACAAAAAAAAAATGTTGAGAAAATGAATTGCTAGATTCTTATTATCACATATTTCCACAAGTGCTCAGCTCTGATTATTGAGAAGTTTCAGTAGTTGAGAGTGAGTCAGATGTGGCAAGTTATAGACATGTTCTGGATTACACAAGAGATGCAGAGTCTAAGCTCAAAACTGTCCTTTGAGGGTGGTATGTAGTTCCAACATTTGGGTTGGGAACGTACTGCACAATGCTCTTGTTTCCCCTTATCCTTGAAAAACAAAACTAAACAAAATACGTCATTTACTCTGTAGTATATGTATTAACTGGTTAAATCCTTAAAACTCTCCAAAGAATAAAACAGGCTCAGGAAAGTTACCGGTTGGGAAGGGTGATGGAATCTGGGTTTGAACCTTAGTAGCTAAGCTCCAGAGACTATGCACTTACATTATGTTATAGTGCACACTATTTTAATTTAGTGCAGAATTTCTTTAGGTAAAATTGGTTATATCAAATGGAAACCTTTATTATATGATACCTATGATTCTTCTGTAAAAGTCAGCTTTTAGGCAAAAGTGCAGAAAATGACTCTTTGGTGTATTACTGCAGAGACAAGTGCTTCAGTTGGGAGATAGCTGTTGAGATAAAATGTAAAACAGGGAGTGAGGATGGTTCTTCAGGAGCCAGGACCAGCTGACCTCCATTCTCTTTCCGCCCTTATCTCTGAAATTCTAGAGTTATCATCCTGAATTTAATTTCAGGGCCAGCTCCCTGCATTGCTGTAATCTATGTTTTCTAAAAGCATGATAATATTGCTAATCAAAGCTGTGTGGAGTGACAATTTTTTCCTGAGTGTTGCTGCAAAACAGACCATTCAAAAGAATGAAATTCTACAAGTAATTCAATAATGGCATAGCATGAAAACCTGGTAGATTTAGACTTTCTAAGCTGAAAAAGGCCTGCGGCAGGGATAAAATAGACTGCAGGGTCATGCTGAATTCAAATCCTGGCTCTGCAACTTGCTGGCCTTATGACTTTAGGCAGGTTACTTAATCCTATGAATCTCTGTCACCTCTCATTTAAAAGAGATTAATAGACCTAACTAAGGGAGTGTGATGAGTATTTCATGTGGTAATGTGTATCGAAAACCCCAACACAATGATACTCTCTGAGTAGTGGTTCAACCACTGCTAATTCCATTTCCTTCCCCTTCCAGATGCCATGTGGCTCACTTAGTTCATTGCCCTCTGAAAATTTAAACAAAGAAGGGTCTTCTTTCTAAATAGCTTCAGGGAGGACACTTGAAGAGCATTTTTGATTGCCCATCCATTGTCATTTACATCCTAATTTTCTAGCCTTTAATAAATCACCATGTGCAGTGGGGAGCTCCACAGCCTATGGGACATGCAGAGCTGGGGAGTGTCAATGAGAAGGCCACAGAGAAGCGAAAGGGTTAGTTAAGAAGACCCTTGACGCCGGGCACGGTGGCTCACACCTGTAATCCCAGTATTTTGGGAGGTCGAGTGGGCAGATCACGGGGTCAGGAGATAGAGACCATCCTGGCTAACCCGGTGAAACCTGCCTCTACTAAAAAGACAAAAAATCAGCTGGGCGTGGTGGCACATGCAATGTAGTCCCAGCTACTTGGGAGGCTGAGGCAGGAGAAGTGCTTGAACCTGGGAGTCAGAGGTTGCAGTGAGCCGAAATCGTGCTACTGCACTTCAGCCTGGGTGATAGAAAGAGACTCTGTCTGGAAAATAAAAAATAAAAAAGAAGATCCTTAAGACGCTAAAACTACTTAGGCCTAACCTTCAGGCCTGGTGTGAAGGATTTAAGCACAATACAAGACCCAAGTGTTCAATGCAGTCACCAGTCAGGGGCAGGAAGGGACAAGGAAGCATGGATGGACCATAAATACAGACCACAAAGCAGCAGACAGCCAGTTCAGGTCTGTGGTCATTGTGGTGATGGCACATCCTCAGGGTACCTGCTTGGTGTCCAAGCTGTCTGTCCTGCCTCAGAGAACTCACATCCCATAAGCTGGGTCCGCATCATAGCTTCTCTTACTTGTGGGCCTGTTTAGCTTTCATTCAGTTTCTTCCTGCCATGTAGACTTTCATGGTAAACTGAATTTTAGCATTCTTCTTATACGGCTGAACAAAAATGTGCTTTCTTTTAACTTTTGCCCACTGGCTCCAGCCGTGCCCCAAGGGTTCACACAGTAAGAAAATTCCCTTTTTATTGGGACAGTTTTTAAGACATTTAAAGAGAATTATCACCTGGCTAAACATCTCCAAGCTCTTTTTGTAATTTAATTAATATAGTTTTCAGTTATTTTCTCATTTTCTTCTCCTGCCTGTGACCCCTCTCCATCTGGTCAGCGAACCCCTAAACTACAGAGCTTAGAACTCTGGGAGAAGCAAAAGGGAGTTAGTTATCACTGGAAAATGTAGTCTATGTTCCTATCAGCTTCCTTGGCCACTGCCTTCTTACTGTTGAGTGAAACTGAGACAGTAGCAAACTCAGTTCTGAGGTCTTTTTCTCATGAGTTGCTATCAAGGTCTGTTCCCTCATCCTCTATTTGTGCACTCGATTATTTAAATAAGATTCTGAGAATTTTGAAATATTAGTGAAATATTGGATCAGGTGTAAACCACTGCTTTTAGCATGCTGATTCTGCCATCCCCCTCCACAGCCTCTTCTCTCAGCCTCATGCCATGTAGAAGGGGTAGGTAGATGGGGTGTGCAGGCTCAAGGGGACAAACACTTAATAATACTTGATAAAAATTTTGGACTGAATGAGGCAGAGGTCAAAATTCTTCATTATATCATAGTTCAGGGCATCCTATTGCGTCATATCACCCATTAATCATCATCTCCAAATTTATTCAACCAGTTATAAATCCACTGAATGGTATTATCATGAGGTTCATATCTCTGTAATTTGTTCACAACAATATTATAGGAAACTCCATCAAAGACATTGCTAAAATCAATAAGCTCTGTATCTACTGCATCCTTTTAATTCTCTGTTGTGATCATCTTACCAACAAGCACATCTAATGTGGATTTTTCTTGGTGAGTCAAAGTTGGTCCCAGGAAACATGTTCTTCCCAATAGGGGTTCACATTTCTTCTGTTACACAATCTGCTCAAGGAGTTTTCTAGGAACCATCTTACTCTTGAAAATTAGGACCTGTCCTCTTCCCAAAAGGTATTAAATATGAGGATAGGACAAAAGAGATTGAAATTAAACTTTGCAGAAAGAATCTAGATCAGGCATTATGAATAACTACCAGGCATTATGCTAAAATTCTAAAAATGGCTATGATGTCACTTGCATAAATTATTAATACATTATTCTATAATTGATAATTTTCTTTGTAGACCTACAGGCAAAGGTATGGATGAGGTCACATAGCAAGGGAATTCCTGCTGAGAAGGCATCAAAGCCTGGGTTTTACTTGTGGCCTTGCTGCTACACTAACTTTACTGACATGCCATTCTGGGATAGTCTTTTCTCTCTGATGCTTCAAGAGAAGATGAGAATACATTCCAACCCTATCTCCTGGAGTCGTTGTGAGGACTCAGATGAAGTGCAACATCACACAACTGTAAGGGGTTATTGGCATGGCTTCTGGAAGAGTTTGTGTCTCCAAGTGGAATCCTTGGCTGTCAGATCCATGACTGCAGCTATAAATACTGTGGGAAGTCGGAAGCACACACTGGATTTGACCATATTCTCTAATTGGGTGTCACCTTTCATGAGCCAAGCAGCTGCCAAAACTCATTGCCTCTGATTTAGTTTCTTGGAACTGATCAGCATATTGTTTTGTTAATAATCATCTGAGGTTCAAGAAGTCTTCCAAGTGGTACCACTTGAAACATAACAGCTGGCTTAGGGGCTGTTTTGTGGTAAGCTGAAATAGAACTTAGGCACTATTTCCTTCTTATGCACAAATGTGGTAACAAGCTTGAAAAGGGGGCTCAGTGATTCCCCACTGCCTCCAGCGCTCAGTGAGCAATTTGAATATTTCAATATGGAAAATATAACCTAGTTCTTTTTAGACAAATCTGCCTCTTATTCATAAATTAAATAGGATACACAGAGCTAAGGAACAGAATGAAGAAAAGGCAGTGAAGACATCATCTCAATAGCAGGAATCTATCCTCAGCCTGTCATTCTCCCAACTGTATTCCTGTCCACCCACATGCCCATCTATCCGTCTGTCCATCTAGTTGTACATAAAAATTAAATGAGGGCTGGGTGTGGTGGCTCACGCCTGTAATCCCAGCACTTTGGGAGGCTGAGGCGGGTGGATCATGAGGTCAGGGGTTCGAGACCAGCCTGACTAACATGGTGAAACCTCATCTGTACTAAAAATACAAAAATTAGCCAGGCATGGTGACGTGCATCTGTAATCCCAGCCTCTCAGGAGGCTGAGGCAGGAGACTTGCTTGAACCTGGGAGGTGGAGGTTGTAGTGAACCGAGATTGCACCACTGCACTCCAGACTGGGCAACAGAGCGAGACTCCATCTCAAAAAAGAAAAATTAAATGAGTATTTATGATACACAAGATACTTAATGAGATCTAAATCCTGCCTTCAATGAGTTTATGGTTAAGTATATGGGAGAAATTGAATATAATTCATGGCAAAAAAAATGTTATTACAAGACCAGAGAAGATTGCTTCCAGTTAGATGGAACTGGGGAAGTATTTAGGCTGAACCCAGAAAGTTGGATAAGATTTAGATATATGGAGATGGGAGGTACGGTTTTTCTAGGAAGAGGGAGTGACGAATAGTACAGGTATGAAGGAGGTAAACTATGAAGAGTGCTTGGAGAATACTGCTCAGTATTGAGCTTTGCAGGAGACAATGAGAGATAAGCTGAAGAGGTATCCTGGACCAGATGATGAAGGGCCCAGAATTCCAGGCTAAGGAGTTTGTACGTCATTCTGGAGAAAATCGGGAGCCACTGAGGATTTTTGAGTATTGTAGCATTGTATCCAGAACTGTGCTTCAGAAAGAGTATTCCCTTTCCCAGTGTTAAATGTTAGGAACAATGCTCCAGAGCCTGGCCTCCAAGCCTTACCTTCTCGCTTTCACATGGCAGTTGCTGCCAGTGGCCGGGAAGAAGGTTGTTCTATTTTACCCTGAAGGAGGAAGGCGGATGTAGTGGATCTGTGAATTTCAGTCAGGTTCCCTTTCAGGGCTGACACACTTATCTGCTCGTGCTGAGAGTGTTGGCTACTGATGGCCGTAGCCGAATCCCTCTCTAGGAACTGCTTCTGGCTGGTGAGAGCTGCCTTTCACGAGATAATACCCTCTACTTGAACGACTGGTTAATACAGGGGTTACAAAGGCCCGGCCCCCTTGCCTCAATTTGGAGGATAACTCTGAATACTCTGCAGCTCCCAAGCTTCCTGCAGGATTATCTGAGGCTTCTGCATTTCCCAGTTCCCGCCCTGACAAAACTCCTGCACATACATCTCCATCTCAGAGTCTGTTTCTAGAATCCTGAGCAATGGCAATGGGTCTTCTTCTTCCCCAGCTTCCTCTGCAGATGGCCTATCCAGTGGATGGCTGTGTCATCCCTCTTGTATCACCTCCATTGGTAAGGGGCTGAAGATGGGCAGAGTTGCTCCTATTTCTAAGAGATTATATCTGTAAGTGTTGGGTTTTCTCTTTAGCTGTTGAGAGCCTCTGGATCTTCCCAGGCTATGTTCCCCAAAATATCTTAGGTACACCTTGAAAAAAGTAGTAGCCCAGCAAGTACTCAGTGTCTAAGAGGTTAGAATTGTAGACAATGCTTGAATATATCCGATTATAGAGCTTTTTCTGCAAAACCATGTCAGGGGTTAAGGAACTGTTGATTTATATGGTTGAGGAATTATTTGGGGCTGAAATACTCATTAGTGAGTATTTGATTAGTGAAAGGCAAGGCCAATGTCTACTTGGAATGAAACTTTTAAAACAAGAGTTGAAAACTCCTGTGGTTCGGCATCCATTCAACATAAACAATGAGATAAGAAGGTAGGGTCCTGGGGACCTGAAAATAAAGTACAGGCCAGTCCTAAGGGGCCTGCTGCTATGGGGGTTCATAAAAAAGATCGGTGTTTCCATGAGGAAGGGCTAGTCCCTGTGGCCAGACCTCAGATTTTGCAAGGTATCTGTACTTTAAAAAATTTATATCTCCTGAGTTTTAATTTAGTTTTTAGAAAATACTGTGTGCATGAAGCAAAATATATCTGGGAGCTGGATGTGGCCTGTAGGCTGTGGTTGTTTGCCTCTGTTTTAAACCACTGTGCATGCTGGAGAGAGCACCTGAGGCAAAAACAGTGAGCACATTTGTGTGCTCATCTCTAGAGGGGCCTTTGCCTGGTAACGGGCCACTGGGAGGCAGGGTGGGCTACAGAAATTGGGGAGGGCTAGGGAGCCTATGCATGCATGGTCTGAAGAGCAGACAGCTTAAAACATTTTTCCAAATGTGTTTTGGCCACTTGCCTTCATGGGAACTGAGGAAATCTGCAGGTTTAAAAAAATCTTATTTGCAAATTTACTTATTCTTTAAATTCCTTCTTAAAACATTATTTTATGTTATTTAATCTTCATGAGATCCTTCAAGGATTCCCAATTGTACACAAGATAACAGTTGGCCGTTAAATCCCTCCATCCTAAGGCTGCGCATTCAATTCAATTCATTCATTCATTCAGGTGTGAATTCCTTGATTTAACACATACACAAATAATTATACAAATAATTGTTGAATGCTGTCTTGTACAGGGAACTGTATGACGTACTTCTGGAATTAAAAAAAATGAATAAGGTACTATTTTTGCCTTCCAGGAAGTCAGATGCCCTCGCTGCATCTTGAATGCACTCAGGTAGGATGATGGTAAGAGTTCATATTTACTGACTGCCTACTAAGCGCTTGGTACTATTCTTAGAATTTTGTTTAACTTTTGCATTTAATCCTATAACAGCATACCTAAGAAGGAACTATTATTTCTGATCTCCCTTTAGAGAAAGCATGGCGACACATGTTTTTGGCACTTTGCCCAAGATCAGGGAGTTATAGGAGCTGGAGCTGGGTAGAAGCCTGGTGTACACCTCTCTGACCATGACTTCACTGGGCCACCTGGCATCTGTGGAGGGGCTTCTGAGCACCTGTGATCTGATGGAGAGCATGGCAGAGGCAGCTGGATGCCAGACACTGAGGAGACGCCTGAGTCTGACAAGTGGAAAGAGGTGTGTGTGTGGAAAGGCGGTCAGGCAAAGGCTCAGTAGCAGGAAGGCCGCAGTACACCTTGAGACCACAAAAAAGGGAAGCAATATTGGACAGCTGGACAGCTCCTGGGCTGTAGGGCCAGCTGCCATTAGAGACAGTCAGAGTAGAGGACCCTTAGACCCCAGCAGACCCTGCAGAGGATGAAACAGAAGGATGCAAAGAGATTCATCTTTCTTACAGATGCAAAAATGTTCATCCACTTAAGAGAGGAAACAAATACAAACCACAATGAAATGCTAGTTTCCTGCATTGGATTAACAAAGACTCAACAGCTTAATACTACTTAGTGTTGGCCAGGACTCTCCTTTTGCACAATTTTGATGGGCAAGTCAATTGGGAAAGTGTTTATGAATGCAGTTTGGCAATATGTGTGTATCTACATTTTAAATGCACATACTTTTTGGTGCAAAAAAAGTCCCCTGAAGATCCATACATACCTGCAGCATAAATGTGTACACATACATTTATGTAGGGTGTGGCATTTTTAGAAACAGAAAATCAATGATCTTCATCAGTAGTTTAAGCAAGTAAATTATAATAATACAAACTAGAAAATACTGTGGCTTCTTGTTACTCTTAAACCCCAAGTCCTTCCCATGGTCTATAAGGCCCGGTATAATTTGGTCCCTTCCTCCTTCTCACCCTAATTTCCCACTGCTCTTTCTCTCCCCTGCTCCAGCCCCTGGGGGGCTATGGCTGTTCCACAGACCAAGGCAGTTCTATCCTTAGGGCCTTTGCTCCTGCTGTTGCTCCTTAGAAGGTTTTCTCCCCCAGGTATTAACATGGCTGTCTCCTCACTCTATTTATACCTCTGTTCAAATATCAACATGTGGTGAACAGCGTCGAAAGTGACCCTTAATGATCTGCCCTCCTGGTATTCACATCTTGTGTGATTCCCTCCCCTTTAGTGTGAGCTGGACCTAGTGACTTACTAATAGTGAAAAGAATATTTTAAAAGGGGAGAGATGTCACCTCTGAGATCTGATTATAAAATACTATGACTTCATCTTGCATGCTTTTCCTCTCTCCCTCTGTCTCCTTCTCCCTGGCATTCTTGCTTGTGAGGAAGCAGGCTGCCATGGTGTGAGCTGCCCTATGGAGAAGCCCACATGACAAGAAACTGAGGGAGACCTTCAGCTAACAGCCAGTGAGGAAATGATGCTCTCAGAGAACAGCCTGTAGGAAACTAATTCCTGCTAAGAACCTTCAGATGACTGCAGGGCTGGCTGGCAACTCAACTGCAGCCTGAGAGAGACCTTGAAGCAGAGGATGCAGCTAAGCTTCTCCTGGACTCCCATTGGAAAGAAACTCTGAGATCATGAATACTGTTGTTTTGGACACCAAGTCTTGAGGTAATTTGTAACACAGAAATAGATCACTGATACAGAATCCCTGGGAGAAGCCTTCTATGACTATGCAATTTAAAACAGAATTCTTTGTTGCACAATGAGCTCCTAACCTGCTTTGTTTTATTTCATGGCATGTATTTCTTGGACATTATTTGATATTTTTTTGTTTGCATATTTCTTTCTCTCTACTAGAATGTAAAGCTTTATGAAGGCGAAACTATTTTGCTTATCATCGTGTTTCCTAGTGCCTAGAAGAGTGCCTAACATTAAATGGGTGCTCACATTTGGTAAGTATTTGTGAAGGAATAAATACTGCAACCCATAAAAAGAATGAATAGTCATGCAGATCCAGATATGGGGAAGGCTTCCAAAATATAACATTATGGCGGGGGGGGGGAAAGCAAGTTGCAAGGCAATCTATATATATATCATGATCCCCCTTTCATATCTAAAAGTTTGCATATGCAGTGAAAAATGTCTGAAAAGATACAGATCAAAGTGTGAATAGTGGTTTTCCCTGCAAGATAAAATTATGGAGCCACACTGCCTTAAACATTTCTTTAATTTTTTATGGTTTTATAATTATTCTAGAATCAGAAAAACTCAATGAAGACATTTTATAGAAGTCTTAAGGCCAACCAGCCACTTGCTGTTCAGTGTTCCCATGTCTTCTCTTGGCGAACCTCTGAGGAGGCTACCTGCTCCTGGTCTCAACCCAGCAGCCTTAGACATTTTCCTTATGGTGGCCAGAACCACTCTCCCTGCACCTCACCCAGCCAGACTCCAGTCTCCAGGCAGTGCACAGGAAGAGCTCCCACATGACAGACTGTCAGAAACCTAGCATGTTTTCTGTGAATATTTCTTGGCAATAATTACTGAATAGGAAATGGGGAGTTGAAAAGAAATAAAAATACAGTACAGCAAAAAATAACTGTTTTTGCAGTTCAGCCTTGAAGGGATAAAGGCTTCTGAGGACCTGATGGATGGAGCACATTGCCCTGATCCTCTGCTTTGCTTGAGGGTGAAGTTCCCCTGGGTACACTAAGGCTGGGCTTCAGGGAAAGCTCCAGTAAGATCCCTGGGTGCATAATCAGATTTTTCCCTGGCTATGCTGAGTGTATCTGTACAGGCAGGTACCCAGAGAGCTCCCATCTAAACCCAGCATTCTCTGTAGACTAAGAGTCAGTGTGGGAGGGAGGTAGGGTGGGCAGCCTTGTCATTCTTCCCCACACAACTGGGCTTGGGCGGTTTTTCATCACCCTGGTCATGCTATCCACTCTCCACTGCCTCACCCTCTATATCCGATGTGCTCTTAAGTTTGCTGTATATATTGATTGGGAGACAAGGTAAGCCTGTAGGAAGGGAGCTGATCATAATCCTGAAAGACACATCCTGAATGCCATCATCTTGAATGTGGAAATCCTGAAAGATCACAATCCCAAAAACACAATTTTGGGAAAAACAATAAAAAAGTATTTTAAAGATATTTGTTTACATTTTAAAAGGGAATTCATTTGTGAAACATAAAATGCAACAGAACACTTCACAGGCCACTTTATATAATAAAATAGTCAATAATAACAAATATTTTTGCAGGCATAAATACTCAGATATACTAATGACAGCTACATGGATATAACAGTTATGAGCGGATGAACTGTGTTCATAAAGAAACAGGTGAAAAAGGGAAATATATAAACACACAGCATTACAGTTGTATATACAGCTTTATAATTGCAGTCATATGAAATACTGTTATGAGCAACCTAACAGTATTTTAAAGAGATTAATTTAAAAAACCATGCATCACCATCATATATGCAGTCTCCCAAATAGTCGAGATCTTCAGACATTTTATTTCTCACAAATGCAGATGAACTAAAAGAACATCTTTTCATTTATTGAGGAAGTTTCAATATTTTTACTTACATGAACAATGCTTACACACAAAGTCAACATTATGATAATGCATTTTTGTGGAGTCAAGTTTGCAAAACAATGCATAAAACTGACTAGAACTCTAAAAATCACTATGCAATTTATATCTCCAATATTGAAAATGATGTAAAGATGAAATACATTGCCTGGCAAATTGTAAAATATGATGTTAACAATTTAAAATAATGAAAAAGGCTAACAAAAAGAAAAAAAATTCAACATATAGAAAAGCGTATTACAGGGATAGATTATAGCAATTGCACAGAGGTAGTCCCTAAGGCTGGCTAACTTTCACCATCATTGACTATATTTTGAAGTTTTGCACCACGATAAATAGCTGTTTTTTTCTATTAGGACATGGTTTTCCTAGGAGAATATTTTCATATTCATTTTCTATGTAGTGCTGCTCTTTTTCATATTCTTCTGTGATTTGATATATGACGACATGAGCATTTCCTATTCAACTTTCCCATCTTCTGTTTAGGAATTTTGATCTCTTAAGGATTTCAATATTTGGGATGATGGTGTGTGGGAGTGTGTCTTTCAGGATGATGATCCAAACCCCTCTGAGAGCAGGGACACAAGATGCTGGGTCCTCTGTGGTATCCTCAGGGCCTGTTACACTGACAGCACAAATAGGGACTCGAGCAGTGTGGCTGGCAGAATGGATGGCCACCCTCAGATTTGTGTATGTCCTTTCTAAAGTGTGCTCCAGCATGGCATGGTCTGACAGTACAGAGTAGAGCAGGATTGTACACCCCTTCTTTCTACATTCTGTACTTCCATAAGTGTGACCTAAAAGCACATTTTTTAGGCAGCCAATTAAACAGTTAACGAAACTTGTTCCTCCACCTTTTCTTCTTAAACAAGATGTCAACTATTATTTCTTTAAATGTCACTTTAATGATAAAATATTTCAAACATTGTGTACATAGCAAATGCTCATGAATTTAACCTCGGGAATTTAACACATATTCTTTTTTGCTTTTCTCATAATTTTAATTTTCATATATTTTCTTTTTTTACTTTGCCATTTTATTTATTTATGCTTTTACTTTTTGTTGGTACATAGTAGGTATATATATTTTGGGGGTACTTGCAATGTTTTGATGCAGGCATGCAATGTGAAATAAGTACATATTGGAGAATGGCGTATTCATCCCCACAAGCATTTATCCTTTGAGTCACGAACAATCCAGTTACACTCCTTAAATTATTTTAAAATGTATGAGTAAGCTATTATTGACTTCAGTCCTTGTGTTGTGCTATCAAATAGTAGGTCTTACTCATTCTTTCTACCATTTCTGTACCTACTAACCATCCCCACCTCCCCTTTACCATCCACTACCCTGCTGTTTTACCAAGATTACTTCACATTTTTGGATGAATTAAATATACAGATAAAATCAAAGCCTTATTTCCCATTCTTTGCTTTTCATTCTTTCATCACAACAAATAAATATTATTCTGAAGTTGGTATATATTATTCCTACCATGTTTTATAATTTTATTACATATATATTTATAAAAATCAAATATAAAATATCAAATCTTATTGTCTGATATTCTATAACTCAGAATTCTGTTTTCAATATTGATTCCTAAGAACTTAATTTTAGTTACTGAATTCTGTGAGTGTGTCATAATTTGTCTATGCTCCAGTAGCTGTGTATAGGATTTCTCATTTCCCCATTTTCAACCATTCCTTAGTTTTATAAGGCTTTTTGTTTACCAAGCTGATAAAAATGAAATGATATCTCATTTTAATTTGCATTTTCCTTTTGCTAGTGAGGTTGGACATCTTTTCATGCATTTTTTTTTTTTTTGCCATTTGGAATTTTTCTTTTATCAATTTCCTATTCTTACATTGTGCTAGATTGCAAAAATGGCCACAATAATTTTCCTCCCTGAATCTGTATCCTTGGGTAATTCTCATTATATTGATTCTGGGTGTAGACATGTGATTTCCTTTAGCTAAGAAGATAAGAAAATGTGAGACTCAAAGAGGCCCAAGAGACTTGGACAGTGCTTATGCATTGGTGCTGTTTCTTGCTTCCCTGAAACCAACACCATGTGAAAAAGCCTGGGCTAGTCTGCTGAATGATGAGAGACACATGGCCTGGTGACCTCCATTAGTCCAGCCAACTGCCAAACACATGATTGAGGCCATTGACTGTCAGCTGACTGCAAACATGAGACTGAGCCCAGCCTGAACTGTCAACCCACAGAAATCAGAGCATAGATAGCTGTTGTTTTAAACGAGTCACCCTGGGTAGTGTGTTATGGCAACTATAGCTCATTCACATTATTTTGCCCATTTTTTTCCCCTTGTGGTTGCTTGTCCTTTTCTTATTGCTAAACTCTTTATTTCTTCTATATATCTTTATCTCTTTATATCATCTATGTCTTCACTGGACCACGAACTGAGCTTTAAGGGCTGAGAGTAGAAATTTTCTCCAGGTTCAACTGCTCCATTAATTAATATGTTCATTCCTCTCCTCTACTAAAACACGTGTTAGCATAGTATTATTATTATTTTTTTTGAAACAGGGTGTCACTTTGTTATCCAGGCTGGAGTGCAGTGGTGTGATCTTGGCTCACTATAGCCTCAAACTCCCACCAGGCTCAAGAGATCCTCCAACCTCAGCCTCGTGAGGTGCATATCACCACAACCAGGTAATTTATATTTTTTGTAGAGATAGGGTGTCGCCAAGTTGCTTAACCTGATCTTGAAGTGCTGGGCTCAAGGGATCTGCTTGCCTTGGCTTACCAAACTGCTGGGATTATAGGCATGGACCACCGTGTCCAGCCTGCTAAGCTTTCTCTTAACATGACATTTCTCATTCAACTCTGTAAGTTTATGAGGCAGACATTATCATCACTTCCATTTCAGAGATGAGGGAGATAGGAGTAAAGAGGTTTAGTGATTTATCAAAGATCATGCACCTAGAAAACAGGGAAGGAGAAATTTGAATCCATAAATGTCTGGCTACAGAACCAGAGCTCTCAGGCCATTTCACTTCCCTGCTTCTCTCACACGTTGAATTTATAGTCACTCAGTTCATGGAAACTCTTTAGGGCCAGGCAGTATGCCACATTTCATCTCATACTAAACACAGAGTTTTGTTTTAAACTCTGGCTCAGGACTTTCTGTTTTCAGTGGTATACTAGAACAATGTTAGCTAGCATCTCTTCCCAATTCTGAGTTCAGGACATCACACGGTAACTTGACATCAGCTGTGGTAGGAGTCTTTATAACACAGAATTTAGCAATACTGTGAATTGGGGGCTTTTTATCTTCTAGAGAGCTGGTTTACCAGCACATTAAGTACTGGGCTGTGTTTACTCCCGTTCCTCATATCTTGTTAAATCTGTCCCTTTCAGTTGCTTGTTAGGAACGTGTTGGGTCATTATTTGTCATCCAACATATTTGCTCTTTCTATCCACTTTACATCATTTCACAAATGGGATAAGTATATTTTCTTCACTAGACCATGAACGAAACTTTAAGAGCTGGGAGTAAAAACTTTTCTCCAGGTTCACTTGCTCCATTCATAAATACATTCATTTCTCTACTAATAGGCAATATTCCTTGAGTATTTTCTATGTGTCAAACAGTATTCTAAGCCCTTTACATGTATTAAATTATTGTACCCCCTCAGCAACTGATGAGTTATGGATTTGAGGCACAAGGAAGGTTGAATTATGTTCCTTAGGGGTTTACATAACTAGGTGATGCCTGAACTGGGATTCAAATCCAGTTTGCTAGTTTGCTATCCTCTCTTTACTTAATTGCACTACAATCCAAACTTTGAGGCTCTTTCTGATCTACAAGAATGCCACAGAGGAGTTTGGATTCAGTGAGCAGTGAGATTCAGCAGTAGTAAAGGGCCATTATAAGTTCTTGAATGGGAGAGTGATGCTTTTCACATAGTACTTAGAATGTTTTGTTACACTAGAGTATGACATATTGGCCCAAGTAGGAGAAAGGGCAGGAAAAACACCTGTGGCATTATGCCTATCATTTAGAGCTTGCTCATGTCTATGGAAATGAAATGACTCCTCTAAATGGGGCTTTCACTCCAACTGGATCAGGCTCCTACTGGCTCAGTCAAGTTGCCAATGCTCTGTTTATGCTGTTTCCCTGATCCAGGGTACATTCTCTAGCTATTCCTTTTCTTTGTATATGAAAATAGTTAAAAACTAAACTACAGATACAATATTATTGGGCTCTCCCACAACATCTTTCTCCTTAAATATTCATCATCTGTTTTAAACACTTCTGATTTAATCATTTCCCACATATTATTTCTCACCAGTGAGTTTTTAAGTTCCTCAAGGGCAGGAACTGCGTCTTATACTTTGGCATGCTCTGTAGTGCTGGGATCACCAGAATTACTCCATAAATGCTTGTGGACTATAAAAATGCATAAATAACTCTTCTTTTTTTTTTTTTTTTTCCATGGCCAAGCTCATTGACACTAGGTGCCTGGAGTAATATAATTAGGAAGCTCCAAAATAAAATTGTGTTAAGGAACTACTTAAATGCTGTAAAAGAAAGTAGAGAAGACAGCCAATTAGTATCTACGAGCACCATGATTTCTATGTAATAGAAGAAGTCATTTATTGGATTTAGTTGACTTAGTTAGATTCCTGGCTACAGGCTTTCCCCTGAGTCCTTAATTGCTCATTCAAAAGGAGGAAGCAATGACCCCATTCAGAGCCAAGTTACAAGGTATCCATTAACAGATTTGAGAGTGTGGCTAGGGAATTGTGGCGCCTAAATGAGGTGAACAGAACCAACAACTACTGAATATCTAGTATGTGTAAACACTCTGCTAAAGCACATCTTCTAGTCTTCATTACAAATCTGCTAGGTGTGTTTTGTTATCCCCTTTGAGAGATGAGAAAAGTGAGCTCCGAAAGAGTATGTAACTTGTCTGAGAGTACACAGCTGGTAAGAAGTGCAGCAGAGATTCAAATTCGCCTTCATCTGGTTCTAAAAACAATGCTTTGTTGTTTATTGATATGGCTAGCCTGGTAATGTGTGTGAATTGGGCTGGGTATAGGAAAACTGTGAAAAGTTTCCAAGTCCTGTTTGAAGACTTTCAGAATCAGACTTAAAAACTGCACTTCCTCTCAAAGCTTTTGCAGGCTAGTCTCCTCTATTGGACCATCACTTGCAACTCATTTTTAATAAAGCGCTTCACCCAGTCAGAGGTGGGAGACTTGGGTTTGTCCGATATTTTCTATGATGGGCTGTTGTTAGCTAGCAAGGCCAGCCTGGAATTTCAACTAATGCTTGATGGGGAAAAGCATACCATTCAGAGGCTGTGAGAGCAAAGAGATCATCCAGGGACCAACATAGGTAGTGCTCCTAAAGACAGCCAGAGCTAGACTATCAGCTAAGAGACTTCAGCAAAGACAATAGGTACAGTGATTGACTGGCTGGTCTGTAGCAACAGACGTGGGGGCTACGTCAAATGGAATACCAGGACAGTATAGGTATACACAGGTCATCTGGTTCCAAAGGAAGATAAACATAGCCTCAGAGACTATGCAAAGGTGATTGAGAAGGTAGATGGTAAGGTGGTTAGCAGCAGAATGGACAGGAGTAGAGATCTAAACAACAGCACCAAGGCAGAGTATTCAAGTCTTCTCTCTCTGGATGCCAGAGGACTGGATGGCAGGCTCTATTCTGGGGAGCTAGGTGGGATTTACACTCAGCAGAAAAACATAACAGAGCTCTGGGAGGTATTTTCCAGAATACACCCAAGACAGAGTAGTCTCTGCCCTAAAGCCTGCAATTTAGGGGACTATATATATCACGATCGTGATCTCACACACACACATAAATACACCAGCGCCTCTGTCACCTGAGATCCAGCTGTTATTGCTGGCACATCATAACCTGCAACCTGGAACATTCGCTGTCAAGGCTATCACCGTTCAGGCCCCAGGGAAATATTCTTCACATCTCTTGCTCCACAACACAAATCAATTCATTCAGGTGTGAGGGTTTGCTGTTGTTATTAGAAAAGGACAAGGGACACTTGAGCAGTGGAAGCACTTAGGTAAGGGAAAAGACAAATTAGCATAGCAAATCCTTCCTCTCAGGTAGCATGGATGCAATAGGTTCTGGCATAATAAAATAAGATTTTTTAGTAGTGTCACACATAATTTTTTCCTTCTTTTTACACTCCAATTTGTTAATATGGTATTCACAAAAGTTGTTCATGGTAGGTGAGGAATAACTTAGGTCTAATATAACATGTGTGAAGTATGGTGCTGATTATTTTTGTTGTTTTTTAAAAATTAATCATTATGGGTACATATTAGTTGTATATATTTATGGGGCACATGTGATGTTTTGATATAGGCATGCAATGTGTAATAATCAAATCAAGATAACTAGGATAATCATCACCTCAAGCATTTATCATTTCTTTGTGTTAGAAACAATGTGCTTCTACTCTTTTAGTTATTTTAAAATATACAATAAATTACTGTTAACTATAGTCACCCTATGTGCTACCGAATACTAGATCTTATTCATTGTATCTAACTGTATTTTTGTGCCTGTTCACTAGCCCCACTTTATCCCCCACTCCCTGCCACCCTTCCTAGCCTAAGGTAACCATCATTTTACTCTCTATCTTTATGAGTTCAATTTGCTTAATTCTTAGCTCCCATATATGAGTGAGAAGATGCACAATTTGTCCTGCTGTGCCTGGCTTATTTCTCTTAACACAATGTCCTCTAGGTCCATCCACGTTGTTGCAAATGGCAGTGTTTCATTCTTTTTATGGCTAAATAATATTCCATTGTTTTTGTGTACCACATTTTCTTTATCCATTTAATTCATCAATGGACAATTAGGTTGATCCCGTATTTTGGTTTGGTGATTAGTGACGTAATAAACATGGGAGTGCAGATGTCTCTTCAACATATTGATTTTTTTTCTTTTAGATATGTACACAGCAGTGGCATTGCCGGATCATGCTGTAGTTCCATTTTCAGCTTTTATTGACGTGCCTCCATATTGTTCTCCATAGTGCCTATACTACTTTACATTCCCACTGACAATGACACTGATTCCTGACATGGTCAGCTGTGTGGGCATTGAATGCTCAAACTGCAAATTATCTCATTTATATAACATATTTATTAAGCCTTAATTAAATTTTCAAAATATCGAATGAAAAATTAAAGGTGATTTAAGTAATTGTTTAACAATGCAATATTCATTGATTACAATATACATTTGACCTCTAAATTTAATAGATAAGTTTGAATATTTTAGAAGAAAAATAGATTTGTAATTCTTTGAGAAATAAATGTAATTTTACAAATGTTTATGCTCAATTTACATTTAATTAATTAATTTATTTATTCTGAGACCAAGTTTTGCTCTTGTTGCCCAGGCTGGAGTGCAATGGCATAATCTTGGCTCACCGCAACCTCCACCTCCTGGGTTCAAGTGATTTTCCTGCCTCAGCCTCCCGAGTAGCTGGGATTGCAGGCACATGCCACCATACCTGGCTAATTTTTTTATATTTTTAGTAGAGATGGGGTTTCACCATGTTGGCCAGGCTGGTCTCAAACTCCCAACCTCAAATGATCTGCCTGCCTCAAATGATCCACCCAAACTGCTGGGATTAGAGGCCCATGACATCTGTAATGAAATTTATTCAAATTTTGTACACATTAAATACAATTTCCTTGTAGAGTGAGTGTCATTATTATCCTCATTTGTGTCAGCTGAACACAAATTACATAAAACTCTTGATTATAGGAATATACTTAGTAATTTTACTTAACTGATGGCAAGAAAAATAAAGTTCATAGAATGCATATATAATTTATGAATTATATATGCATTTATTACTTATCCAAATATTATACGCCTATCAATAGGCCACCTACACATATGCAATAATGATTAAATTCAGTCTATCTCGATATTTTCTTTTTGGCCATATGAAACTATAGCTTGCCCATATTTTTAAATTTTGTCATCATAATGGTATAAATGTTAAGGTGAAATGTAAGTTATCTGCCAGTTTGTCAGTTTGATTTAAAAATTTTAAATATTTAGACATGGTATGTGGGTTTAGTAAGTTGAATTGTGGCCTCCAAAATGATATGTCTAAATCCTAATCCCTTCTACCTAAGAATGTGCCCTCATTTTGTAAAAGGGTCTTTGCAGATGTAATAAAGCGAAGCATCTCAAGACAGGATCATTCTGGATTAACCGTGTGGGTCATAAGTCCAATGACAAGTATCCTTATAAGAAGAGGAAAAGACACAGAGACATAGGAGAAAAGGGCCTGTGAAGGAGGAGCATCGCCAAGCCAAGAATACCTGGAGTCACTGGAGGGTGAACGAGTTGAAGAAGAATTCTCCTCTATAGCCCTCAGAGGGCATGCTGCTGACACCTTGATTTCAGATTTCTAGCTTCCAGAACTGTGAGAGAATAACTTCTTTTTCTTTTAAAGCCACACATTTTATAGTGATTTGTTATAATGTCACTGGGAAACTAATATAGAAGTCTTCTATCTGTATCCTTGTTCTGGGTCCTGCTAATTAATATTAGGAGTCAGTAATATTGGTCTACTGGTAGACTAGTCTTGGGGTAGGAGTGCGTTACAAGAGCTTGTTTTAAAGCATGCCCTAATGCTTTCCCTGAGAGATTGTGAGATCTTTGGAGGCAGGTACCTATCTTTTCTTTATATCCCCAACTGCTAGGCCTGGTATGAGGTAATGAAGAAATGAATCAATGAATCATTGAATGATGGTCATCTAGAGTGCAGGCTCCAGAACCAAACTTGCCTGGGTTAAAATTCAATTAATGGAGGTGGTTCTTAGGAGCACTACAGTGTAGAAAGCCCTGTTCTTCACTAACATTGGAGAGAAAGGCATGCAGGACATAAAAGATGAGACCTTTGTTCCAGCGATCAGCCCATCATTTACTGCCATGGGCTGCTAAATGTCTAACAACTGGCTCTTTAGAAAACCAAAGACAAAACAAAACAAGACTCCACTCTTTTAAAACTTTTCTGATTTCTGTAGTGTAAATATTCCTACTATACCTGATTTGAAAGCACTAACAAGCTGATTGTGGAGTTGGGAAAAGGATCACAGTGCACAAGTTGCTCTCATGAGCCCCACCTTGAACTGGCTCCAGCACACTCTTATCTGTAATTGAAAACTGTCTAAGATGGAGTGATGTCAGCAAGATGGCAGAATAAGGGTCTTCTACTGCCATCTCCCTGCAGTGGACTGATTTTTACAACCATTTGTGGATGAGACTACAATTGTGGGAGTCTGGGTGTCTAGTAGAGAAGTTCCAGCACCTCACTGGAGCAAAAAGAAAACAAAACAACTCAAAGCTCAAAAACCCAAAAATAGATACATTGAATAGCTTTCACTTTACCCATGTCACTACTTTCCCAAGGCATCACAGCTCACTGCTAAAAAAGACTTCTGTGGCCCGTGATTCCTCCCATGGAAGAAAGCTAGAGTAGTAAGTGAGCAGCCGGATTTCCCAGCTATGTGGAATGCTACACAAGAGGCCCAGCTCTTCCTCACCAACACAGAATGCTGAGGGGACCACCATGGGGATGTGGCTGTGAGAGGCTGGGAGCAGGGAAAAGTGGTGGGGACTCACAGCAACAGGGCTTGAAATTCAACAAATGGCCATGTATTCTACTAACTACTTCACAGTCTCCTTCAGGGGGCCTACCCATGAACCACTTGAGATGCCTTGCAAAGCCTCTTAACTGGCCCATGGTTGCCCTTGATGCTCCATGCACTTCACCACCTCTCCCAGTCCTCCTCTATAGCCCTCAGAGGGCATGCTGCTGATACCTTGATTTCAGATTTCTAGCTTCCAGAACTGCTGACTGGTTCACCATGCATGTGCTCCATACAGTAAGTGTGAGCCTTTGCAGATGGCTTGCAGGCATGTGCAGTCAACTGGCTTGACTCTGGGACTGGGAGGAGACACACGAACTTGAGCATTTTAGGGCACTGCCCTAGGGAAAACAAATGGGAGATTCTCAGCAACCAGTCTAGCTTCACAGGATGGAGAAAAGACACACATTCTTAATAACTCCCTCCACCAAAAAAGGAACAAGAGAGGTGGAGTAGGACCATCCATAGAAAAAGTTTGAGAAAATCTCAGAATCCTCAGCCTTGATGGCTACTGAAGATACCTCTTTCCCAAAGCGAGTCAATAAAGACTGTAGGAAGTGCCTGCTTTTTCAAATGTAAAGATAGCAACACAAGACTTCAAGAAACAGCAAAGAAAAAGGAAGCATGACACCACCAAAAGCACACAATAATTTTCTAGTAACCAACCCAAAGGAAATATATATGAATTGCCTAAAAAAGAATTTGAAATAATTATTTTCAGGCAGCTCACAGAAATGCAAAGGATCATAAGAGACCACTATGAACAATTACAGGCCAACAAATTGGATAATCTGGAAGAAGTGGATAAATTCCTAGAAACATACATCCTACCAAGACTGAATCATGAAGAAATAAGAAAATCTGAAAAGATTTAAAATGAGTAAGGACTTTAAATCAGTTATAAAATTATCTCTCATTAGAGAAAAGCCCAGAACCAAATGGCTTCACTGGTAAATTCCATCAAACATCTAAAGAAGAATTAATACCAATCCTTTTCAAATTCTGCCAAAAATTCAAATAAAATAATCGAAACCTGCTTTATAAAGCCAGCTTCATCTTGATACAAACACCAGAGAAGCACACTACAAGAAAAGATTACAGGCCAATATCCTTGAAGAACATAGATGCAATAATCTCAACAAAATACCAGCAAACTGAATTTAACAGCATGTTAAAAGCATCACTTATCCAGATCAAGTGGAATGTATTCCTGGGATGCAAGGATGGTTCGACAAATACAAATCAGTAAGTGTGGTATACCACTTTAAGAGAATGAAGGATAAAATCATATGATTGTCTCAATAGATATGGAAAAAAGCATTTGACAAAATTTAACTTTTTTTGATGGTAAAATCTCTCAAATATTAGGCATGGAAAAAATGTACCTCAACTTAATAAAGGCCATATATGACAAGCACACAGCCAATACCGAAGGGTGAAAACCTGAAAACTCTTCCTCGAAAATCAAGAACAATACAAGGATACCCAATATTACCACTTATGTTCAACATACAAACATAATGCTAGCCAGAGCAACTAGGCAAGAAAAGAAATAGAAGCCATAAAAAATCAGAAAAGAAGTAAAAGGGTCTCTGCTTGCAGATGACATAATTTTATACATAAAAAACCCTAAAGACGCTACCAAAAGCCTGTTAGAACTAATAAACAAATGCACCAAAGTTGCAGAATATAAAATCAATATACAAAATCAGTAGTATTTCTATATATTAACAATGAACTAGTTGAGAGATATTAAAGTGACAATACCATTTATAACAGTATAAGAAGTAATAAAATAGGAGTAAATTTAGTCAAGGAGGTGAAAAATCTATACACTGAAAGCTATAAATATTGATGAAAGAAATTAAAGAAGATAAACAAATGGAAAGCTATTCTCTGTTCGTGGACTGGAAGAAAAAATATTATTAAAATGTCCCAGTTACTCAAAGCAATCTAAAGATTCAAACCAATCCTTATTAAAATTCTGAAAGCATTTTTCACAGAAATAGAAAGACAATCATAAAATTTGCATGAAACCACAGAGGACCCTGAATTGTAGAGCAATCTTGAGAAAAAACAAATCTGTAGGCATCACATTTCCTGAAATTATATTACAAAGCTACAGGCAGTAATCAAAACAGGATGGTACTGGCATAAATACAGACATATAAAACTGTGGAACAGAATAGAAAGCTTAGAAATAAACCCGTACATATAGGTTCAACTAATTTTTCACAAAACATCCAAGAATACACAATGGGGAAAAGATAGTTTCTTCAATAAATGGTGTTGGGACAACTGGATATCCACATGCAAAAGAATGAAATTGGGCCTTTATCTTTTACCCACACACAAAATCAATTCAAAATGGATGAAAGACTTAAATGTAATACCCCAAACATAAAACTCCTCAAAGAGTTTTAGGGGAAAAATCTTGTTGGCATAAGTTTTTTGGATAGAACAGCAAAACCACAGGCAACAAAGGCAAAAATAAACAAATGGGTCTACATCTATGTAAAGATACAAGAAAAAGCAAACTCAGTTTCTCCTTTTATACTCTGCTCTTACAGTCACACAACACTTCTGACATGAGATGCATATGTGGAGCTATTTTCTTACACACTAAGCAATCAACCTGTTCTCCAGGTTCTGCAGTGAAAAACACCTGGGTATCCTCTAATTCAGTTCAGTTCAATTCTGACACTATCTACCTGGAGATATTGTCAGATCTCACGGGTTGAGGACTCAATCCCAGAAGACAATCCCCTACTTCAGATGCCAATTGCAAGTTCAGGCTTCTGGGACTTCTGAATTGTGGCCATAAATCAGAGTTCCCATGACCCTCTTAGGCTACCCAGGAGCCCCCAGCCATCAGTCAACTCAGTAAACTGAATACACTTTTATCACCTAGAGATTCCAAGGATTTCAGGAGCTATATGTCAGGAGACTAGAACAAAGACCAAATATATATATTTCACAATGTCACAATCAAAAAGTTTCTGCCCAGCAAAGGAAACAACCAACAAAATGAAAATGCAGCCTACATAATGAGAGAAAATATTTGTAAATCATATATCCAATAAGGGTTAGTATCCAAAATATATAAAGAACTCATATATAACTAAATAGCAAAAACAAAACATCAAAACAATAACAACAAAAGAAAAAGCAAAACAACCAAATAACCAAATTAAAAAATGGGCAAAGGACCTGCAATGGTTAATATTGAGTGCCAACTTGATTGGATTGAAGGATGCAAAGTTCCTAGGTGTGTCTGTGAGGATGTTCCCAAAGGAGATGACATGATTTGAGTTATATATACATTTGAGCCAGTGGGCTGGGAAAGGCAGACCCACCCTCAAACTGGGTGGACATTATCTAATCAGCTGCCAGCATGGCTAGAATAAAGTAGGCAGAAGAAGATGGAAAGAGTAGGCTGGCTGAGTCTTCTGGACTTCATCTTTCTCCCATGCTGAATGCTTCCTGGCCTCAAACATCAGACTCCAAGTTCTTCAGCTTTTGGATTCTGGGACCTACAACAGCAGTTCGCCAGGGGCTCTTGGGCCTTCAGCCACAGACTGAAGGCTGCAATGTTGACTTCCTTACTTGGGTATTTTGGGACTCAGACTGGCTTCCTGCCTCCTCAGCTTGCAGATGGCCTATTGCGGAACTTCACCTTATGATCATGTGAATCAGTACTCCTTAATAAGCTCCCTTTCGTATATACATCTATCCTATTAGTTCTGTCCCCCTAGAGAACCCTGACTAATACAGGACCTGAATAGACATTTTCCCAAAGAAGACATAAAAATGGCCAGCAAAAAATATGAAAAGGTGTTCAAAATCATTAATCACCAGGTAAATGCAAATCAAAACCACAACAAGGTATTACCTCACAACCGTTAGGATGGCAATTATGAAAAAGGCAAGAGATAACAAATGTTGCAGAAGGCGTGGAGAAAAAGGAAACTTTATACACATTTGTTGGGAATGTAGATTGGTACAGCCGTTATGGAAAACAATATAAAGATTCCTAAAAAGTTAAAAATAGAACTACCATGTGATCCAGAAATCCTTTTTCTGGGTACATACCCAAAGGAAATGAAATCATTATCGTGAAGAGATATCTACAATCTTATATATATTACAGCATTATTTACAAAGGCCAAGTGAATGAAGAAATTGTGAGATGTATGTTTTTGTATGTTTGTATGTGTGTGTGTGTGTGTGTGTATGTGTGTGTGTCTGAATAGATCTAATGTACTGCATATGACTATAGTTAATAATAATGTATGGTATACTTGAAATTTGCTGAGAGACTAAATCTTAAGTGTTCTTAACCACACAAAAAAATGTCGCTATGTGAGGTAATGGATATGTTAATTAACTTGATTGCAGTAATCATTTAACAGTGTACACATATATCAAATCATCCCACTGTACACCTTAAATATAAATAACTTTTATTTGTCAAAGCTCTATATAGCTGAAAAAATTCAATTATTGGCCATTGGGCTGGGGCAAGTTTACATAATAAATTTACTCAACTCCAAAATCATAATCTGTCCTCTGTAAATGGAAATAACGGGATTTATTTTTGTAAGGATCAAATCAGTTAATCCTTATAAAGTAAAGAGAATCTAATAAGCACCAAATAAATGATAGAGGTCACCACAAACATTTTCCTCATTGATATTTTATAATGCCCCACCTCAGCGCCCTCACTCATGCTGTTCCCTTTACTGGGACACATTCCACTCTTTCACCAACTTGTTCTTACTTACAGTATGGTCTCAGTTTAAACCTCACTTCTTCAAGGGTGACTTTCCTGATTCCTGAGGTTAGATCCGTTGTAGGCTTCTGTATTTCTGCTCGTATTTCACAAGTCTGTGAATTTTGGGAGAGCAGAGACTATGTTATCTTGAGCACTTGTGTAATGCTCTACCTATCAAAGGACCTGACATATAGCAAACAAAGATAGTTATCGAATGAATGGTTCAACTCTGTTCAAGATGTGACCAGAAGGAAAATTTCAAAGGAGGAGGGAGATTATCTCTGGCAAGAAGATTGATTTGACTCATTTTTACAGGGGTTTGAAACCCTCCCCTACATTTGATTTAAAGGCTGAATTTGGGCTATCTTTTCTCTCACAGCTACATGGCAACCTGCTTTTGGTTTGGGAGAGACATAAGAGATGGGATCCAAACTGCTCAGACTGCAGTGGGCTCCATTGTGTATAAAAGGTCTGACCCTGGTCATAGTCTCAGCCTGACTCCCAGGGCCTCTGCGTCAGTGCCTGGCCAGGCCTCTGCTGGAGGAGAATGGCACCCATCTGGATTGGAATTAAAAACCCCTGTATTTGACTTGCAAGGAGGCTCATGCAATGACAGAAGCCAAAACAAATGAAAGATGGCATCAAGAGTTGGCTGTGGTCCTAGATCTAAGATGGGGCACTTAGGGCCTTGCCAAGGGATTAGGATGGGGGTGAGCATGATATAATTATGATTAGATGGTTGGATGGCATTTGTAGGACACAAGATAAACCTACCATCCACACATCTTTGTACTGTTACGTATGGGAACTGGTGCCAAGGTCATGAGCCCCCTCCCTTCCTGACCCGACTTCCTACCTAGTCAGCCATTACCATCTGCCCTGCCTTCTCTGAGGGGACCTGGATGTCAGCCACCTGCTGCTGAACACCACTTTGCAGCTGGGCAGGGAGCCACTGGCCCTCTTTTTACCAATCTTGAGCTGGTAAAAACAAGCTACAGTGTGTGCATCATCAGGGAGTAACGGCAGACTGAGGCAGGTTTAAGAATTTAAGCTTAAATGGAATTTGTATATAGTTTAAAAAACAATAATCTTTTAGGTGCCTGCTTATCTTGGCCGTTTACAACTATCTTCACAGAAACTTTGTGACCAAGAGGGAATAAAGGGCCGGAGCTCTACCCCAGCCCTGCAATGCTAGCCTACAACTTTCAGCAAGTCCCTTCCTCCTCCTGATCTTAGATGTGCTAGGGAGATAGACCAGACATTCTTTAGTATCTCATCTCATTTTAATATTTAGTTATTATATCTTAATCCTGTGGCCTGGAGCCTGGCTGAGTACCTGGCACATGATAAGCCCTTAAGAAGCATCTGTATTAAGTACTTTTTGCATATCTAGCCCAGATTTTTGGTGAGCTGATAGATTTAGATAGAAAATTGCCTTGATTGATTTCTTTGGATTGTCAATGGATAGGTCGACACAAGTATCACTGAGAACAGGAAGCATGCTGTAGATACTGAGCACAGTGCAAAGTAAAAACCTGTTAAATTCCCAACAGCAACAGTTACTGATATCTCCTCTCCTGGCCCTCCTGCAAAACACAATACCTTCAAGCCACTCTTTCATCATACTAGCAATTGACAGTATCCTGTTCTCTAAATCTGGAACTCTGATTCATCAAAAAGAAAAACAATAGAGACATTGATTTTTCAGAAGCAGGACTCCAGTCTGCTATGAAGGGCAGGTGTTTGGCCTATTCAGTTTCCATTATTCTAAGCCTGGCATGAGTCCCCCCACCCCATCCCCCACCAAATGCTCTGACAGTGAGGAGGTAAGCAGGAGAAAAGGAATTAGTTCAGTCCCAAGTGTTAAGTGAAGCAATGCTGGGATCCACCTTCAGCACAGGCTTCTGCACAGGGCATAAGGAAAGAAGATGGGGCTGGCCCCAGAACATGAGGTTAAATGGGTCATCAAAAGCCAGTGTGACCCTCCTGAGCAGGGATACATCCAGGTGTGTTATAATAGAGACAGAAAAGACCTGCAAGGGATTCTGTCAGTCACAGAGGGAGCATCAGGAGTTTGGATTTTTCTCATTGTGGCAGACTTGTGCCTAAATGCGTGTACAAATCTGGATATGGTAGATATTTGTTGCATTTTTCTCTTACCACCACTCTCTCTTACTGTGACAATGCGACCTTGATTTGATAGAGGGGAATTAGTTCTTTTCTCTATTTATCACAAGGGTTTCTGACAAAGAAGGCAACCCCAGAGTGGAGCACATGACCCAGATTAAACCAACTGAGGAGGGCACTTTACCCCCAGGCCACCCTCTATAGCTTAGGGATGAATGCTTAACCCAAGTAATGCCAGGTGGTATCAATGAGCCCCAACCCGGGACTTTGGTCTGCTCTCTAAGGGAAGTGGGGTATCCTAGATGAGCTAATCGGGATATGTCAAGATTGAAACTACTGGAGGACCCTGTGTAGAGCCTGCACTTGGAGCCAACCCAGAGGCGGCTGAGTTGTGAGAAGAACTCAGGGGACATTGTGTAAATCCTGAATTGTGCCATATCCAGGGGTGTTTCAGTTATGTGAGCAAATAAATTCTCTCTTGCTTAAGCCAATGAGGATAAAGTTTTTGTAACTTTCAACTGAAAGAGCTGACTGACTCACTGACCTTTAGCTGCTATTCTATTTTTTTCCCCTATGAACCAAATTCCTATAATGTATAGGCTGGAACAACATAAAAACTGAGCTATGAAAATGTGTTTGAGGGTGAACTGTCTAAGGGGAAAGTCCTATCTCCAGTTTTGCTCAAATTCTTCTCACCTTTGGTTTTCTCGATAATATCTCTGATAAAGGTAAACACTACCTTCTGACACTCTGCATTTCTTTATTTACAGTGAGTGCCATTGAGTAACATCCTGCATGACATTTTATAGAAATGTGTTTAATAGCTTTTCTTTTTTATTGGAATATAGATAGAGTGGATTGAAATTCTTCACCTTCCCAAGGCTTGCTTTTAGGAGATATATATATATATGCAGCCTAGTGCTCCCCATACCCTTGTGGGAAGAGGGTGAGGCACTGGGAGCCATTTTCCACTCTGAGCAATATCTGTTTGGGAGTGTCCTGATTTAGATGGTGATTTTAAAATCCATACATTTGAAATCCTTAAGGTCATTGGATGAGAACACTTCTCCTCAAGCCTCATGTCGAGGATGCAACCTTTCTATGATTAATGGTGGATATGAATTGTTATGTTGGTGAAGGAGGAATTGGTGGTGGTGTTGAGGTTGGGAGAAATTGTGAAAAATCCTGCGGTGTGGAAAGTGTTTGGAGTGGGGCCTTTTGTGATTGTTTTCTCCCAGACGCTGGGATTGGGTTGGTGCCTGGTTTGGCTCCACTGTGCAGTTGTGTACCATAAGGTCAGCAAATCATGTAGTTTTATGTAAGTCATACTGACTTCTGGGATCGTAATGTTACCAAGGAACCAGAGAGAGCCATGATTGCAGGGTGGTTGGGTGTGGTGGTCTACATCCTTGATACTTAAAGTGGATCATGAGGTCAGGAGTTCAAGACCAGCCTGCCCAGATGGTGAAACCTCGTCTCTACTAAAAATACAAAAATTAGCCTAGTGTGGTGGGGGGTACCTGTAATCCCAGCTACTCGAGAGGCTGAGGCAGGAGAATTGCTTGACCTGGGAGGCGGAGGTTGCAGTGAGCTGAGATCATACCACTGCACTCCAGCCTGGGAGACTGAGCAAGACTCTGTCTCAAAAAAAAAAAAAAAAAAAAAAAAGAGGTCTGAAGACCAGCAGCAGCACGGCATCATCTGGGAGCTTATTAGAAAAACAGGATCTCTGGTCTTATGCCAGGGCTACTATATCAGAATCCCCAGGTGATTTGTATGCACAGTAAAGTTTGAGAAATGCTGGCCTATGCCTAGTGACTCCAGTACTTCTGTTGATTCAATGTTTAATGAGCACCCACTGTGTTCTGGCATTGTGCTGAGTATTACAGATATAAAGATGAATAATCCAGTCTTTTCTAAAGAGCTTTTCACTCTTCATGGCTTATTTACTTCTTACTTTTTCCCACAGTATCTCCCCAGCCTCCCACCTTTTGGCTTTTGCTGTGTCTCTTCACTGAAATTCTTTCTTCGAAAACCACAAATGACCTGTTTGTTGTCAGATTTAGTTTGCTCCTCTCTGTAGCGTTGAGCACCTCTGATCAACACCTATTAAATGTTGTCCTCTCCTGGTTTTGCTGACTTTATTTTATCTTGTTTCTTTCTTTCCCTCTCCCTACACCCCTTCCTCATATACTGGCCCAACATCATCTTTCCCAGGGTTCTTTTCCAACTCAATCCTTACCCTATCATCAGGTTATCTCATCCAGAGCCATGACAGGAATTGCTTTTGTTGTGAAGTCCTTGGCCCTTTAGGAACTCCGGAACTGTTGATTTAATATCAGCACCCTAAGCCTCTCTTTCCTATAGATGTTTTTGCCAAGTTGTCAGTTGATTCCAGTAGGGAATTACATTTGCTGACTGTCCATGAAATGAGGGGAGTAGGTGTTGGTGAGTATTGCTGCTGCAACAAATTATCTTTTGCTGCTGTAACATCATCACAAACTTGGTGGCTTTAAACAAATTTATTATCTTACAGTTCTGTAGGTCAGAAAGCTAATGTGAGTCTCATGGGACTAAATAAAATCAAGGCATCTGAAAGCCTGTGTTCTTTCCTGGAGGCTCTAGAGGAGAATCTGTACCCTTGCCTTTTCCAGCTTTTAGAGGCTTCTTACATTCTTTGGCTCTTCCATCTTCAAAGCTAGCAACAGGGAGCTAAGTACTTTTCATACTGTCATCACTCTGGCTCTCCGCAGCTTGGAAAGGTTCCTTGTTTTTTTTTAAGGATTCATGGGATTGGATTGGACTCACCTGCATGATCCAGATCCTCTGCCATCTCAAAGTACTTACCTTTAATCACATCACAGAGTCTCTTGTTATATAGGTTAGCATATTCACAGGTGCAGGGATTAGCACATGGGCATATTTGGAAGTTTATTATTTTGTCACTACAGTGTGACTGAGCAGAGTAGAGGTTAGAGGAAGGGGACTGGAAGGGTGATATGTCCCGGGGTGCCCAGGATGGATCCAAGATAAAATGAGTTAACAGGACACCTCAGTGCCAAAATCGGAAAGGTGGGTTGGGAGTGAGAAAGAGGGGTAGGAAGGGGTAGAGATGTGGGTGAGGAGGTGGAGAGCCTGGGCCCAGCTACTACTGTCCCATGGCCCTAAGTCTATGCCCAGTCATATGCAGAATACCACTTCACGTTCATCAGGTTCAATGCTAAACTCACTGTCCCCCTTGTGTCTTTCATTCTTTCTGTTTTCCCTGTCTCTATGAATGAGACCACTATTTAGCTGTTATTTAAGGTGAAAAGGTCAGTCCTGCTGCTTTTCTCTTCACTCATCCTCTCATCAACAGGTCCTGGATCTCTACCAAGTTCTCTTCACTCAGTTTCTCAAACACAGCCTACTGCCCTAGACCAGCACAAGCCTCCTATCCTCCACTGAACTGAGAGCAAAGCCTTGGGCCAGACTTCCTGCCTCTGTGACTATCTGATTTCAGTCAATCTCCCATTCTGATGTCTAGTTATCTTCCACAGATCACCTTAGTCCAGCTTAAAGACTGCCCGCTGCCTTCAGGACCAAGTTCAAAGTTGGCATGATTTTTAAAGCTCACTTGGCATCCATCTCCATATCTGGCCTTATTTTTGCCAAATTTCATCTTGTACTCTATACTCCAGCCTCACTGAATCCTTACTTTTCTTCAACCATGACTTTTGCTCTTTCTAACTTTAGCAATGTTTCTCCCTTCACCTGACCCTCCTGATCCCACAGGACTCAGCTCAGCTACTCCCTCTCTTTGCCCCTTCCAGGTAAACTTGGTCATGGCTCCCTCCCCAGACTTTCATAGCTTTTTGTGCAAATTGTGATTATAGCATCTAGCATATTGCCTTGTACTTGTGCTTGCATCAATGTCCCATTCCAGAATTGCTAGGCAACATTGGGAGAGCCCTTCTTTGTTACCATGAAATTTCATTTATATATTTTGTTATGAACAAAGCTTTTTTGACACACATAACTACATCCATTTCCCCACTAGGCCACACTATTTTTCAGAATGGTGACTGTAAGGCCGGCTGCCTCACAGAAGGTTAAACGGACACATCCATCTCTCTCCGTGCCTAATAACTGCGTCATCACCCAAGCTCATTATCTGGCCTCACTGCATGGTTTCCCCGTACCCGCCTCCGCATACCAAACCCAAGCCCACATTCAGCACTAAATTATGCATCCAACCCCCAGCCCACTGTTAAAAAACCCTGCAAAAAATTTTTTTAAAAAGCCCCGTCAAACCCTGCCCAGTAGCAGTCTGCTCTATATGCACCCAGAAAGCCCATTTACCCAAGGTCCCACCTGCCTACCCATAGCAACTAGCTCCAAGTATTTCCTGCTTCTTAATAGCCAATAAGATTGCCTTCACTTTGTTTCCCCAACAACCAATCAAAGCCCACTTACCCAAAGTCCCACCCTCCTACCAATAGCAACTAGTTACAGGTATTTCCTGCTTCCTAACAGCCAATAAAATTGCCTTCGCTTTGTTTCCCCAATAGCCAACCAATCGCCTTCCCTCACCAAGAAACCCCATAACCTAAACAGACAAGGGCAACTTCTTTAGCCCCTTCCTAGACCACAAAACCTGGCCTGAAAGCTGAATAAATTAGCTTATCATTTTGTTATACCTGCCTCAGTTTCCTCATTTTATCTCGGTAATAAATCTTACAGTGACTACATGAATGCTCTTTCTTTACTCATATCTGAGAGCTAAGAAATGAAGCCCCTACCTACCTATCCAGAGGAGAAAGAGACTTGCTCCACACTCTCCACCCTGAAGATCTATCTTTTTAGTCATGATTTTCTCCTCTGGATAAGCCAAAGAAGGTGTGTATTTTAGTCTTAAAGAAGGCTGGAGGGTCAGCTTAGAGGCAGTGATCTTTGGAGCCTCTTTCTAACTTGGAGATCTTGTAGAGTTATGCTTCTAGGGAAAACTAATATTGGTTTCCGGGTACTATAGCTCAGAAATAATTTGAGATGAATCCATGTGCCATCTGCAGTTTTCTAGATACATTTAACTTTGCTTTGCCATTTGTTAATTTAGTCAATTAATATTGGCTCCTATGTGCCATGCCCCATGCAAAGCCGAGCGGAGAGGAGAAGGGAATCAGAGAGGCTTCTGTCCTCATGGAGTAAAGTAGTCAAAATTAGCACTGTGCCAGGTAACAAATGGCACTACAGGTGCTCAGGAGAGCTTAGATTCTATTCTGATGGCAGCAAAGAGCACTGAAGCAGTGACATGAGTAGGTCAGACAGAGGTTAAGGGAAGCTTTGGAATGAGGTGGTATGTTGGCTGGGCCCAGGAGAGAGGTCTGGGTTTTTACAGCTAGTACGGGAGAGGGGAGGGGTGTTCCAGAAGGAAGAAATGATGGGAAGAAGTACTCAGATGTGGGAAAGCAAGAGACTGAGTGTTCAGAGAATCCCTACTTTCTTATAAGATTTGGTGAAACCCCTGCACAAGTAGCCTGGAAACCACCCAGATGTGTCCACAAAGCAACAGCACAGGTTTGATAGTTTGCATGTTCTGTATCGTGAAGGGCTCTTCCCAAGTGCATCCACTGAGGGAGACCATCACCCAGACATGAGAACTTATGGTCCAATGCTTTCATTTTGTATGCTGTTCTGTCACCACGGCAATAGCGGCTTCTGCTGCTTCGGGCCTGGTTTCCCCACAATGATGATACTCCAGTCTCCTGCTATAAAGAGCAACCCTTGTTTAAGCTCAGCCTCTGTTCAGCTAAGAAGGTCCATTTTCAGGAACTGGCAACTGCCCTGATTGTTAGGGGGAGTCAATTTTAGGAGAGGGAAAACTTCTCACGAAGATGCTGTGTCGTAGATATATACAGGTCTTCTGATTGCAGCTGCTCTGGTGACAGTGAAGTCTGTTCTTGGCCCGTATCTTCTGTTTAGAAGTCACATAATGCTTTTCATCATTCATATAGACAACACTACTTTTTTCTGCTCCCAAAGCCATGGTGCTGTGTCAGGGGCCATATCCCAGACAGAACTTATATCTGCCAGTTATCCCACTGGCAAGGAGAGACAATGAGTGTTCTGAAGGTTTAAACCAAGAATGTGATTGGTGAAGAAACTACAGCCAGTGAACCAGGAGAAGGCAGCAGGGAATGACAAGCTTTTTAGTACAGTGGACCAGGCAATGCATACACTCTGTTAGATAAAGTCAGATGGTCCTTTCCCTTGATAACCCTAGTCTTTTGTCCCACTAGAGAGTCACAGACTAAGATTTCGGAGACTAATAGCATCTACATGTTAGTCAAGACCTGGGAAAAGTTCTGGCCTCAAATTTCATTTTTTTCTTAAACCTCAGCCTTGCAGTTTAAATGGAAAAGACCGTGATTTCCTCATAGAAATACGGTTATACCTTTGTCAGTTAAGTGATTAAATATGAATATCTGTTCTGAGTCTATTTTGTGGCATCTCTTTAGCTTCTAGCCATCTGAATTTCAAAGGTCAGTAATTTTGGTTGTTTAACATGGGTATAAGGTTTAGGGTGCTAGTTCTTTTTAAATATTTTTTGTTGAAGTGTAACTTACAAAAATACAACAGGATAAAGTACAACAGGATAGAGCATAAGAATATAGGTGATCAATTTTTACAAAGTGAATACACTTATATATCCTCTACTGAGGTAAATATATACATGACCAGCATTCTAGAAGCTTCTCTTATGCCCTCTCCCAGTCATTTATTGAATATATGCATCAATTTCTGTATTATTAATAGAGCTGAAATTACTGGGCTACAGGGCATGTGTATAAGCTTTAGTAGATGCTGACAAATATTTTTGCAAAGGGGTTGTATCAGTTTACTTTTCCAACAGGAGTTGTGAGAGTTCCAATTCCTCTGCATCCTTGTCAACACTTGGTACTGTCAGTCCTTGTCATTTTAGCCATTCTGGTGGATATGTAGTAGTATTTCATTGTGATTTTAATTTTCAGCTTTCTACCCACAGTTAATGCTGAACAAACTTTCCATGTGTTTTTTGGCCACTTGGTTTCTGGCCATCCTGTTCAAGTTTGCTGTTTACTTTTTCCTAGATTATCTACATTAAAAAAAAATTCATTTGTAATTAAACACATACACACACACATGAGTTCTAGGTCAGATATGTGTATTGGAAATATCTTCTCCCAAACGTATCAATCTTTTCCTTTATGGTTAGCACTTTTTATATCTTGTTTAAGATGTATTTGCCTACCTCAGGGTTATATATATATTCTCCTATGTTATTTCCTCTAGAAGATTTATTGTTTTACCTTTCATATTTAGGTCCATGATTCATCTGGAACTGATTTTTGTAAGTGATGTGATTGGGATCAAGATGCTTTTATTCCCCATGAAGACATTCAGTTGACCCAGAAATATTAATTAAAAAGACAGTAATTCCCCCACAGTAATCATAGTCACATCTTTTGCCATAAATCAGGTGACCAAATACGAACAAATCTGTTCCTAGACTCTATTTAATGCCATTGCTTCATTTGTGTATACTGGCACCATTCTTTGCAGTCTTAAATATGTTAGCTTTATAAAAATCTTGCTAACTAGTATTGAAAGTACTCTAACTTTATTGTCTTGGCTATTTCAAGCACTTTGCATTTTCATATAAATTTTAAATCCAGCCTGTCAATTTCCACAAAAATGCATTTTAGTTCTACTTCTATATTAAACTCACCCAAGACATTATTTTAAAGTCAATATTTACTTTGTTTTATCCATGTATTTATTCTCTTGAATCCTCTTTATTCCTTTCCATTTTACCTATTTCTATATAAGGTCATTGTCCTTCTGCTAGAGAACTTCTTCTAGTGTATATTTATTTTAGTGTGGGCCTCCTGATAACAAATACTCTCATTTTTTTGACCATCTTTAAATGTCTCTTTATTTTGTTTTATTTTTGAAGGTTATACTTGTTGGATGTAGAATTCTAAGTTAAAACTCATTTCCTTTTATATTTTAAATATGTCATTTATAGTCTCCCCTTTTCCATGATTTCCATTAAAAGTAACATGCAATTCTTATTAGGTCTTTTTTTTCCCCTTCTGGTTGCATTTCTAGATTTTTTATTCAGGGGGGGCTGGGTTTATTGTAGAGTCTTAGTCCATTTGTCCTGCTATAATTAAATGCCGGAGACTGGGCAATTTAAAATAACAAAAATTAATTTTCTCACAGTTCTAGAGGCTGGGAAGTCCAAGATCAAGGTGCCAGTAGATTTGGTGCTGGTAAAGGCTGCTCTTTGCTTCCAAGATGATTCCTTCTTGCTACATCCACAATGGCATAAGGGGGCAAAAAGGGGTGAATGCTGGCTATATCCTTGCATGACTGAAGAGCCAGAAGAGCCAGATAGCTCTGAGGTCTTTTTTATAAGGGCATTAATCCCATTCTTGAGGGCAAATCCTTCCAACTTAATCACTTCCCAAATGCCCCATCTCTCAATACTATCACATTGAGGATTAACTTTCAACATGAATTATAGAGGGATGTAAAAATTCAAGCCATCACAAGTCATTTTTCTACTTTGTGCATGCATGCTTTTATTTATATTTCATATGTTTGGGGCTTATGGAGATCCTTGAATCTGTGTATTGGTATCTTTTATCAGTTTTGGCCATTTTCTCTTCAAATATTATTTCTGCCTCATTCTCTCTTCTTTTTCTTTTGGGATCTCAACTACATATATGTTCAGTTTTTCTAACTTGTTCCATATACCTCATTACTTTTTTTTTCTGTGTTTACCATTCTTGTTGCTTTATGTTTCAGGTTGTTTATTTATATTGTCCTGATATTTCCAGTTTATTAATCTATACTTCTGCTGTGTCTAATCTATTTAAACCGATACATTTAATTCCTAATTTCAGTCATTGCATTTGTCAGTTTAAAAAAAAAACAACTACATTTGATTCATTTTTATTGATTCTGATAATTCTCCATTTGTTATCTATTTTCTTGAATGTCTTAATATTATTTTAAACATTAAATTTAATTATTATCTAATTATTAATTTCATTATTTAAAAACCTGAATCTAATAGTTTCAAAGTATTCACCTGTAGGCTTGTTTCTTTCTCTTTTTTTCCTCTTGGGTTTTGACAATTTCATCCTGACTCCTGTCATGCCTGGTTATATTTTATGGAATCCTGGAAAATGTATATGAGAAATTATAGAAGTTCTGTTCGACATTATCTTCCTCCACAGAGGATTAAAATTTCTCTTCTGTGCAGTAATTAAGTTAGAGGTAGGTCACCTTTACCTAGTAGTAGATAAAAATGTTTCAAAGTTTGGTTTCCTGCTTTAGAGGACTCATTTATTCTCAATTGCCTTTAAACCTAAGGAAGAACATATTAGAGGTCTTGACTGAAAACATGCATTGCTTATCAGGGTTTCTTCTCTTTGGTGGGCCCTGAACTTTGACATAAACTAGCATCAGTACACAAAATAGCATTTGAACACTATCCTTCAGCTTCCATACCGAGTCCTCTGAGGACAGTTAATCAATCCCCATCCACAAGAAACACAGCTGCTAATGAACTATTCATACACAAAGTAATTACATCTCTACCTTCACTACCAGAGAGTCTACCTCCATTCCCATTTCGGTGGAACCATCCTACCTTTCCCCACTCTCCCCCAAGCCCCAGGTACCAGACACTCTCATCCTATTCTTCTCCATTCTATGCCTATTCCTATCCTATACCTTATGCATAGCTTAGGAATCCCATTTAATTTAATTCCTCCCTGTGAGCATTATTAGCTTCAGGGAATCACATAGAGTTTTTCCACCCACATACACAGTAATTCAGGCCAGGCCTTGGAGATCTGCCATCCTATATGTTTCTACACCACTGAGGGATGCATTTAGGATCACAGCAATAACTGTTGTTATCCACTCTCCTCAAAGAACTATAGGATCAGTCCCATCATTTCCACTATTCCATACATCCCTGGTTAACTGTCAAAAATAAAATATTCCCTGGGCATCCATAATCTCCTATACTTTCAACTCCAAACTATTTTGTAAATCTACTACTCAGACTCTACATCGCTCCTTCTACTCTGTGCCTGCTGAAACTCTCTCTGTGCAATCATACTATTACATATCCTCACCTTTTTTCAGACATCCCTTGCATTTAGGGAATCAGGCATTGGAGACAGAGGTAAGCATTCCTGCTGTGTCATGCCTCAATTCCTGTCCCACATAATTTTTGAGAATATGTAAGCAGATAAAATAGCTTTTGTTTTACACTACTCAATTGTGGGTGGTTTGTTACACAGTATTAGGTAAAGAAAACAGAGCCCATCCAGTCTCTGAAATATACATAAATGCTTTACGCAAAGGACTCCCACGTGTATGTATTAAGCCTAAACTTCTCTCCTGGGTTCCAGATTCAAAACTCAATTCCCTCCTTGACTTCTGCCTTTAAGTGTCTAATAGGCACCTCAAGATAATGTTGAATACTCTTGAATACCTGACTCCTAAACCTGCCCCTATTTTACTCCCAGTCTTATTTTAGTGCATAGCACAAATATCCGCTTGGTATTTTATCCCCACATCCAGTCCATTTGCAATGTCTGTAGAGTCTGTCTGCCTGTCTTCATCTCCAGGGCACTTCCTGAATTCAGACATCTCTCATTTTACAGCTACATTTCTGCAAGAACGTGTAACTGGTCATTGTGCCACAGAGCTCAACCTTTCTAGCTTCTCCTCCTCACTGCTCACCAAGTGATTATTCTAAGATGTAATTCTGGTAGGCTCACTGCTCATTTAAAAGCATTTTGCTGGTCCCTCAATACCTGATAAAATAAAACTCAAAGTCCTTGTAGTCACATGTAGGGAACTTAATAATCTGGACCATTTATTGTCTGACCCCAGACCCCCTCTCTCCCTCCTACATTGCTCTTGCTACACAGAATCACCAGCTTCTCTGAAAACACTGCCGTCTTTCACACCACTGTGCCCTTGTTCATACTGTGCATTTGGACTGGCATTTCATTTTCCCACTCCTCTTGCCACATACCTAGAAAACTCTATTGTAGACGCTTGTAGACCCTGCTGAGGTAACACTTTTTTTTTTTTTTTTGACACATGGTTTCTTACCTCTATGACATCGGATAACTGGAAGTTACTCACTTATTTCCATGTGAGTTGTATACTCATGTCACAATACGTTTAGCAACAAGAGAGAGAAATAATAAATCAGCTGTAATTGCTATTTTCAATTTGTTTCCTTCTGTTTTCCCCCATGACCATTTAAACACACACACACATACACACACACACATGCATACACACATTTATGATTATAACTTACATGCAGTTTTGTACTCTGCTTCTTTCACTTAACACAATATCAACAAAGCATTATTAAAAGTGATATAAGTGGGGCGATGAAACTGCTCTATACTGTGATTGTGACAGTGCTTATGTGACCACATACATTTGTTAAAATTGATTAGATTGTGCACTTAACATCAGTCAATTTTACAGATCATAAATTTTTCCTTAATAAAGTTGATATAGACTTTCAAGTAGGCTAAAAACTATAGTTTAAAATGTTAACTAGTAACATGAAAGTTGTAGATTTTTGTGCTAACCCTGTTCCCTCTTTTGTGATCTCTCTGTGCACATTAATTTGCCTTTTTATGTGTAACTATTGGCTTGTGTGCCTACTTCTGCTACACTGTGAGTTCCTGTTTATTCATCTTTGTATTCCCTAAGGACCTGACCAGGGCCTCACACAGAGTATATGCTCTGTAAATGTTCCATCCGTTCAATAAAAAACTAGTCATTGCAACACATTTTAAACAATTATTAGCTCAATAATTATTAAAGAATCTGACACATGTTGCTGCTTACTTTTTTGAGTTTGGTGGGTGGCTGTTCCTTGCAGCTTCTCTTCCTATCTTGGTGGGAATCTATGAGAATAAGAAATTTTATTTTACTTCATAAAAACTTAACATCTGTTCTAAGGGCTTGATAAATATTAATTTAATCCTCATCACAGCCCTAGAGGACAGACAATATTACTGTTATTCCCATTTTTCAGAAGAGTCAATAAAGGAAGCACAGAGATGTTTAGAACTTGTCCCAGTTTGCACATGGAGTAAGTGGAGGAGCCAGGATTTGAAATGAGGCATTCTAGCTTCAAAGTCTAGGCTCTTCCCAACTCTACTTGACCGCAGGATAAACCCATGTTGTGAAGACTGTCCTAGAGGAGTTCCTCTGGGGACATATATCTGTGCCTCTTCCTGGAAGTGCCTGCCATGGTCACCTTTGTACCTCATCCTCCTACTTTCTGCTTGCATGGCATCTATTGCCCTCACTCTCCCTGCTCTTTGTCCTCTGGCCCTCACTTCTGTGGCCCAGTTTTTTGAGACCTTCCCTCTTCCATGGGAGAATTGGGGTGTGAGTTTCAGGGTATTCTCTGGCTTGCCTCAACCTGCCTCAAAGGTGGCCCTAGTTGGCGTAGTCAACCTTCCACAGTCTGGCTGTCTCCCTGAGTCTATTCCAGGTGCCTGGGGTCAGATGGTGTTGCTGACTATTAAAAGTCTGGAATCTGATTACCTACTGCTAAGCAGACCTGCCCTGGAGTGGGTAACAGCAGAAGCCACAAAGCCAGATTGAGGACAGTACTGTCTTCACAGTGACCAACGCAGAAGAAAGGCATTACCCTCCTCCTCACCTACCATACCCCAGGAGAATACACACAACAAAGCTTGCAGATCTTTAAGGAGAGAGTGGGGATGGGAGATATGGCTGAGGCTGTTCACTTTCACATCTTGTGGATGGGAGGAGGCTGTTAAGAGCGCACTGGGAACAATCTGTCTAAGGGAGGATAATACAATGTTCATGTTCTTCTCTTAGCCAAAGATTTCACATTCATTAAAAATGATATCCAACCCTCGTTCTCTCATTGCAAGCATTAGCCATCTCCCCTGACAGACTGAGAGTGTTTGTATGTTTGGGAATGAGTGGGTGTTGGAAGGAGGCTGGAAGCGTGAATTCGACAATCTCATGGTGTAGTAATGGAGCGGGCAGATTCAATGACACCCAATTCAAATTAGTCACAAGGAAATGCATGATCATCAGTGTGCCAGCACTAGGGAATTCCTTCTATTTAGTGAAATAAAGTGTCGCAAACAACAGCTAAGAGAGAATTGTGTGTTTCAACTTGTGGAAGTGACGATTTTTAATTTTTTTTTCTAGAAAAGGATTATAGAAACATAAAACAAAAATATTTCGACTTGAAAAATACTTCCTAATTATATGTCATAAAATAATTAGGTCATGGCAAATTAGTACAAATGTTTACAGCAAAATTGCCATGTAAAACATTATCGGTAATATTATGCTAATTGCTGCAGAAGCAAAAGCTGATTATGTTTCAGCAGGATTAAAATTTGCCACATCTGCATTTCTCTCCAACGTCACCAGTTTTCCATGAGAGCACCAACCCTGTGATTTCAGTAGAAGCTAAACTGCCCATCTTTGAGGCACCAAATCTGAAAAGTGATCTTCCTGAAGACCACGTTAAGGCAAGAACATTTGCATAGGGAGAATTCCTGAGAGCGTTCTTACACTTCAGTGGAAACTCATCAATGCTCTGTACCCAGAATGATCCCCTTTTAAAGGGGGTATGGATGGAGCAGATGATGATGTGCCCTGGGGAGCAGAGGAAACATGGGCTTGGGTTGTGAAGGACCTCAGAGAGGATCTCCTGGACTGGCCCACATGTCTCAAACTTTAATGTGCACAGAAATCTATTAAAATGCAGCTTCTGCTTCAACACATCTGGAGTAAGATCCAGTATTCTGAATTTCTAACAAGCTCTGGCATACGCCACTGGATGTCTGGAGTGCTGCTGGTCCACAGACCACATGTTGAATAGCAAGGCCTTAGAGGAAATTTTGCCCAAGGTTGCAAATGCAGAAATCTTGGGGGCCAGGTAGGCAATGAAGAATGACAGAGATGGGAGTCAGACAGCTTGGAATGGCAGAACCTGTGAGGAAATGGAAGACAAGCAAGTCCATTAAATGTATCCAAAAGCAGTGGAAGAAACAGAGGAGAGAGAAAGAGAGGGAGGCAGCAGGGGGAGAAGGGAGGCTAGGCAGACACCACTCTGCCATCTGGATCTGTGAGCTGGAGACTCTGATTCTAATCAAGCCAATCCTGATTAGACACAGGCCTGGAGAGCAGAAGTGGCTTGTTTTGGGCCAGCAGCCCTGGCTAGTGAGCAGTCAGGACACAGCCTCTCCTGCATCCAGGTGGTGAGGCAGTTTGTACTAAACCTCACTGGACTGGGAGACAAAACCACCTTTACTGGGAGAGCACACCCACCTGTCCTTGGCTGCTCTGTACCTGCCAATGGGGTCAGATCTTCCTGCTGCTCGTGCAATAGAACCCTCAGTTTCATCCAGGAATCTCCTGCTGCCTCCTATTGCAACAGATGTATTCACATCTATCCAGAAAATGGGCAGAATTCTACCTTATCTTGTTGCCTCAGGCCCGTCACTTTTCTCCAGCCTCAGGTTTTCACCTGTAAAATAAAACAGCATTAAATACCAGGAGTGGCAATACTGGGAAGTGTTCTTCTGACAACCTGAAAGGCTGTACCTGGTTATGACCTAACCATGTGAGAGGGACCCCTACCCCTCGTCTGGCAGTTGGAAGGGTTATAGACATTTATGTTTTGAAGTGCCCAATGCTGCAGAAAAGCCTTATAGCCTACAGGGATGGAGCACTGGGTTAGACTTCATGTTGGGGTTTCTGTGGTCCTGTTCTAGCCAGGCATCTGGGATCCTATGTATTGTCCTGTGTTTCCTCACTTTAACCCTGCTTGAAGTCCCCGAGTCTTGCCCTTAGGGTCCAGAGGCCTTCAGTTTTTAGTTTATGGGGCCAATTGGTACTTATGCTGGGTTCATCATCTAGTGAGCCCCCACTCTGTGTCATGCACTGCACTCAGGTGTTCATAGGAATGATTTCATTTCATCCTCACAACAATAGTAGATCATCTATTTAGACCCATTTTACAGATGAGGAAACTGAGACACAGAGAAGGTAAGCAATTTGTTCAAAGTCTCATAGACAGAGCCAGCGCTAAAATCCTGTGTCTCTAACTCTAGATCATGCCTGTGTCACCATGAAAGTCTGCTTCCCCTTAACTCTCACCCCTGAGACCTGCAAGTGCCACACTGCTGTGTCTGTCCTCCTTGCAGTCCCGGTGTGTGGTGCAGTGCCTGGCGCTAAATATTTGTTTGTTAAGGTTGCATGAATCTTATTGTATATTGGTTGCTTCCGTCTCCAAGAGTGACTGCCGACATCTTGCAAAAGGCAGGTTTTTGTGAGAAAAGACGTTTCGTTTCCCAAGATCAGTCCCCTCAACATATGCTGCTGTGTAGAGTTCCCAGAAGGGCGAGGGCTTGCGGAGCTAGGCTCCTGCCCACCACCTCCTCTCATGTTTGCATTTTGAGCATAAGATTCACAAAGTACCGTCCAACTGCTTCACATTATTTTCTTCTGCTCAGAATCATAACCCTCTCGATTATGTTATTCTTTTTTTATTATTTATTGTGTGCCCTGGGGAATTTTCATTTTAACCAAGACACTGGTTCAATTGCAAACTGGCAAAGAATGATTTGTAAGGAGATCAGTGTTGGGAGCTCATTAAAACATGTATTTAGGGGATGGTTTGGAAATAGGAAAAGGAAATCTCTTGGGAGAGGAGATATTTTCAGGAGTTGAGAAGAAATTATGGAATATGAGGGAGGGAAAAGAAGAGGACAGGGGAGGAATATTTAAGAAATAAAATTGATAGCAAAATAGGAGGTATATGGAGGAAATAAATACAAAGTCATGGGTAGGAAAATAAACAAAACTCCTCAGAAATAAAATATGCTAAATATGACTTCATTTAAAAAAGAATGAAAATTGTCCCCCTCCATCTTGCAAGCCCTCAAATGAGTTTGAGCTCTCAGCTGGGTTATTCAGCTGTTTTCTCTGAGGAACTATTGAAATTCCTGGGAGGGGCCTTCATCCTTTCTCTAGAAGTGCAGGGATTAACCAAGAGCCTCCTGGACTCAGAGACGCCTGCAACGCCCCTCCCAGAGTGAGTGGTCTGGACACACAGAGCCTGGCTGGACAGCTCTAGAGGAAGAGCTGTGTTGTGTCAGCTTTGCAGAACCCATTCCCATTCCTCCTCCAGAGCCCTGTCAGTGTCAGTGGTGCCTCCTGGAGTTGTGCCACATGGTGGCCCTGTCCCCCTTACTTGGGATCCTCCTGAGCTGACAGGTCAGTTCCCTTGTCTGGGAGGCTTCCTGCTCCCCTCCTGTTTGCTGGGCATCCATTCCTGCGCCATGGCTCCCCAGGCCTCTAATGGCCTCCATAGAGCATTTTTATTGTGCAGGTGTGATTTATGGGGGCCGGCCAGATGCAGCCAGGCCCAGGGTGCCTCTGCAGGGGCTTTCCCACCGGGTGCGCTAAAGAGGAAGAGTTAAGGAAGGATGTTTTCACAGGGAGCAGAAGAGCTTGTTACAAAAGGCTCCAAGCATTTGGAGTCTCATCAGCAAATCTATATTCAGAGGCCCCGTGTCAGGCTGCTGGGGGACTGACAGCTGACCGCTGCCCAGCCTCTGAGATGCAGTTAACAGCAGTCAAGCCTGAGACAACAAACAACAATTTGTTTTCTTCAGACCTCTGTTTCTGAAATGAGAAAGGCAGAATTTTCTGAATTCTTGGGCTTCCTTGGAGAAATTAATTTAGCAAGGAAGTTTAGGAGTCTGAGATGCATGTTTTTTTTACGCCGTTTTAAACAAAAAGGGTTTCGAGTGCTGTCGTCTTGTTTTCTCTTGGTGGGGGTGGGGTGATGTTTTCAGCATTGCTTTCAGAGCCTCATGTAACCACTTCCCCAACACATGTATACACGTGTGCACGGTCGCACTCACCCCCAAACACGCTAGGGCCCTCTTCTATTGTCTTCTGACTCAGTCCAGGAGCAGCCTGGTCATCTTCACTATTAGAGGAAAGTGGCCTTTCCTCCACCTTCCACATGCCTGAGTTTGTGTGCCCCATCCTCACATTCCCTGTTTTTACATCCCTCACCAGCACAGGAGCAAAAGTGAGTGTGTGCATTATTAACATTGTGGTGGGCAACGTAATATTCCCCCAAAGACATCCGCATCTTAATCTCCAGAATCTGTGCATATGTTATCTTACATGGCAACAGGGACTTTGCAGCTGTGATTAAATTAAGGAGCTTGAGATGGGGAGATTATCCTGGATTATCTGGGTGGGCTGAATGTAATCTCAAAGGTCATCATAAGAGGGAGGCAGGAGGCTGGAGTGAGAGCTGATATGACAACAGAAGTGGAGGCCAGAGCAATGCGGGGCCACAAGTCAAGGAATGCGGGTGCCTTGAGAAGCAGGAAAAGGCAGAAGGAAAATCCCTGCTGATACCACCTTTTCATCGAGTGCCACCCAGTTTACCCTTCTGACCTCCAAAGCAACAATGTTTGTGGGCATTTGTTAGAACTGCAATAAGAAATGAGTACAACTTGGGGCAGGGCCAACGTGACAGTCACAGGGAAACCTCCTTTTCTTTCTTTAGCCAGCAGGACATGGCATCTGTATCAGCTCGCAGCGTCTAGGCGGCAGGGGCAGGCGGCAGGGGCAGGCAGCAGAATAGGTGAGGCTCAGTCCTGTGTTGTGAGGCTCTAAGAGCCGGGGAGGACTGGGTGTCAGGCTGTAGAACCGTGGCAGAAAGCTAGTGAAGTTTGAAATTTAAAACTTGCTGGATTCAGGGTTCAGGGCTAACCAATTACTAGCAGCCCCAAACCCAGGGAGTGAGGAGGCAGCCCATATAGGCTAATGGAGGAACCAGGACCCAGGCAGGCAAGCTGGGGACTGGCAAACGGGAAAATGCAACACTTTCAGACCTTCATTTCTCTACTGCTATATAGTTTCCATGCCTGGCTGATGACCAGAATTATTTGGGGCACCTGAAAAAGTACAGATTTGCGGTCCCGTCCTGAGGTACTTGAACTCAATCACCGGCACTGTCTTCAGGAACTTTTGTTGTACCAGGTATGGTGTCTTGTACCCTCTTAGTCCCAGCCATGTGGACGGGCTCCTATGGCTGAGTCCCTGCCTCAGATTTTCATTCTTCCTGGCCGTCATCTATTCCCACCCAGCTGGAGAACCCCATTGAGTGGCATTCTGACTTGACCATGTGCGGGTCCACAGGTTCCCAGTCTGCTCAGTTATCCGTCCCAGGCCTTCCCAACCTCAGCTTTATGCCCTTGTCAGACAGCTGACCTGCTGAGGTCACAGCACAATGTCCAGTGGAGCTCAGAGGCTTTGGCAGCTCCTGCTTCTACAGATACATCACATTTCTACCCATGCTAGCTCAGAACCTTTTAATTCTTTCTGGTCCTTCCCCACCCTTTCCAACTGGGCCCCAGAACTGGGGCAGCTGAACCATTTTTCCTCCAGCAGTCAGGGATTCCTGAAATCACACACCATTTTCAACTCTTACTGTACTGACAAAAATTCTTATATTCACTTCCATTTGAAATCAGTATCTATCATTTGTATGTCATATGCCTGTCTATTTTAGATCTTGCTCCTTTGAGTGCTGGGAAGCATGACAGAGGAGGTAAGGCTTGAAATCCCTCCTGAATAGTTCTTCACTGTTTGACTTTGAGCAAGTTTCTCAGCATCTCTTCATCTCAGTGTCCCGATCTTTGAAATGGGGATAAAAATAGTACCTCACACGTAGTGTTCTTGCCGAGATAAAAGGAGCTAATTTATTTAAAATTCCTAGAGCAGCACCTGGCAACTTGTAGGTACTCAATAAATGTTAGGTATTATTATGATTGGTGCCAGCCTTTAAGAGATATTTATTTGAGAAAACGAAATTTAAAAAATTCCCCAAGTTTGATTGACTCCATCTTCTAAAACTCTCCTCTTGCCAGCTTCAACTCTCAGCAGATCTTCAAATAAAGAGTGTAAAGAGTGATTTCAAACTCAGCCTATCTTTCTGGCCCTACATCCTTTTTTATAGTTGAACAAACAAATAGAAATAAGCTCAAAAGGCAGAGAGCGGAGTGGGGGAGAGGCCAAGGTTGCTCAAGCTGAGACAGCTGAGAGTCAGCCGAGGCTGGTCCATGTGAATCTAATCCTCACACCATCTGTTTGCTGATTTTCCCCTTTGTCCTCCTCTTTGAGGAGCAAGACATTCAGAGCAGGCAGAGTTGAGGGCCCTGCAGATAGGTGGTCCTGGCTCTTCATGCTGGAGTTTTCAATTATGATGCCAGTCAATGGGAGAGAGCGGAGGGCGAAAATGAAAATGGAATATTTGGTTAGCGCTCTGACAAGCCATGAATCAAAAGCAAGTGAAATTGCTCTGGGGTCTCGCGGCCTGTCAGCCTCCACCATCCATTCTGCTTGCCCCTTAGCAGTGTAATTCCGCACGAAGACAGTGATGTTCACGAGAAAGCAGACCCCAGCCCCGCATGGCTGGGCCTTCCGTGGCCTGCCCTGCCAGGTACGTTCTCACGCCAGGACGGATAGTCTGCCTCCCTGGGCCGCCAGGCAGAGGAGGTGAAGGGGGCGGGAGGAGGGTCTGTCAGCAGTGTGGGCAGTGACGTGTGTCTGACCCACATCACAGTGCTGCAATGCCTTCACTTTTCAGGGCGCTCTGTGGGCGCTTGTCAATTCCCTGCAGCATGGCTGTTCATTCTTACTTGAGGAGCCCTGGCAGAGGCTGGGAGCTGTGTCTGCTGGGGTCAAGGCCAAAGACTGCCTCTGATCGGTAGGAGAAAGGGGAAAGCTGCAAAGGAGAGTATCTCGCCATCCTCTTCTTCCTCCCTTCTCCCTCCAACAGCCCTGACTGATTGAATACCCACCAGGGAAGGTGCAGAATGCTGGACAGGGAGCCAGTAAATAATGAGTTTGGATGGATCATGTGAGTGAAGGAATTCTCGGGAGAGGCCAGGTTGAATTCAATAAAGCAAAGCCTCACTCATTCAAGGATCTGCCATCCAGGGTATGGAAAGCTGGCTTCTTTTGTCCTTTTTGTCACTTATGTTCATCATGTAAACATTTGTTGAGCAGAGTGAGGATTACAACATGATTCCAGCTCTCAGGAACCCCATGGTCTGGGACAGATCAGACAGGGAATTGGACTACAGAAGGCAGTGGAGAGGTCAGCCTTGGATTCCGGGAGGTCCCATTGAGAAAGCTAGTGTCAAATAGGCCTCCAGATGATCAGGATCTATTAGGGAGATGTCAGTCAGGGATGCTGCTTACAGTTGTGCAGGTTGTTCACTGCCTAAGGAAAAGGTATGGGAGGACTAAGGTAGAGCTCACTTTCTACTCACTGAGCCATATGTCCTGGCATGGTTGTGTCTGTCCAGAAGAAGAGGAGGCTTCAGATTCACACAAGGGCATCAATGGGCCAAAGGCAGCCCTACAGTCAGGCAGGAGAGAAGTCAGAAAGTCAGCACTGGAGCTCTGTAGCAGAGGAGGATCATGAGCTGCCCAAAGCCTCTGTAGCTACAGAATAAGGCAGGATCAGGTCCAGTGATGCCAGAACGATGTCAACAGCATCTGATATTAAGTTGGAGACTCACTGTAAAATCAGATTCCAAGGGGCCAATTAAGATTCAAACTGTAAATAGTGAATAGAAAGTGGGGAAAAGCCAAAAGTCTCTTTCAGGTCCTGACCTATGATCAGTCATTCAGGAGGGCCCATCGCTGTTGATAAAGCCTGATGCCATTCACAAGTGTCTGTTTGGCTGTCACTATCCGTACTTGCAGCATGTGTCTCAGATCGGAATTGGGTGGGGTCCAGTAGTACAAGCCATGATCTGCTGGCTCAGATCATGCTGATGGTACCTGGAGGTAGAACGGGGATCAGTGGCTGAGTTTCTGGTAGGTGGATTTTAGCTCAAGATAGGCTACCTGGGTGTGAAAGAAGTCACACTGTGTGATGGTGACAGGTGTCAGTGGAGATATTCAAGTCCCCTTACTTGTGCCGAGTGGAAGGTTGGGCTGAAAGTGTCTGAGGTCCCCTTTCAGCTCTGCATCATCTGAGTCCATGAAACACGAGCAAGCTGGCTTTCCTCCTTGTCAGAGAGGATTGATTGCAGAGGAAGTTGAAATTAATAACTAGCACAGGGTTTTAGGTTTTAGTTGTATTTATTTATCTTCCTCCACCAGGCCCCCTCCCATTTCCCCAGTTCCAAATTCATTCTATGAATATTTGAGAGTAAATTGCTCATCCAGGTGCTAGAAAGGGCCATGTGGTTAACATGCAGACAGTTTCTGCTCATCTTTACCTAGGGTATTACTTCAGTGCAGCAGGACAAGCAACCATCTTGGCAGTGGGGGACCCAGGACATAGGGAGCTGGTCATGCTGGACATGTAGGCGAGAGGAAGTGTCTCATGTAGGGCCTCTGGTGCTACTTTTTCCTGGCTACAGAGTGAGGGCAAAGTCCAGCACAGACCCTACAAGCTGTATCAGCAAATGGTATCGTAGCGGGATGTTGCTGAATATACAGCAACCATTTCCCCATCCTGAAGCTGTGCCTTGGTTTTCCTTTGAGGAACCATTTTTTTCCCCACTGTCAGGCCAGTGCTTGTCTTCTCCAGCACATGTCAAAGGCCTAGACAATTCATGTCCATGGCCACAGCTATTGGCTCAGTGTTGGGTGTGTAACATGATCCAAGCCACTGAGGTGCAATTCTAGCATTTCATAGGAAATATGAGACAGTAGAAGCTTTATATTTACTAATGGGGATTGTTAAGATGGCGGAATATAAGCTAGAAGCTTCTAAAAGCCATTGCAAAGAGAAAATGTGCATAAGAATGCAGCCAAAGCAGGGGAAAGCAAATTGAAGGGTGGAAAGAGCAAAGCCCTAGACCAACCTTCTCCTGAGGCTAGACCTTCTCTGCACTTTTTAGTTACATGAGCCAATAAAAGCCTTGACTTCTTTCTTGAACCAGCTTTAGTAGAGGTTCTATCCTTTTCACCTGGAAAAATCCTTGCTAGTTCAGGAATGTTCCTGGGGAAGCCCTACCTCTGAAGCAGCAGCAGAGCAGGAGTAGGGAGTGGAGCTGGGGCACCTGGCTTCCCTGGGTGATTTGTGCCCTGGTCTGAGTGGCAGCCCGACCCAGGCAGCTGTCCTGTTTCTCGCTCATCATTCTCCATGAAATGACACAGAATGAACTCTGATGTTGAAGCATTTGACTAGAGACCTAAAATGTGTTCTGCAGAGCAGTGGCTCCAGAGATGGGCCAGAGTCAAGGAGGCTATATACACAGAAGCATGGGTGCTGGTATGTCTACATACCCCTCTTGGAGATTCACGCTGTGTATTGATTGGAATGTCAAAGGTTCTGAGAAGTCCGATAGGAAATGAATCTGTTTAACTTGGCATATCTTTTATTTTTCAAATATTCTACATTTCAGTTCCATTTTTCTACCATCAGCAGAACACCCTTGGGGCAATGCTGACCTGGATTTCCTCACTTGACACTTGGTAATGCTTCCCATCCTCAGATATTCGGCTGTGGGACATGATCTAGTAGCTAGAAAATGGATTTTTCCTTACAAAACTTGGGTCCAGTTTGAGACAAGCTGTGCTCCCCCAGGGATTTGTCCTCAGATCTTTATTCATAAGGCACCAAGCTATCTCATGGGAAAAGCAAGAGAACATGGAGGCACCCAGTGTTGTTTTCAACATAAAAAGCCAGGGCTATAGGGAGAGGTGGTTTTGACTGGATCCTACAGTCTCTTAAATATGGCTGTCTCCCCATAGTGGCACAGGGCCCTGAGAGTTGAAGCTTCAGTGACATGGGGTTAATAACTGAGCAAGGAGGGACTGTGTAGAGCCTTCACCGTGGACGCTGGCCTTTGCTAACCGTGACCCAACATGGGATTCCTCTGTTGTGGCATCAGTAGACACTGACAGGGGATATCTATGAACAGCAGCACAAGCATTAGAGAACAAAGAAGAGGAGAAGAGAAGAGGATGGAAGAGGAGGACATGTCCTAAGATGTCTAGAGTGCCGCACCCACGCCTCACCCCAGGACTTCCTAGAGAGATTTGGAGAATGTTTGGTAGACATGAGAGGAGCTAGAACTGGGCCAGAGTGGTGGTGGCACTCCTGAGGGTAGAATTGTGAGACTCACTTCCTACTCGGACTGTCGTGGCCTGAACAGGGGTTCTGGCAGGTTGACACTTCCCCAAGGGAGCTTGATCCAAAAGGCTGCTGGCCCTTTGTGAAGATTCACACTGCAGAAGGGGAACTCTGTCCCATGAGCAGTGCCGTGGGCTTCTGGGGCCACTTTCTCCAAGCAGCTCCAGCTCTGTCTTGCTGCCCTTGTGCCCTACTCACATCTCTGGCTCTGTCATCCTACCGTCTGAAGTTCCATCCCAGCATGGGAGCTCTTCTTTGGGGCCAAGGCAGGCCCAGCAGTTCATCTACTATTCTTAGCATGTAGAACTGTGAATGGCTCATAAAATGGTATTCGGAAGAGTGGGTGGAATGGGAAAGTAGCTTGCTTAGCTGTAGTTAAATGGGACAGCTAACTCTAAACCAGTTTGTGTCTGGCATTGAGCTTGCACCCACTTTAATGACACATGGTGGGGACCTAACAGCCTATTGCTTTATCCTTCATGGTATCCTCTTCCAGGAACTTCCATCCCTGCTCCTCACCTGGCTCACTCCTGCTTCTCCTTTAAGACTCATCTCAGGGGCCAGGCGCAGTGGCTCATGCCTATAATCCCAGCACTTTGGGAGGCCGAGGCAGGTGGATCATGAGGTCAAGAGATCGAGACCATCCTGGTCAACATGGTAAAACCCTGTCTCTACTAAAAATACAAAAATTAGCTTGGCATGGTGGTGCATGCCTGTAGTCCCAGCTACTCAGGAAGCTGAGGCAGGAGAATTGCTTGAACCCAGGAGGCGGAGGTTGCGGTCAGTCGAGATGGCATCATTCCATTCCAGCCTGGGTAACAGAGTGAAACTCCGTCTCAAAAAAAAAAAAAAAGGCTCATTTCAGGAATCACCACCTCTTAGACCTTTCTTGGCTCCTGTGGTGGACACTGCCTGATGCCACCCAGATCCTCCCTTTATCAAAGGATATGTGCCCCCAGCTGTGGGGTTTGTGGTCAGTAGTAGCACTCTGCTGTCAACCTCCTCAAGAACTGTCTCAGCTGCAGAAAGCCACCCTGCTCAAGCTCATCCCCCTTTCCGATGTGGCTCAGTTCAATGATGGGTTGATACAACAGTAGAACGACCTAAAACTGCACTGGGCTGCTTTAGCTTCAGAGGTCTCCATGGTGTTGACCAAGACTTTCGCTGGATCTGTTCATGGATTAAATCCTCTCTTTACCCAGCCATGCTTCTGTCCCCTCCCTTCCACAGAGGTCAGTCCCAAGGACACTCCTTAATAAACCATGCCTGCTGACTCCACGTCCATCTGCTTTCTGGGAGCCCAGCCTGGGAAACTCCTGGTCTGAGTGAGGTGCCCTTGACAGCCCTTATATTTCCCTTTTACTCTGTATCCTGTGTCGCTCCCTACACTGTGAGCAGGTTGACTCAGGTACTCTGCTTTGTCCGCGTTTAGATGCCTGCTGTCTAGCACAGCACCTGAGCACAGCAGGCACTCAGGTGATGGCTGGGCATGTGAATGAGTATGTTAGTCCCAGGGGCTGTCAGCATCCAGTGGGAGGGTCAAGAGGTTTTTAAAGGCCCCTCAGCCTCCTTTCACAGCTTTATTTTCCTCTGTGAGGCAGTGATTTTGTTGACAGCAAGGTTGGGTCAGGATACTGGCAGACAGGGATCTGAGAAAGGTCAGGGTAGGAGCTTGAGTTGGGAAAGCTGGAGATTCTTTCAAAAGGAATGGCTGGGAGGGTGAGGCAGGCAAATCACCTGAGATCAGGAGTTCGAGACCAGGCTGGCTAACATAGTGAAACCCCCTTTCAAAAACACAAAAAATTAGCTGGGTGTGGTGGTGCATGCATGTAATCCCAGCTACTCTGGAGGCTGAGGCAGAAGAATCGCTTAAACCCGGGAGGCAGAGGTTACAGTGAGCCGAGATTGCACCATTGAATTCCAGCTTGAGCAACAAGAGCAAAGTTCTGTCTTGAAAAAAAAAAATAAAAAAGGGATGGCTTTGGCTTTCTATGGTACCCTGCCCCAGCTCACCACAGCATGAGAGCAGATGTGCCTTGGTGCAGGGGCTGCACAGGCGAAGAGGGGTAAATGCATCCATTCGTGCCACATCCCAGTTCAAGCTTAGCAGTAGGTGGCAGGAAGGAATGAGCCTGGCTTTGACATGGCCATCCCCCACTTCTAGTTTCTTGGGTCTGGATCATAGAGTGCCATGTCCTGGGAAGATGCTACAGGGTACCACCTGGCTCAGCCTCCAGCTCAGGGGCTCCTCTCAGTAGCTTCCCTTCCCTGGGAAGCTCATAAAAACCTTTCTAGTGCCCTTCCCAGGGGCAGGGCTGTGGACACTGTGACTTCTCAAGCTCCTTCCTGTCTCAGGATCTGAATGTGCATGTATACATTTTAAAGTTAGGAACAGTTGGATTGTTTTTTAAGCTTTACTACTTTCAGACAATCACAGATAAGCAGTGAGGAGTGATGGTAGTGATCAAATGTGCATCAGTGATAATGGTTTGCATGATTGGGTCCTTTCTTGCCATGTGGAACACTGAGGCTGGATAGTATCCTTCTGAAACATTCTACTAATCAAATGTGAAATGACAAAACTCGGCAATACTGCAATCCATTATATAATCCTTTATGCTTTTCTGTTTAGCTATAATTTGTTAATATTTTCCTGGATATTTCTGAACACATTTATCAAACAGACATAAAGCAAGGTGTCTTATGTATGTGGATTAAACCTAAGAGCTAAAATATAATGATAATAAAAATAGAAATAATCATCGTAATAATATCACCCCAGTTCTGTTGTAAATGCTTTGCCCAAATTATCTGTGTAATTCTGACAACAACCCTATGAAGGGGTTAATGTGATTATTTCACCAGGTGAAGAAACTGGCATTTGAGAAGTTGCTTGTCCAAAACTGGTAAGTGGCAGAGATAGAGTAAACCCTGGGTCCTTTGCTTCAAGCCTGTGCTCCCCACCTTGCTCTGACCACCACGGGTTAGCGTCCACAGGAAAGGGCTGAGGACTCATCCCACCTATGAAGCTGCAGTTGAGTGAGGTGGTTTCAGCAGATGGAGGATGACCTCCAAACAGCACAAAAGAGCATCCTAGAGCAGGCAGTGCCTGCAGTTCAGGAGAATGGAAACACTGTAATGTAGGGCCATTGTTTTCCAATTTTAATTTTTTTTTAATCAGTGAAATTCTTTATTTCTCTCAAATGACAAAAGAATATTGGCTTATAAAACAGATAATGTTTGATTGAAATGAATTGATTTCATAAGTTTAAACGTGTAATATTCACTCATTGTAAATCAGATAAGAAAAATGCGGCTGTTTAGATGAACACAGACTTTGAGATCAGGCGTTTTGTGTAATATTGGCAGTCTCACATCAGTCTCAGTACTCTATTTATGTCTGCATTTTGTTACGTTGCATGATATTGAAAAAGTCTGGATTCACATGCTAGATAGCTGTACATATTAATTCCTGAGAGCTTGTCTCATGATCTCGGTATCCTCTTCCATTAAACTGCTCCACAGATTTGAAAGAGAAGTGGTAAAATATTTTTGTTCCAGAGTTGAGTTTCTCTCAGTCTCTCAGAATGGCCTGCATCCCTTAACTGGTAAATGTGCAAGCTGGAGGGAATTGATGAATGGGCTCTTTAGCTAGTTCAAAATCACAAGGGTATACAGAAAACGCTTTCCACATTTATGTTGTCACATTATGAGATGTTTAACAATATCATTAAAAACTCTCATCTATTCTAGTACCTGTTTCTGTCATACAGCCACTCAAAATTTCAAAACAGTCAAATTAATTTTCACTTTTCATTCATTTATTTGTTCATCCATTCATTTGAAAAACTTCCTTGAGCACCTTTTATACCAGGCACTCATCTGGGCACCTTAGATGTAGCAACACACAGAACAAAGCCTCTGCCTTCCTGAAGCTCATATCCAACTTTGGTAAGACAAATAAACAAAAAATCCTGGCACTTACTATGTTGTAATAATTTTGCCCCACGTCTGTTCCTGTGCACAATTTTACACATGACAAGTGTAAATACACTAATGAGATAATGAGGAAACTTTATTTTAAAATCTACCTATTCATAAGATAATAAGGAAACTTTATTTTGAGGTGTGCATGAGCTAACCTGTCAACATGGGTTACCCATAGTTAGCATAAAATACATTGATTTTACATACTGCTTTAATATATTTCTACATAAATTATTAAAATATATTAAAAGAAAATCTGCATAAAGTATTTGTGGAATCCTTAGATGATCTGCTCTGGACTCTAGGTTCCAGGGAAATACAAAAAGTATGATGGGGTTGGGGATAGTATTAAGGTCAAACAGCTGGTCTTTGGCTTCAACAAACCTGGTTTGAAATTTGGCTCTGCCCTTGTAAAGTTGTATAATGTTGGGAGTGTGTCTAGGCCTCAGGGTCTTCACCCATAAGGCAGAGAATCCACTTCCCACATTGGCTAGATGCCTGAAACAACAGGGCACTCAAGACTTGTTGAAGTCCTTTTCCTTCTCCAAACAGCACAGCCTGGATCAGCCTTGGGGACACCGATCACCAAGGAGCAGGGCTCTAGCCATAGGGTTTGGGTTGAGTCAGGGCACCAGCCTCTAGGGACAGAGGTGAGGAACCAAGAGTCACTTGGAGGATGGACAAGTTGTGGAGACAGGGACTTGGACATGCAAAGCAAACCAGGAACATGATTACCAGAAAGGAGCCCCCTGTGGACACTGGCACTTAACCAATCTGTTTAAAACCAAGTAGTTCCAGATGTGAAAAGAGAAGGACTTTAGGGGCAGGGAAATGAGCAGTGCTGTGCATGGACAAAGGTTGATCTATATCTTTCAGACTCTGATGAACAATTTCTTCTCAAAAATAGTTTCCTGTACCCATCTCCAGTTTATCTTATCTGCTTGGACTTGGGAGTAAGACATGATTGTCGTAGATGCTGGCAATGATGGCTGGAGCTGGCTTTTCCTGGTTCAGGAGATCTGATTATGTACATCATTACCTAAGTCCATGTTTGGTGATGGCACATTGGTATCTTAAAATCAGTCATGGTGGGAGCATTTGCACTCTGGAAATTGCAAAATGCAACAAATCAGGGCCTTTTCTTCCGAGAACCAGTTGTTAAACATTGTGTGGTTTTGGAACTATCCTCTTTTGACTTCACCTTTTGGATTAAGATTACATGTGAAGTTTTCCATTTAAAAATGACCCAAACTTAGGTGATTTACCCTTAGGCTATCCCTTATCCCCATCACTGACTTCCTTACTGCAGTTACTGCCATAGAGTTAGAAATAATCCACAGGCGACAGAAGGGGAGGGGAAACGGCACTGAGAAAAAACAGAAGACGCTCATGGGAGAGCTGTTCTGTCTCCTGGCTTGTCCCCTGATCATTTTCTCTTCACTTCACCAAGCAGCCTGAAATCCCAGTAATGTAAATAAAGGCAGAAGAAGGCAATCAACCATTTATATTAGTGAGAATTTATTCACTGGGTGTTGGGGGAAGAAATTTGATAAGTAATTTTAGAGCATGCAGCATGGAGATGGAAGGTGCTGAAGTTGAGTGTAGGCTTGAATGTAATCCCGCTGCTAGGAGGTGACCTTAGGGTTCCAGGAACTGGGAGAAGGTAATAGAGGGCCAAAGGCAGAACTACACATTCTTAAATTTCCTCTAGGACTGGCCCAGCTCCCAGAGAAGAGATGGATTTTGCTTTTATCCTTCTCTTTCCTTAGCTCATGGCCCAGGCCTATGTGGCTTATAGATTAGCATTATTGGGACTCATGCTTAGAACATTTTGAGAAATACATTCTGAATACAAATCAGCATTCAGAGAACATAGAGCTAACAACTGTCTTTAGTTCTTCTCACTTAATCAATGAAAATATTTTTAAAGTTTCACATAGAACAAGATGAGTTTATTCACCAACTCACATGACAATTTCAGAAATGTCTTATTTTAATTTCTGCTTCCTCCTCTGGGGGCAGAAGCTTTTAATCTGTTAGTATCCTCTGCACTCTGAGCATCCCTGTCAAATGGTTAATGATGTGAAAAAAGTACCTAAATGCACTAGGGTCTCTTGGCATTCAAATAAACACTTTCATAGAGAGTGAAGTTGCCCCACATGATCAGAGCCTGGCCTATGTGGAATCTCATGGAGATTTTGCAGAGACAGCATGGCCATGGCTGTGGATGGGTCTCCAGATGTTTCCTGCTGTGGCTGGTAATATTTTGCCTTCATGTTCTGGTTATCTACTGCTGTGGAAAACCCTAACAAAAATTCAGTGGCTTAAAACAATAACTGCTTTTATTATATCTCATTTGGTGGGTCTGATAGGCAGGGCTTGGCTGGGTGGCTCTCTGGCTCCCTGCAGTAAGAGATGAGGTCATTCTGTAGTTCAGCTGGAGTTATTCTGGAAAGTCCAAGACCACTGATATGTCTGACATCTGGAAGGATAGATGAAAGCTGGGCTCAGCTAGAACTACCTAAAGGAGCAGTTATCTGTGGCCTCTTTACCAAGATGGTCTCAGATTTATCAGATTTATTACCTGTCTGTTGACTTCCCCTAGAGCAAATGTTGTATGAGGACCAGGTGGAGGCTTCATGGCCTTTTCAGACTTTGTCTCAGAACTCAAGCAGCATCACTTTCATTTTATTCAGTCATTAACAAGTAGGTCATCAAGACAGCACAGATTCAAGGGAAGGCAATTAGACTCCATCTTCTGATGCAGTTTGGCAGGGTCAAGAGCATGTGGGATGGGAGCTCTTGTGGCCATCCTTGGGAAAAACAGGCTGCCACATTGCATATCCAAAAATTGGGCATCTTTGCCTGTTGGCTGCCATATTATACCATACCAAAAGCCTTGACTGACAGCATTTTCTGATGAATTAACTAAGTGAGACTGGGCTTTAGTTTAAAGTCTGGATTAATTTCAACCCAATCTTCATCCTTACCTCTGCACTATATCATGAAATCCAAATTCTGGTTTGTAGTAGCCCCATCATGTTGTCAATCATCTCAAGAGTTGTCATAAACATCCTAAAATATTAGCATTAATTAAGTGATAAATATTTACTATTTATGCCTTTGAGGATTTCAACATTGTTACAGCTGCAATTAGACAAGCTATGACAGGGTATCAGTCTCAACTCATAAAGAAAAAAATCGGAAAATCACAGACGTGTAATTTAAATACATGAATAGATAGAACACAGAGAGATGATTTTTCAGGGGTTGGGGCAAGCATGTGGGCAAATTTCTCTAAATGTAACTGGTTACATTTCCTAAATTGAGTTTTTTATTTTGCTAAGAATTGACATTTTTTTTTTTCCATTTTGCTAAACTACTTCTGTGCAGGCTGTTGCCATTTTATTGTTTCTCTCCCACAGGAAGAGATTAGGCTGTTCACGTGCGTGTTGATGAGCGTGAACACCACTGTCACTGGTTGACATTGCACTGCTGTGTGCCCTGCTCCTGGGGGCAGTTAATAAATCGTAAATCGTATTTGATGATTTGATAACATAACCTTTAGATCTGAAATTGCGGTTGTACTGGACTGTCAGGAAAAGCTCCTTTAGTCATACGTTGCCTGGATTTATCAGAAAACATATATTACTCTTCTGTTTTTTTGAAGTCTTTTGGTGTATTCAAGTAATTCCTTGAGCAAATGTTCTAGGAATCAATTGAATTGTTTCTATTGTTTTGATTAAGATTTTTCTTTTTTAAAGTTGACATAAAGGTGCTTGATATCCTAAAGATGACTAGATTGAATGCTTAAATATCTGGTACATGCAGGTGATCATTTGTCTTCTTTTGGTAAACATAAATCTTTCCTAAATTTTCTTTAAAAGTCTGCCAAATACAGTACTTCTCTAAAAATACTTGCAGGTTTTTATAATTAAATGTACAACTAAAAAGCATACATTTGGTAGTATTCTGACATTTCTTTGTTCTTATTTCCCTAATGCCTACTTAACTTTTATAAGTGCAACTTGTTTGGAGGCAGGGTGGGTTTATGTAGGAATAACCTAGAAGGCTATTTGGGTGTCAGTTTCATGATTGGTCTGTCGGATGTGGAGGGCGAACTAGTTTATTTTTACTTTTTTTTTTTTTTTTTT
>NW_016107592.1:813911-835991 GCF_001604975.1 Cebus imitator
GTACCACCATAGCCAGCTAAACTTTTTTATTTTTTTTAGAGATAGGGTCTCCCTATATTTCCTAGGCTGGTCTTGAACTCCTGGGCTTAAACAGTCCTCCCACCTTGGCCTTTCAAAGTGGTAGGATTATAGACATGAACCACCGCATCCAGCCTAGTAGAATATTTTTTAGGCTAGGCAAGTCATGAAACTTTAATTGGTACCTGTCCACCAGTAGTGCACTGTGAAACAACCCTAAGGGAATGGGATATTCGGTCCAATGGGAAGGAACAGAAGGCCCTCAAGCTCAAGGAAATGCAATGCTTCTTAATGACCCTGGACCCAGGGCTTCCAAGGGAAACCTCTTTCATTCTGCCTTGTCAGATAACACTGTGGCTCTCTGAAACACCAACAGCCACATACCAGTATGAAGTTCTGAATTCTCTGAATCTTTTAACTGAGATTTCTGCCCCTTGTTTTTGGTGATGGGAGAGTGTTGGAAAGCTCAAATCCATAGTTTTTGACTCATCTCAGTACAGTGTACAGGCCTTGTGTGTGTTGGATTCCAACCACATCTAATATCTTAAATTTCCTTTGCTGTGATTTGATTAATTATTTTTCTATGGGAGTGTGTGTGTGTGTGTGTGTGTGTGTGTGTGTGTGTGTGTGTAAGCACCCTCCAAAACACTTTGGAATGAATCTAGTTACAAAGAAAAAAAGAAATCCTATGATCTTGTGAATGTTTATGGCTTTAATACTGTTAAATAGGGAAGAAAAATGTAAGGGGCAGAATCAGAAAATGTAGAAACAGTAAAGTGAGCTCTAGGCAGCAGAAATAATTCCCAGGTAGGTGCAGAGCTGTAGAATGATGGAGTTTCAGGCCTAGCAGGGCTGGGAGGCCAGGTGGTCAGCATGGTCCTAGGGGAGGGAGATTTACTATGCTGGGTGTTCCACTGTGAAACTTGGTGGAAATAAATAATGCTATTCTCACTTTTTCTTATTTCTTTTTCCTTTCTAATAACAAATAGGTAATCAGTCACCACTGCATAAATACTAGAAAATGCAGATAAGAAAAGGTAATAAATACTATGATGCCTTTACTTATTATTAACACTTTGGGTAGAATCTTCCGTACTCTTTTGTGCTACTAATTGTTTTCTTCCTGGAATTTCATATTATCTTCTGCTTTTGCTTTGCTTATATTTTCCCCATGTCTGTCCACCTCTTTATTTAATATTTACTTCACTATTTTTTATGTTTATTGCAATAAACACACAAGAAATAAAAATTAAATGGTATAGAAGGATATAAAGTGAAAAAAAGCTTTTTTTCCTACCTCCTGTTCTAGTGACATTTCAAAGACTGTTTTTAGTTCTTATTTCATAATGCTAATGTTTTTGCATATATTTCTGGATTTGTCAGTGCTAAGTGGTTTATTAAATGTTATCTATTAATTGCCCATTATGAAAAATAATAAATTACACTCACTTTTTCGATATAAATGTAAGGGGTACAATTGCAGTTTTGTTACATGCATATACTGTGTTAGTGCTGAAGTATGGTCTTGTAGTGTAACCATCGCCCAAATCGTGTACATTGTATCCCTAAGGTAATTTCGCATCCCTCACTCTTCTTTCACCCCCTCACCATTTCGAGTTTCCAGTGTCTATTATTCCATGCTGTATGCCTATGTGTGCACATTAAAAAAAATTTATTTTATTGCATTTTAGGTTTTGGGGTACATGTGAAGAACATGCAAGATTGTTGCATAGGTACATAGTGGCAGTGTGATTTGCTGCCTTCCTCCCCATCACCTATATCTGGCATTTCTCCCCATGCTATCTCTCCCCAACACCCCACCCCCCACTGACCCTCCCCTATTTCCCCCCAACAGACCCAAGTGTGTAGTGCTCCCCTCCCTGTGTCCATGTGTTCTCATTGTTCAGTACCCGCCTATGAATGAGAACATGCAGTGTTTGATCTTCTGCTCTTGTGTCAGTTTGCTGAGAATGATGCTTTCCAGGTTTATCCATGTCCCTACAAAGGACACAAACTCATCGTTTTTGATGGCTGCATAATATTCCATGGTATATATGTGCCACATTTTCCCTGTCCAGTCTATCATCGATGGGCATTTGGGTTGGTTCCAGGTCTTTGCTATTGTAAACAGTGCTGCAATGAACATTCGTGTGTGTGCACATTTTTTAGCTCCCACTTATAAGAGAGAACATGAGGTAGTTGGCTTTCTGTTTCTGAGTTGTTTCACTTCAGGTAATAACCTCCAGTTCCATACATGTTGCTGCAAAAGATATAATTTCATTCTTTTTCATGGCTGAGTAGTATTCTGTATCTACCACATTTTCTTTGTCTGATCATGTTTTGATGGACGTAGGTTGGTTCTATATCTTTATATTGTGAAGAGTCCTGTGATAAACACCTAAGTGCAGGTATTTTTTTGATATAATAATTTCTTTTCCTTTCAGTATATACCCAATAGTGGAATTGCTGGACAGAATGAAAATTCTATTTCAGTTATTTGAGAATCCTCCATACTGTTTTTCATAGAGGTTGTAACAATTTCTATTCCAATCAACAGCATATAATCATTCCCTTTTCTCCGTACCCTTACCAACATTTGTTATTTTTTTGACATTTTAATAGTAGCCATTCTGACTGGCATAAGATAGTATCTTATTGTGGTTTTAATTTATACTTCTTTGATGATTAGTGATGCTGAGCATTTTTTCATATGCTTGTTGGCCATTTGTATGCCTTCTTTAGAAAAATGTCTTTTCATGTTTTTTGCCCACATTTTAATGGGATTATTTGTGTTTTGTTGTTGTTGAATTGAGTTGCTTGTAGATTCTGAATGTTACTCCCTTGTTGTATACATAGTTTGAAAGTATTTTTCCCACTTTGCATGTTGTTTGTTCATGCTGTTGATTATTTCTTTTGCTTTTTAGTTTAATTAAATCCCATTTGTCTATTTTAGCTTTTGTTGTCTGAGGTCTTAGTCATAAATTCTCTGCTTAGCAAAGTCCAGGAAAAGTTTTCCTAGTTTTTCTTCTAGGATTTCTCTAGTTTCAGGTCTTACATTTAAGTCATTAAGTTAACTTTTGTATATGGTGGGAGATAAGGGGTCCAGTTCCATTCTTCTGCATGTGGCAGTAAAAATTTCCCAGTTCCATTTATTGAGTAGGTTATCTCTTCCCCAGTGTATGTTTTATTGACTTTGCAAAGATAAGTCGGTTGTAAGGGTGTGGCTTTATTTCTGGGTTCTCTATTCTTTCCCACTGATCTATGTGTCTATTTTAATGCCAGTTCCATGCTATTTTGGTTAGTATGGCTTGCAGTACAATTAAGTCAGGTAATGTGACGCCTGAACTTTGTTCTTTTTGCTTAGAATTGCTTTGGTGATTCAGGCTCTTTTTCAGATCCATATAAACTTTAAAATTATTTTTCCTAATTCTCTGAAAAATGATGTTGGTATTTTGATAGGGATTACATTGACCCCACAGTATGGTAAGTTTAACAATATTAATTCTTCTGATTCATAAGAATGGGATGTTTTTCCATTTGTTTGTATCATCTACAGTTTCTTTCATTTGTGTTTTGTTGTTTTCCTTGTAAAGATCTTTAAATTTCTTGGTTAAATATATTCCTAGGTATCTTTACAATAGATACTGTAAATGGGATTGACTACTTGATATGGTTGTCAGCTTGATCATTATTGGTGTATAGAAATGTTACTGATTTTTGTATGTCGATTTTGTATCCTGAAAATCTGCTAAATTTATTTATCAAATCCAGGAATGTTTTGGAGGGGTCTTTAGGGTTTTCTAGGCATAAGATTACATCACCAATAAAAAGAGATTTGACTTCCTCTTTTTAAATTTCTGCCCCTTGCCTGATTGCTCTGGCCAGGACTTCCAGTACTATGTTGAAAGTGGGAGAGGGGGGTGAACATGGGAATTCTGTCTTGTTTCAGTTCTTAGGGTGAACATGTTCTTTTTCCTTTTAGTATGATGTTGGTTGTGGGTTTGTCATACATACATTTTATTATTTTGAGGTATGTTCCTTCTATGCCTAGCTTATTGAAGGTTGTTTTTTAAAATCATGAACGGATGCTGAATTTTATTGAATCCTTTTTCTCTGCACCTGTTGAGATAATTATATGGTTTTGTTTTTAATTCTGTTTATGTAGTGAATCACATTTATTGATTTGTGTATAATGAATCAACCTACTTGATTGAGGTATATTTTTTAAATTGATGTGCTGTTTGATTTAGTTTGCTAGTATTTTGTTAATAATTTTTGCATCTAAATTCATCAGGAATACTGGTCTGCAATTTTCTTTTCTTGTGTCCTTGTCTGGCTTTATTATCAAGGTGATACAGGCTTTGTAGAATGTGTTAAAGGAATTTCCTTCTGCTCTATTTTCTTTGGAAGAGCTTCAGAAGGATTGGTACCAGCTCTTCTTTGTACATTTGGTAGAAGTCAGCTGTGAGTCCATTTTTTCCAGGGTTTTTTTATTAGGAGGTTTTTTGTTTTGTTTCGTTTTTACGGATTGAATCTCACTACTTGTTATTGGTCATTACAGGATTTATCTTTCTTCCTGGTTCCATCTTGAGAGATTATCTATTTCCAGGAATGTATCAATTTTCTCTACGTGTTCTAGTTTCTGGACTTATAGTTATTTATAGTAGTCTTTGATGATCTTTTGTTTTTCTGTGGTATCAGCAGTAACGTCTGCTATTTCACTTCTGATTATGTTTGTTTGGACTGTCTCTCTTCTTTTCTTGGTTAGTTCAACTAGTGGCCTCTTAATTTTGTTTATCTTCTCAAATAATAAAACTTCATGTTTCATTGATTCTTTATATGGTTCTTTTGTTCTCAATTTCATTTCGTTCTGCTCTGATCTTTTTCTTTTCTTCTGCTAGCTTTGTGCTTGGCTTGTTTTTGTTTTTCTGGTTTCTTGAGATACAACATCAGGTTGTTAATTGTGGTCTTTCTAGACTTCTGATGTGGGCATTTAATATTATAAACTCCCATTTGAGCACTGCTTTTGCTGTATCCCAGAGGTTTGGGTATGTTATGTTTCCATTTTCATTAATTTCAAAAAAGTTTTAAATTTTTGTCTTAATTTTATTTGCTCGGGGCATGTTATAAAGACAGATTTACATTATTTGGAGAGTTATTATTATCTGCTACTTTTATGTAAAGTATTGCTCAGGAATATGTTGTTTAATTTCCACATATTTGTATAGTTTCAAGAGTACCTCTTGGAATTTATTTCTAGTTTTATTCTGCTATAGTCTGAGAAGATACTTGATAAAATTTTCATTTAAAAAATTATTAAGCCTTACATACTTTGTTTAGATTTATTTCAAAATTCAAATATCCAAAATTAATGGAATTTTCTACATAACCAATGAAGTAACCTGTCAATAGGAATTGTTTTATTTCCCCTTTTCCAACTGGTATATATTTTATTTTTTTCTTGACTCATTGCACTGGGTAGGACTTTTTGTACAATGTTAAGTAGAAGTACTGAGAGTGTATGTCTTTGCTTTTTTCCCAATTTAGAGAGAAAGCATTCAGTCTTTATTTAACATTAAGTCTGATGTTAACTATGCTTTTTATAGCTGTCTTTGATCAGGTTAAAGAAGTTATATATTTCTAGTTTGAGGAGAGCTTTTAGCAGGAATGGATATTGAATTTCCAAAAAGATGCCTTTTTTCATTTATTGACATAAGAGATATTAATCTGTAGTTCTTATTTTCTTTTTTTTGCAATGTCTTTGTCCAGTTTCTGTATCTGAATGTTCATTACTTTGATTAATTCAGATAGTTCTTTATATCCATGTATTGCTTGTTCTCTACTCTTTCTACTTTCTTCTGGAGCTCTTATCAGATGTATGTTAGACCCTTTGATCTATGTTCCTATTTCTCTTTCATGTTTTCCATCTGTATTAATTTGTTAGGGTTAACAAAACCACACACTGTGGAGCTTAAACAACAGGATTTTATTTTCTTACAGTTCTGGAGGCTAGAAGTTCAAGGTCAAGGCATTGGCAGGTGTGGCTTCTGAGGCTTCTCTCCATGGCTTGCAAATGGCTGTCTTCCTGCTGTGTCCTCACATGGTTACCTGTCAGTCTGTGAGTTGTCTGTGTCCTAATCTCTTCTTATAAGGATACCAGTCATATTGGATTAGTGCCCATCCATATGACCTAATTTTACTTTAATTGACTTTTTAAAGACCCCACCTGCAAATACAGACACATTCTGTGGAACTAGTGTTAGGACTTCCACATATGAATTTGGACAGGAGGGCACAATTCAGCCTGTAGCACCATTTCTTTATTTTTCAATGCCTCATTTTAGTTGGTTGTTTTTTAAAACATCTTTATTTGGATTGGATATAATTCTATATTCATCTGTTCTTGCATTGCTGTAAAGAAATACCTGTGACTGGGTAATTTATAAACAAAAGTGGTTTAATTGGCTCACAGCTCCACAGGTTGTACAGGAAACATGATGCTGGCATCTGCTTGGCTTCTGGAAACTTACAATCATGACAGAAGGTGAAGGGGACGTAGTTGTCTCACCTGGTGGGAGCAGAAGCAAGAGAGAGTGAGTGAGGGGGGAAGTGCTACGCACATTTAAGCAACCAGATCTCATGAGAACTCAGTATCATGAGGACAGTATCAAGGGGGTTGGTGCTAAACCATTCAGGAGAAGTCCATCCCTATTATCTCATCACCCCCCACCAGGCCCCACCTCCAATGTTGGGGATTACAGCTCAACATGAGATTGGGTGGGGATGCAGATCCAAACCATATCAAATTCACATACCATAAAATTAACCTATTTAAGGTATACAATCCAGTGGATTGTAGTACACTCACACAGTTGTGCAACTACCACCACAATCTAAAAAAAAAAAAAGCTCCACCTATTAGCCGTCATTCTCAATTTTGCTCCCTTCCTAAATCCTAGGCAACCATGAATTTACTTTCTTTCTCTATAGATTTGCCTTTTCTGGTATTTTAATATAAATGGAATCAGACAGTATGTGATTTTTCTGTCTGACTTCTTCAGTTAGCATGTTTTCAAGGTTCATCCAAAGTGTATGTATCAGCACGTTGTTCTTTTTAATTGCTAACTACTTCGTCTTTACATGAATATGTCACATGATATGTATCCATTTATCAGTTGCTAAACATGTGTGTTGCTTTGCCTTACAGTTAATATGAACAACACTGTTAGCACTGTACACACTTTTTTGTGTGCATGTTTTCATTTCCCTTGGGCAAATACCTAGGAGTGAAATTGCTGAATCATATGGTAAGTCTATGGTTGACAATTTGCAAACCTGCCAAACTGTTTTCTCAAGTGCTGCACCATTTTGCATTCCCACTTATAATGCCTAAACGTTTTGATTTGTATATATCCTCCCCAACGTTTGTTAGTATGTGACTTTTTTATTCTGGCCATTTTAATGGATATGAAGTTGTGTCTCATTGTAGTTATGATTTGCATTTTCTTGATGACTAATAATGTAAAGCATCTTTTTAATGTGCTTGTTGGTTATGTGTTTTTTCTTTATTCTATTAATGTGCTATTTTATATTGATTGATTTTAATAAGTTGACCCAAACTTGCAGTCCCGGGATAATTTCCACTTGCTTATGATGTGTAATCCTTTGTATATATGGCGAGATTCAGTTTGCTAGTATTTTGCTGAGGGTTTCTTTCTTGTACATTTCTAAAGGATATTTGTCTATAGTTTTCTTTACGTTATTTATTTGTCTGGTTTTGGTACCAGGGTAGTATTGGTCTTGTAGAATGAGTTGAGAATTGTACTCTATTCTTTTGTTTTTTGGAAGCATATTTGAAGAATTGATACTAATTGTTCATTAAGTGTTAGGTTAAATTTATCTTTGAAGACATGTAGTACTAGGTATTCCTTGTGGCTAGTTTTCAAATTATTTCATTCTTTTCCCTGGTTATAGGTCTATTCAGATTATTTCTTATTAGGTCAGTTTTAGTTGTTTATGCCTTTCTAGTAAGTTGTCAATTTCATCCAAGTTATCTATTTTGTTAGAGTCATTAATAGCAATACCATGTGTTTTTAAAATTTCTGTATGATTGGTTGTCATTTTTTCTCTTTCATTCTTGATTTGAGTAATTGAGTCTATTCTCATTTTTCTTGCTTAGTCTAGCTAAAGGTTTGTCAATATTGTTGATTGTTTCTAAAAACCAACTTTTGGTTTCATTGATTTTCTCTATTCTTGATTTTATTGATTTCTACTCTAATCTTAATTATTTTCTAATGATATGGTTTGGATATTTGTCCCCTTCAAATCTCATGTTGAAATGTAATCCCAGTGTTGGAAGTGTGGGCCGGTGGAAGATGTTTGGAACATGGGGGCAGATTCTTCATAAATGGCTTAGGGACATCCTCTTAGTGATGAGTGAGTTCACATGAGATTTTGTTGTTTAAAAATGTGCAGCACCTTCCCTGCCTTTCTTGCTCCCACTCTTGCCATATGATACATCTGCTGCTCTTCACCTTCTGCCATGATTGTAAGTTTCCTGAGGACTTCACCAGAAGCTGAGCAGATATTGTTGTCTGCTTGTACAGCCTACCAAACTGTGAGCCAATTAAACCTCTTTTCTTTATGAATTACTCAGCCGTGGGCATTCCTTTATAGCAATGCAAGAATGAGCTAACACACTCTGTTTGCTTTGTGTTTAATTTACTTCTCCTTTTGTGGTTTCTTATAGTCGAATTTAGGTTATTGATTTCATATCTTTCGTCTTTTTTAATATAAGCATTTACAATTTTAAACTTCCTTCTGCACATTAGCAGAATCTTCAAAGTTTTGGTATTTTTTTTTTGCTTTAATTTATCTCAAGATATTTTATAATTTCCCCTGTGATTTCTTTATTCACTTATTGGTTATTTAGGTCTGTGTTGTTTGATTTCCACATATTTGTATTTAAAACAAATTTCCTTATGTAATTATTTTTTAATTTTATTGCATTATGAAGAACACACTTTGCATAGTTTCTGTTCTTTTAAATTTAATGAAACTTGTATTATGGTCTAACTCATGGTTTATCCTGTAGAGTGCTCCATGTGTACTTGAGAAGAGTTTCTATTCTGCTCTTACTGGATAGAATGTTCTATTAATGTCTGTTAGGTCTAGTTGATGTATAGCATTGCTCAAATCTTCTATTTACTTGTTGATCCTCTGCCTACTTGTTCAATCCATTATTGAAACCCTGTCACTGAAGTCTCGAACTATTATTCTTGAATTGTTTGTCTTTTCAATTCTGTCAGTTTTTACTTCATGTATTTGGGGCTCTGTTGTTAGATGATATTTGATTCTTTTTAGATAGTGCATTATTTTTTCTGCTTTTTTTACATTTTAATCATTTTAATTATTCATACGTCATTTCTTATAGTTTTATTATCTGATGTTCTTGAACATCAAATTATTTCATTGTGTCTGCTGATCTCATGAAGCAAAAAAAAGTTTTTTCACATATTTTGTGAGTTTTCATTGTGAGCTCATGTTTAAATAACTTTATCTGTAGGAAACTTATGCAATCTAGATTAAAGGTATGTCTTTCCAAATTGATTTTTCTTTTGTGTCTGTCAGATGCTCCAAGAATATCACCATCCTGGAACTGTTTTTAATGTGTGTTTGTAATATAGGAAGGTCCTGCAGAAAGCTTAAATTTCATACCTATAATTGTGTAAGCATAGGCCCATGAGATACTTTTTTTTTTCCCCGCTGGGAGGCTAGACCAGAACAAACAAACTTCTTTTTGTTTTCTCTGAGTTTTGTTTTGGTATTTTCTAGACTATCCTCACTAACCTAATGAGATGAATTGTGAAAACATTTTCTTCAAAAAATTCTCTGTTAAAAAGAAATCAATCCTGCCAGAAGTTGGTCAATTTCATTAGCCTTTTAAAAAACAGTTTTTGAGTTTATCAAAATTATCTGCTGCATTTTTCTTTTAAGTTTTATTAATATCTGCTCATGTATTAAGACAATAGAGCTGAAAAATTCCTATTTCCTAGGATTTACTATATTATACTTTTTATCATTATTTTAAACTGTATTCCTTCTACATTTATATATATACATATATAATTTTATATATGTGTATATATATATATATATATATACATAATATTAACCATAAAACAGCCTCAGGCAGGTCCCTCAGGAGGTTTTTCATTTCTTTCTCAAGCTTTGAATATCTTATTTTTCCATAAAATATTAAAAAATATATTTCTATTCTGTCTATGTCATTTCATAAGAAATCACAGCTCCATGCATGTTATTGCCCCCAAAGACCTTCCAGTGGGACAAGATATGGAGGTGGAAAGCAGTGACATTGATGATCCTGACTCCAGATAGGCCTAAGCTAATGTGTGTGTTTGTGTCTTCATTTCTCAGAAAAAATTAAAGGTAAAAAAGAAATTAAGAATAGAAAAATAATTATAGAATGAAGATGTAAATAAATCTTTTTGTGCAGTTGTATAATGTGTTTGTGTTTTAAGCTAGGTGTTATTATAAGAGAATCAAAAATTTAAAACTTTTTTAAAGGTTTAGAAAGTGAAAATGTTATAGCAAGCAAAATTTAATTGATTATTGAAGAAAGAAAAATTTAAAAACAAATGTAGGTTAAGTGTACAGTGTTTATAAAGTCTAGTGTAGTGTACAGTAATGTCCTAAGCCTTCACACTCACTCACCACTCACTCACTGACACCCAGAGCAACTTCGAGTCTTGCAAGTTCTATTCATGGTAAGTGTCCTATACAGGTGTATTACTGTTTGTCTTTTATACTGTTTTTACTGTGCCTTTATGCTTAGAAATGTTCAGATACACAAATACCATTTCTGTTACAATTGCCTACAGTATTCAGTATAGTAATATGCTGTATAGGTTTGTAGCCCAGAAGCAATATGCTATCCCATACAGCTTAGGTATGTAGCAGGCTATCTAGGTTTGTCCAAATACACTCTATGACGTTCACACAATGAATAAAATGATGTAGCAATGCCTTTATCAGAACATATCCCTGTCATTAAGCAATTCATGGCTGTATGTGAAAAGAATCATAAACTATGACCAAGCAAGATTTATCCTGGGAATGCAGGGCTGGTTCAACATCTGAAAATAAATTAATGTAATATATTACATCAAATCATAAAAAACAAAAATTACACAATCATCTCATTAGATGCAGAAAAAGCATTTGACAAATTCTAAAACCATTTTATGATTTAAAAAAGAAACCACTCAACTAGAAATAGATGGGAGCTTCCTCAGTCTAATAAATGGTATCTACAAAAAAACCCACAGCTAACTTCATATTTAATGGTGAAACACTGAATGCTTTCTCCATAAGACCAGGAACAAGACAAGAAAAGTCCACTGTCATCATTTTTTTTTTTTGAGGCAAGATTTCATGCCTATCACCATGCCTATTGCTCAGGCAATGGTGTGATTTGTGCTCACTGCAAATTCCACTCACTGCAATCTCCGCCTCCCAGGCTCAAGTGACTCTCCCACCTCAGACTCCTGAGTAGCTTGGACTACAGGTGCACACCACCATGCCTGGTTAATTTTTCTATTTTTTGTAGAGACAGGGTTTCACCATGTTGCCCAGGCTGGTCTCAAACTCCTGAGCTCAAGTGATCCACCTACCTTGGCCTCCCAAAGTGCTGGGATTACAGGTGTGAGCCACTGCACCCTGCTTCATCACTTCTACTTAACATCATGCAGGACATTCTAGCCAGAACAATTAGGCAAAAATACATAAATAAATAAATAAAATTAAAGTGATCCATATCAACCAGAAGTAAAACTATAGAACTCTTAAGGAATCCACCAATAAATAAATAAATAAATAAATAAACTCTATTAGAACAAATAAACAAGTTCTCTCTTCTTAAAATACATACTTCTCTCAAGTGTCTGTTGGTAGTAAACTATTTTCGTTAGTATTTGCTCAAAGTGCCTGAATTCCACCTTTGTAATTGAAAGATAATTCTACTGGATATAATGATACTTAGTTGACACTAATTTTCTCCTAGCATTTTGAAAATATTTTAATCTTCTAGCTCTTTCTTCTTTCAAGGAATCAGCAGTCATTCTCTTGCAGGTAATTTATCTTTTCTGTCTGGCTGCTTTTACTATCTTGTCTTTGCCTTTGTTCTAAAGGTATACTAAATTTTTCTAGATATCTGCTACTTGATCCTGTTGCAAGTTGTTGGATTTCCTGAATCTGAGGAGTAGTGCCTTTCATCAATTTGGGGAAAGTCTCAACCATTAATTGTTTGAATAATGCCTTTTCCTTTATTAACTTTGTAAGCTCTATCATATATTACAATTAGACATGCTGGAATTTTTCACTCGTCAGCCTATATCTTTTAACCTTTTATATTTTCCTTATCTTTGTGCAATATTTTCAGAAATAACTTTTGTGCATTACCCAGTTCATAGTGATATTTTAAGCTGTATTTCGCTTTCAACTTAATATTTATATAGTTCCAATTTCAGTTATAGTTTTTATTTTTAGAAGTTCTATTTGGTATTATTTCAAATCAAACATCTTGATTTTTTTGTTTCTTCCTAATGTTTTCAATATCTTAGTTTTCCATAAGATATTAAAAAATATATTTCTATATTCTGTCCTCAGTAATTTTAATATCTGCTATCTTGCCAGGTATTATTCTGTAATTTGTTTTTTCTGCATATTTTGTTTTATTTTGCTTTTGCTCCTGGAAGCATTCTTCCTCTTGTGCTTTGTATATTTTGATTGCAAATGCACAAATGTTCTTCAGCCATGCATTTAAATGCTTTTTTAAAAAAAATATATATAGAATCTTACAGTTTACATAGTGCCAGGAGCTTTTCTCTACCTATTTAGTTTTAAATACATATAGAAACAGTTGTTCAATCATCCCACTATCTTAAACCTCTTATGTCATTTTGTTTCATGTATGTCTTTTGTTAAGTAGCATTATTTGCATTTTTCACTTAACATATTTGAAATGCCTTAATCGGCTAGGTTAGCCTTGACGGATTTAATGTATATCTGATGAAGTTTGCTACACTTCTGTTATTTTTATACTTCCTTGCTTTTCTTTGGCTAAATTTTGCAATTGTGCCTCAGACTTCCTTGGTCTTTTCGGGAATGTATTTTGGAAGTTCACACATTTTTTTATTCTACTGACATTTAATTTAATAATGCACATTTCTCTAAATATATTTACTCTCTTTCTGTATAAGGGAAGAAATGTATTTTATTTATCTGTACTACTTCCCTGTCCTCCACTACTCCTCAGGTTGTTTTGTTTGTTTTTGTTTTTTGAGACAGAATCTCACTCTGTCACCTAGGCTGGAGTTCAGTGGCATGATTATAGCTCACTCCAGCCCTAAATTTTTGTGTACCTCATGTTTTCATTGACTAATCTGGCCTTTTAGATTTACTTTTACTTAATTTTATATATTATGTATTTTCTTTTTTAAGAATTAGATGTTAAATTCACATTTAATTTTGAACATTATCTTTGTTTAGGCATCTATTCTAAGTTTTACTGGATTTATCTACTCATCACCATTTAATATTTTTTTTAGTGGCTGCTGTGGACCACTGTCCAGATTGACTCCTTCAGATTTGAGGCGTTCCTTCCTTCAGCTGCTAGGGGATTTGCCTACTGACAACTCACAGCTGAGTTCCTCTCCAGGCATTGCTCTCATGCACATTGGCACCCTCTTCTCAGGAATAGCCTGTGATATAGGGGTATAAAGTCTTGGTCCTCTTGCCACAATTAAGGCATCTGTGAAAATCAGCTTCAAAGCTTTGCATAGGATTGGCTATGCCCTCTGTTGCAACTATATCTCAGTTCAGCTGTTTCCTCTATTCATTCCGTTTGAACACTTTCAATAAACCACCTGCACGCAAATCTCCATCTCGAAACTACAGCACCAGGGTTATCTCTAGGGCCTTCAGGGTCCTGAGCAAATACTTTCAATATAACACTTTGACTAAAATCTGCATCACCAACTTCACGGGCCCATCTGAGGTGTAGTGAGTTGTTAATGAAGGTGTAGTGAGTTGCGCAGTTGAAGATTTAGACTAATGGGTAAAGAAAAGGTACGTATGTCTTTGTTTATTGTCCAGTCAATGTCTCTGAAGACTATGTGGTGTCGAGGCACTCTGTGTGTGTTCAGGTCAAGAAACTATCTCTTCTGGTGTTTATTAGTGCTCTATTTATTGCCCAATGCACAGTGCCTGGCTAATTTTATACTTCTCACCAAGAGAAAAAGTTGCGATTATGTTGTTAGACAGAAAGCTATACCTTTTCTAAACTTGTTTGTATTGAAATGATATAGATTTTCTTGACTCAGAAGTTCTCTAATACCCTTGTTTAATGATGGTTACACTGTTACTCATGACACTGCTTTACCAAAGCTGCCTGTGAATACAGGTTTCTAAGGACTCTCAAAGGCTGTTACTGTGCTTTGTTTTAGTTGCCCACAAATGAAAGTCTTTCTCAGAGAAGAAAGGGAAATGTGCATGATAATTCATTTTTCTGGTCATGTTACATTTACACCTTGAAATTTTATAGCATAGATGTAGAATGACACATCTTCCCACTATGTCTTCTTGGGAACTCTTTTAGCTATACTCATTGCATTCTTGAATGCAATCTCTTGATATTGACAGCACCCTTGCTGTAAGCAGGAAGGCTAGGTGAGGGGCCTGCAGGCAGAGCAAGAGGAATGGTCTCCTTCATCCAAAGAATGTCTGTCCCTCCTCCTGTGTAGTTTAAGGCTGATCCAGGAGAGCACAATGTCACACCTATTGGTGACAAGAGAAGACATCAGTTGAAAGAGCACTTTGGCATTGTAGAAAAATGGTCTCAAAAACCCTCCAAAGAGCTTCGTCACCCCAGAGGACCACCTGACATATGGTGAAGGGCCTACAGAGGGGGTGGCACCACCATCCTGGTGGTGAGCACCCAGGGTAAAGGACTACTGCCTTCATCTCACACTCTCTGGCACTGAAGATCAGAGGCAGCACACAGTCTGAAAATACTTAAGTGAGTGCCAACCTACAGTCCCCCACATAGCCCATGCCCAAGGGCTAGTCACAGACCAAGAGACCTGAACTCATTGTGTGTCCAATGTGAGTGAGAATCACCCAAAATCAGTGTGTCAGCACGAACTTGGTGGTTCCATTTCATGCCATCCAATGAAAGAAATATTGCTCTATCCAGTGGAAGTGACCTGTTTGCCAGGTCATTCTCTTAGAAGAAGGCCCTGGCCCTAGGGCCCCAGGACAACATCATAGGCACCAGTGCCAGGGGCACTTTGCATGCAGCTCCAGGAAGACCTTCTCTGGGTAAGCTCTGAGGCTGCCCTCAAGTGATTCAGCAGGGTCGGCTTCCTTCTGCTTCATGGCTCACTCTCAGTTCTAGGTTCTATTTCTATGAGCTTAGAGGATCCAAAGATGAGAAATTCTGCCTAACTTCACTTTCCAGGGAGGTTTTGCCTGGAAAGTGAAGACTGCAGGGGGTCTTTTCCATAATTTATGTTGGAACAAAAACTAGTGCCTGATTCATCCGTCTGGTTCTATTTTTGATTAAAATTATCAAATTTCCTCAAAGATCTTCCCTATTTCCTTTGGGAATTTTGGTTTCTTACTGTTTTTGTCTTTCTCTTGACCATTTCAATGGGAATTTGGAAGGAAGGGAATTAAATTCATGTGCTTACATGGTAATTTATTACTGTTACTTATTTTATTTAGGAACCCATTCTATTAACATCTCCTCTCACTTTTGAGGGACTCTGTGGGGTTTGCCATTTTGTCCTAGGCACCAGACCATACTTCAAACTTCAACAGAAAATCTGCAGGGATAGCTGCTCATTCTCTGTGCTGTCTCCATCTAAATATGGATATCATCTCGTAGTGGGAGTTCCAAGCCTACTATCTGTGGATCTCAGCGTTTTGGGGGTACATCCCTAAGTTGGTCACCAAAATGGAATCTTCTGTACACATAGAACTCCAAAGTTGGTCTGGATCTCACTCTTAAAATTGCTGAGGGTCTTTCTTTGAATATACTTCCTTTCAATACACTTCTTTTTTCTGACAATTCAGGGACATGTTTGATAACCCTTCAATGCCTTTTACTCTCAAAGCTCTGACAACCCCCTTGGGGTTAAATTGCCCAGTGAATGGGAGGTACTCTGGCTGTAGAAAAGATGGCTGGGGCTCAGGCTTCTGAATCACAGATGACTCCGTATAATTCACCCTCAGCCCTTCCTCTGCCTTGGGAGACTGAGTTTTTTCTGGTGAAGGGCCTGCCTGTACTTTCTGGGCCTGCCTCAAGAGACAGTGTCAGTCCCATCAGACTCTTCCTCTCTTACCCCTGCCTAGACCACGGGGCCACCAGCCCTCTGCAGAGCAGTGCAGTGGAGGGCCCAGTTATGCCTTTGAGCCATTGTCATTGCTCCTGACTCAAGGTTGTGCCTGATTCTCACATTCTGACATCCTTCCCATTAGCTCTTTGAAGTTCTTGACCCTTCTAAGAAGTGCCCACCCTTTTTATCATTAGTACACTATATTAGCATCTTGATTAAAAATTGAATGGAACCTGCATCACTTTGTCTGCTGGGCCTACCACTGGGACCAGGCAGGATAAAGGAATTTCCTAAGGCTGGCATGGCTCTGAAGCAAGGGTGCATCAGCCAGAGATGCAGACATGGCATCACGGGCAATCAGCAGTCACCTATGGCTCAGGTCACACGATTCCTACTGTGCAGCTCTGTAAGCAGAGCCCGTCTATAGTGTACAGGTATTGGCCCCAGAGGAGCCACTCCAAGATTGTCCCTCTTTGCAAAGGAATTTATTTAGTAGAGCATCTCCAGGCTATCGAGTCTATTTAGTTCTCTGCTGAACACTTCCTATGCTATTAAAGAGTTTAGGAAAGACCCAAGTTATTCCAGTTGAGAACTTTGCTACTGATATCCACGTGTAAGCAATTTGGAAGTCTAACTTCCCTGGTCTTGTGTTTCTTCCTCGGAGGTAAAGGAGAAGAACTCAAAACATATCTATACTCCTTCCACCTGCCTTTTTCTCACTCACTTTTTCCTGTGCTTTGTCTGTGTAGCCATTCTGAACAGTCCCAAACATCTTGAGATTTCCCAGGAGGTTCTTTCATTCTTTCCTTGAGTGTTATAACCACTGTCCTTCTCTACAAACCGCATGAATGTTTGTTGTAGAGAATTAGAAGATACAATGAAAAATGAAAGAAAGAAAAATCACCCTAATCTCACTATTCAAAGATACTACAGTAATTACTGTGAATGTTTTAATGAATTTCCTTCCAGTTGCTTTTCCATGTTTATATTTATTTTTTACTTATGTAATATTACAATACAAACTACTTTGCATCCTGTGATTTTCACTTGACAATATGCCCGGGACATTTTTTTCATGGTACTAAATATTCCTCTGTATCTCCTTTAAAAATAAGTATATCCTATTCCATTTCATAGTGGTACCATAAATCGGTTTTCTAATTTCTGGCTGTTTAATATTGAGGTTTTCATCTTCTTCCCCCTCTCCCTCCTCCTCTTTTTCTTCTTTGGTTTTAGTATTATAAACAGCACTGGGAGAAATTAAGGGTTTTTTTTGCACAAATCCTTGATTCCATTATTAGCATAAATTCTTAGAAGTAGAAATCCTTTGTCCTAGTGTGTGTTAGGCTATTCTTGTATTGCTATAAAGACATGCCTGAGGCGGGGGAATTTATAAAGAAAAAAAGCTTAATTGGCCCACGGTTCTGCAGCTGTACAAGAAGCATGGCACTGGCATCTGCTTGGTTTATGGGGAAGGCTCGAAGAGCTTTTACTTAAGGTGAAAGTCAAAATGGGAGCAGGCATCCCACAAAGCAGAGTCGGAGCATGAGTGGGGGAGGCACTAAATACTGAGAAAACCAGATCTCCTGAGAACTCACTCCCTATCCTGAGGCCAGCACCAAGCCATGAGGGATGGTCTGCCCCCATGACCCAAACACCTCCTACCAGGCCCCCCTCCAACACTGTGGATTACAATGAGATTTGGCAGGAACCTATATTCAAACTACATAATCATGCATGAAATTTCTGTGTTTTTTAAAACACTATATTGTCTTTCAGGAAGGCTAGATTAATTTATATCTCTGCCTGCAGTATGTAAGAGTTCATTGTGCCAAAGTTAGATTATTAACTCTTATCCTTGTGTATATAATACATATATATACATTATTTTGTAGAAAACTATCCAGAAATGTATTGCTTTAATTTTTTTTTTTACAATAAAACATTTTTCAGGTGACTGTTTCTCATCTTTTGTGTCATGCCTATCTGTATCCTTTGTTTTTGCTATTCTCATTCATTTCTTACTTAACAGGTAATTTGGAAGAGCTTCTATATATTCATGATATTACTCCTTTGTCCGTTTCTGTGGTTTGCTTTATAGATTTTTTTTGACATGCCAAATTCTAACTTTGATAGCATTAAGTTCATTCCTACATTTATTCAACAAAAAACAATTTAGATTGTATTATATGTCGGGCATTGTTCTAGGCAATAAGGATACAGCAGTGACAAAAGAGACAATGACCTCCCTCATGGGTTGAATTTCTAGTGAAGAGTGGTGAGGTCACACAATCAACAAATAAAGTTTGTAAAATGTCAGATAATGACAAACACTAGGAAGACAGGCAGCGAGGCACAGGGGGGCAGAGGCAGCCTGACTGCTTGTACTGCAGCAGCCAGGGGCAGGTGGCACCTTCTGAGCAGAGACTTGTGTGGAGGAGAGTGAGCTCTGGGGCCCTCTGGAGGAACAGCAACTGCTAAAGCCTGCCGCAGGGTTGCCTGTGGTAGGAAGGCACTGGGTGTGTGGAAGGGCTGCAAGGAACCCGGTGTGGCAGGAGCAGAGTGAACAGTCGGAAGGCTGGAGAGCCCTGGCCAGCATGTTGAAGGCTGCTCTCTCCTGTTCGGGAGAGTCTTGTGGCTAATTTTCAGGAATTTTGACAGTCAGTGGTTAAATGTAGCCATTATCGAAAGTTAAATTATCTAAATTTAAAACAAAGTACACTGTATTAAAAATAAAGGCGCAATATACTCTAATTCCTTCACTTCTTAATTGTTTTATTATAATTGACTATTGTCTTTGCTCTTGAGGTTAACTGCATCTATGTTATCTGCGCAGTGGAAATGCTGTATAAGCATGTGCTTCTGTGTGTCTCTGCATTACTCTGAGCTCAGTGACAGCATGTTGGTAGCCTGAAATCAGCCACGGTGAGAATATATACACCATGAAAATCAGCAAATTCTACAAACTCAAGGCTTTCAAAAATGCTTATGTCGATTGTCTAGACTTCAAATGACAGAAAATGTGAATTACATAGCGTAAACTTAAAAGTGTGTTGTGTCTGTAGCAGAAGAGCACAAAAATTGAGGAAATAATCTCCCAGTATTCACAAATTATTATCCAATCCAGCAAAACATTGTTTATGTCACTGATGAGCAAGTGAAGTTCTAGCGTATGTTTTCATTGTTTAACTTTCTTCTTATGAATTAATATAAAGAAGTATATCAAGCAACATTCCATTTTGGAACTATACTCACCCATCGATTGTAGTCATAGTTTGCTAAGAATACACAAGCCTGGCAAAAAACAGAGAAAGCATTCTGTGAGAATCAATTGACTATATGGAATTTACAATGAAGAGTACTGTAGAGTTTATTGCCATTCCCAAATCATGTGTAACATATCCTTTATGTCAGTGAAATCTATAAAAAATGCACATATGTGTATATGGGCATACCTTTTTTTTTTCCACAACTGGTTGTTGAACCAGCACAGTGCTAAAGCTGGGACCAGAGCCAGAACACAATGGGCCTTTGTGGACCAAGTAAGGATTTCACCTATTTATTCTTATAGTGACTGGAAGCTATTAGTGGGTTTTGAGTAGAGGAAGAAAATGGCCAGCTATTAGTTTATAAGAATAATTTTGGCTGCCATAGGACAAATGGACTGAAAGGGGTCAGAAGGGAAGCAGAAGACCAGTGAGAAGCCTCTTGCAGTGACCTAGGCAAGAACGACAGTGCTTGGGTAAGGCTTGTGGCAGAAAAGTGGTGAGAAGTGGCTGTATTCAAGATACAGTTTGCAAGTAAGTCCACAGGCTTTCCTGATTAATTAGATACAGGGTTTGGAAAAACAGAGAGATCAAAATATCTCTGTGGGACCTTTGTTGTGAGCAACTCAGTGTGGCAATGGTGCCTGAGACTGCAGACCTAGGAGAGGAGTTTGAGTGGGAACATTAAGAATATGGTTTTGGATGTGTGACATTTGTGATGCTGTGGGGATTTCCAAGGGGGAGGTCATCAGGCAAATGGACATGAGAATCTGCAGTTCTGGGAGAGATAGGTGCTAGACATGAACATTTAGTGTTCAAAAGCAAACAAAGGTATCTAAAGGCATGAAAATAAGAAAGAGTTTCAAGATGGAGCCCTACAGCACCCAACTCCTAGAGACTGCAGATGTAAAGTGGGCACAGAACAGAACCAAGAATGTGGAGTGGTCTTCATGCTCTTATGTAAATTGTCTTTGGTGTCTGACTTTCCCAACTGTCTCTGCACCAGTAATAAATTGTTTTAATTCCTATAGGTTTATGATAGATTTTAATATCAGATAAAGTAAGCCCTTGTCATTAGTTTTGTTACAATTTTCCTAGCTATTCTCTTGTGTTTATTTTCCTTGGATATGCTTTCAGACAGTGGTGTTTTGTGTTAAAACAATTTATGGTTAAATGTTAAATCATTTATTATTTAATTGATACCTTTACCATATTAAGTCTAAGAAAATGTTATTTCTCTCAATTTATTCAAATATGGTTTTATGTGCCTTTGTAAAGTTTTAAGGTCTTTATAAAGGCCCTAAATAATTTTTGATAAGTTTATTCTTACACATTTATTTTATTCTATTGTAAATTGAATACCTTCTCCCCATTGTTTTTCTAGCCAGTTGTTGCCAGTGTATAAGAAAGTTATTCATTTTTGTATACTCAGTTTTTGTCCAGATTACTGAATGCTTTTATGCATTATGAAGGATCTTTAATTCATTGGAGCTTATCAGAATGATAATGATAATAACCATTCAAATAATAGTAGTTAGATATTATTTACAAATATTTATATCTTTTATTTTCAGAGTTGAGATAATTAACTAGACTGAGAGCATATACCCTTATACTTGCCCTGAATTTGATGGGGGACAGCTGCTCTTATTTCAATGTTAACTATGTCATTAGCTAGTTTTATTGAGATTAGTGGTTCACAAACTTTGGCGTTCATGAGAATTAATTGTATTTTTGCTAACAATACAGAATCTGGAAATTTGTGTTTCAGGTGTAGAGGTTAGGATGGGGTTCATGTCTCTACATTTTCAGCAAGCAGTTTAGGCCCTGCCTAACAGATACACTCATTTTCATGTTTGAATAACATTCTCCTATGCCCAGTTAAGTTTTATAAAACACTTTTTAAATCTTCCATCAAGTGTGAATTTTATCCTTTAAAGAAATTATATGATAAAATTATTAAAATGTACTTTCAATTGTATTTAAAATTGCTTTTACCTCTATATTAAAAAGGGAGCTTGGTTTATACTTTATTTTGAAGGCTGCTTTTGTCAGGATTTTTTTTTTTTTTCAAAAGCAGGAACTTGTTTTAGCTTTTAAAAATGAATAAAAATGCTGGGCACAGTGGCTCATGCCTATAATCCCAGCACTTTGGGAGGCTGAGGCAGTTGGATCACGAGGTCAAGAGATCGAGACCATCCTGGTCAACATGGTGAAACCCCATCTCTACTAAAAATACAAAAATTAGCTGGGCATGGTGGTGCACACCTGTAGTCCCAGCTGCTCAGGAAGCTAAGGTGGGAGAATTGCTCGAATCCAGGAGGCAGAGGTTGCGGTAAGCCGAGATCGTGCCATTCCACTCCAGCCTGGGTAACGAG
>NW_016107592.1:836861-858220 GCF_001604975.1 Cebus imitator
GCTAAAGCTGGGACCAGAGCCAGAACACAATGGGCCTTTGTGGACCAAGTAAGGATTTCACCTATTTATTCTTATAGTGACTGGAAGCTATTAGTATTATCAATATCCTTGCTTTGCAGCTTATTTAATATGTCTAGTATTTACAGAGGTATGTTCAAACTGCCTACCACCGTTGTGCTTTTGTAAATTTATTCTTCTACAAATTATTTCTAATAGTTTGCACCTTACATATCTTGAGGCAGTATTTTTCAGTACACAATGATTGATGACTATTATCTTTTGACTGCAAATTATCAGTTTATTAATATTAAATTAAAATCTTTCCTCATAGCAGTTCATTTAAATTTTTATCCTAACTTTAAATTCATATGTTTTAATGCTTTTTTTGGCCTTGATTTCTATCTTTTCAACAATTAATATGGCAATACACATTTAAGATTTACATTTGTCTACATATCTTTGCCCATTTTTCTGCTTTTCAACTTTTTGTAACACTTGTTTCAGTGTGACATTAAAAATGTTATTTTATTTGTTTAATAGACTTCTAGTGTTCTTTCCTCATAATAGGAAATTTAATCTATTTATATTTATTCCTATAATGCTTTTATTCTAATTTTTCTCATTCTTTGTAATGCTCTTGGTTAGGTATGCTTACGTTTTTGGTATGTTTTTACTTTGCTTTACGTTTTTTATTGTAAGGACAAAGATATCTTTACCTTTATCTTGTCCTGAGGTTGGAAAAGTTTTTACTCAATTCTTCATTTAGTAGTTACCTTTAAGATTTTCTGTTTGTTCTTCTATTTTTAATAATAAAATAGTATCTTTTGAATTTTTACTTTAAATTGTGAATTTACTGCCCTTTCATCTATTTTTCTAATCAAGCAAGCACTACTTGATCTGTAATAATGAAATTTAATTATTTGATATGTTAGGATTATTTTTTCTAACATATCAAAAACCATTTCTAATAATGGTTTATAATTCATTTCAGGACAAGCCAACAGTCCACTCATATCTTGATTTTATAATTACTGGACTCTTAATCTGCTTCTTCCCTTAACTGGTAAAAGCATAGCTTCTACCAAATCTTTCAGGAGCAGTACTTGCATAACTAGGAAAACTTTATTTTGCTTTTACACTTGAAAGGCAAATTGGTTATGTATAACATTATTGGATTAAAAATATCTGTCCATCAAAACTGTAGGTAGTATTTTTTTTTTTAATTTTGGGTTCCTCAAATTGTGTGGATTACATAGAGAATATTGAGATTGGTGATATGGTTCAGCTGTGTCCCCAGTCAGATCTCAACTTGAATTGTATCTCTTAGAATTCCCACGTGTTGTAGGAGGGACCCAGGGAGAGGTAATTGAATCATGGAGGCTGGTCTTTTTCGTGCTATTCTCGTGATGGTGAATAAGTCTCACGAGATCTGATGGGTTTATTGGGAGTTTCCGCTTTTGCTTCTTCCTCATTTTCTCTTGCTGCCACTGTGTAAGAAGTGCTTTTTACCTCCCGCCGTGATTCTGAGGCCTCCCCAGCCGTGTGAAATTGTAAGTCCAATTAAACCTCTTTTTCTTCCTAGCCTTGGGTATGTCTTTATCAGCAGTGTGAAAACAAACTAATACAGTAAATTGGTACCAATAGTGTGAGGGTGCTGCTAAAGAGATGCCTGAAAATGTGGAAGCAAGTTTGGAACTGGGTAACAGGCAGAGGTTGGAACAGTCTGGGGGGCTCAGAAGAAGACAGGAAAACGTGGGAAAGTTGGAAACTTCCTAGAGACTTGTTGAATGGCTTTGCCGAAAATGCTGGTAGCGATATGGACAATAAGATCTAGACTGAGGTGGTCCCAGATGGAGATGAGGAACTTGTTGGGAACTGGAGCAAAGGTGGCTCTTGTTATGTTTTAGTAAAGAGACTGGTGGCATTTTGCCCCTGCTCTAGAGATTTGTGAAACTTTGAACCTGAGACAGATAATATAGAGTACCTGGCAGAAGAAATTTTGAAGCAGCAAAGCATTCAAGATGTATCATGTGAATGTAGGCACTCACACATTTAACGGTACCCAAGTACTGTTGAAGACATTCAGTTTAATAAGGGAAGCAGAGCATAAAAGTCTGGAAAATTTGCAGCCTGACAATGTGATAGAAAAGAAAAACCCATTTTCTGGGGAGAAATTCAAGCTGGCTGCAGAAATTTGCATAAGGAGGTTAAAAGGAGCCTAATGTTAATCCCGTGGGAGACCCCATACGGAATCCCCACTGGGGCACCACCTAGTGGAGCTGTGAGAAGAGGACCACGGTCCTCCAGACCCCAGAATGATAGGTCCACCAACAGCTTGCACTGTGTGCCTGGAAAAGCCACAGACACCCAACACCAGCCCACGAAAGAAGCTGGGAGGGAGGCTGTACCCTGCAGAGCCACGGGGACAGAGCTGCCAAGACCATAGGAACCCACCTCTTGCATCAGTGTGACCTGCATGTGAGACCTGGAGTTAAAGGAGATTATTTTGGAGCTTTAAATGTTGACTGCACTGCTGGATTTTGGACTTGCATGGGCCTTGTAACCTCCTTTGTTTGGACAATTTATCCCATTTGGAATGGCTGTATTTACCCAATACCTGTACCCCCATTGTATCTAGGAAGTAACCAGCTTGTTTTTGATTTTATAGGCTCATAGGTGGAAGGGACTTGTCTTGTCTCACATGAGACTTTGGACTGTGAATGTTTGGGTTAATGCTGAAATGAGTTAAGACTTTGGAGGACTGTTAGGAAGGCATGATTGTTTTTGAAATGTGAGGACACGAGATTTGGAGGGGCCAGGGGCAGAATGATATGGTTTGACTGTGCCCCATTCAAATCTGAACTTGAATTTTATCTCCCAGAATTCCCACATGCTGTGGGAGGGACATACAGGGAGGTAACTGAATCATGGGGGCTGACCTTTCCCATGCTGTTCTTGTGATAGTGAATAAGTCTTACGAGATCTAATGAGTTTATCAGGGGTTTCTGCTTTTTCTTCTTCTGTGTTTTCTCTTGCTGCTGCCATGTAAGAAGTGCCTTTTGCCTCCCGCCATGATTCCCCAGTCATGTGGAACTGTAAGTCCAATTAAATCTCTCTTTCTTCCCAGTCTCAGGTATGTCTTTATCAGCAGCATGAAAATGAACTAATACAACTGGTATGATTTTTCTTTTTAGTAGGGTGACCTGTGTTTTGCCTCTGGAGGTGATTTTACATGGAGGTTAGATGCAGAGAGCTTGGAGAAAGATTACTTGTGTTCAAATCCTGGCTCTGTCATGTAAAGTTTCATGACTGTGGTCAGTCACTTAACCTCTGTGCCTCTGGTTTTCTTATCTGCGAAGCAGGAATAATAATATTTTCTTTAAATGGATTGATATATATGTGTGTGCATATAGATTTATGCCTGTGCATGTATGCATTTGTCCACGTGCTTGTGTGTATTCATGTGTGTGTTAATTGCTCAATACCTGCATGAATATGTGTATGTGTATGTGTGAGTGCCTACATTCACATGATACATGTGTCACACATACACACATGCATCCATGTGTATGTTTGTGTGCATGTGTGTGCATTTGTGTTTGTGTATGTTGCACAGAAGATAACCATTGGAGACTGAGGGACCACATGAAGACACTTTCCAAGAGGCTGCTAACAGGACCAGTCTCATGAGGCCAAAGACCAAAACAGCTAGTGCCTCTTCTCCCTGTTGCTCCTGTCTTTAATGTTTTATTTTGGCTCCTTATTTTTATTCTGCTAATTTAAAAAGAAGGCCATCTCCTCCATTCCTACTGTCACTTTCCTCATCAGCTCTTGCTTCAATCAATGAAAAGGCTTATTTGACTTGTCTCCTTGCCTGCAGGTGTGGTTGCCTCTAACTTTACAGACTCAAGAGTAATTTTTTAAAAGTGTAGAGTTCTCTGTAGAATATCCCTACTCCAAACCTTGTAGTGACGTCCCTATAACTGCACACAGTTTTCCAAGTCTTCAGCACACTCCATATACTTTTTGCACATTTGCCAAATTTTCTTGCTACTCACTCATGCTTAAAAACACTGTCCTGTCTTTCTCATATTCCAAATTCAGATTCAGCTTTTAAAACTTAAGTCAGGCATCACCCTTCCAGAAAGCCTCTCCAGCCCCCTCCCTGCCTAAATGAGGAAACTCCTCTTCCCTAGGCCTATGTGTGTTCTTATCTATCACTGTACTAACCACATTCTATTATAATTCATTTGTTCATCTCTCATTCTAGATTATAATAATATCTCTTGATGTGTATGTGCGAGTGCATACATATGCATCAAGGGATGAAATAATGTTTTCTTCAAGCTAATCTTCCCTCCACCTAACACAGTACCTGGCACACAGTCAGCATGTAATACATGTCTGTTGAGTGATAAAGGAAAGGGATGCTGTGTGTGAGATTGGAACCGAATCAGCATCACACCTTACTGTTCCTCACCTGCCCCTGCTTTTTGGCTTCTTTACTATGAGTAATTCAAACACAGTGAAGAAATTGGGGGTCCAAGAGTGCACATGATTTGCTAAATTCCACAGAACTAGTAAGTTGGAGAAGGCGAATTAAACTCTGAGCTTCTAACCTAGAGTCCAAGGATGATTAATTCCAAGTGTGGCCCCATCCCTGAGCAGGTCGATGTTAAAAGCTGGGTTTTGAGGCCCTGGTGCTCAGGCACAAAGAATACTATCTGCTGCCTGCCTTCCTCCACCCTCATTCAGTAAGAGCTCTGCCAGATTCTAGCATAAAGAGACAGAGACGTGTGCGCTCTCCTAAGAGGAAGTGGGTGGAGGTGATGGAGTCTCCACTGTAATGAGCAGTGGGCTGGGCTGAGCTCTCGGAAGGGTTAAAGGTGACTTCCCAGATGATTCCACTAAAAATTTCAATTCATTCACTTAATTCAGGTGGCTCAACAGGCCAAGTCAAACTAGAGCAATTACAGCCCATGGGCGTCCCGTAGGAGAAGTGGGAGAGCTTTCACAATGTAACGCAGGATTACTCCAGGAGCTCTTTATTATGCCACCTCTGGGCCTTGGGGAGGGATGGTCTTTGTGTCTTGGGCTGAAGAAATAGTTTGCTCTTTCTATTTCTGAGCCAGACAGAAATAATTTTTAGCTTTTGTTTAATAATAATTATAATAAAACTCATAGTAATAATGAATTAGAACAGTTGAACTTTACCAGAAACCGTATTGGCTTCAATACTGTATTGAATTTCGATTCTATTTAACAGATACTATTTTTTTTTTTTTTTTGAGACGGAGTTTCACTCATGTTACCCAGGCTGGAGTGCAATGGTGCGATCTCGGCTCACCGCAACCTTCGCCTCCTAGGTTCAGGCAATTCTTCTGTCTCAGCCTCCTGAGTAGCTGGGATTACAGGCACGCACCACCATGCCCAGCTAATTTTTTGTATTTTTAGTAGAGACGGGGTTTCACCATGTTGACCAGGATGGTCTCGATCTCTTGACCTCGTGATCCACCCGCCTCGGCCTCCCAAAGTGCTGGGATTACAGGCTTGAGCCACCGCGCCCGGCCTTAACAGATACTTTTAAGCTAGTAATGTGGTCAAATGATTAGCTTCTTAAGGGATCAGAGGTAGGGCTGGTGAATTAATGACTTAAAATATGTAATAAGAACTAACATTTGCACAGCACTATGCTGTGATACATATTAACTTGTTTTCATCCTCACAACAACCCACTAAAGTAGACTAGAAGCTATTGCTAGAGTTAGATTAGAATTATCCAGGCCATAGGACAGAATGGTAACACCCACAGGTTTTTGGACTTTAGCTTAGGTCCGAGTCTCAGCTCTGCCCTATTATAGCTGTAATACTCACTGTGAAGAACCATTATCTAATCCTCAACAAAATGAGGATGACAACAGAATTACTGTCAGGCTGGAATGAGACAGTGCCTAATGTGGGCTAAGACTCACTGAATGATACTGTTATTACCAGTGGCTTGTCCCAGGACACAAAATAGCAAACTGTGGAAGTAGAATTTGAATTTGAGCCTTTTGATTTCGAGTTTATTAGCTAACATATCTAATCAGAATTTGTAAGTTCTCACATATCTAAATCTTAATTCATACATCAAATATTTATTGATGACCACTACACCGGCCAGGTTCTGAGGTATAAGGGATGAAGTAAACACAGATGTTTTTCTCAAAAAATGTTGACATCTAGTGAGAGACAGAGAAAGAGACACCAGAATGCATTGTAGCCCCACAGGATCTGTGATTGAGGCCTGCCTTGGATACGGTGAATACACTGGGTATACTGAGATAGTCAGTGAATTGTAGCTCTTGATTCAGGTACAGAGATTGTGAAGCCGGAACTGAGCTTTGAGAGTTGTGTAGATATTGGAAGGGTTAAGAGAGGATGGTAGATGGGGGTGGGAGATGCTTTTCTGGCTGTAGTCGTGATGTGGGATAGATGTGTGGCTGGCATATAGTATAGGCATTTTTGGGGACACAGAGGGCGAGAGGGCATGGAAAATGTGAGGCCAGAGGAATAGCTGGACATCAGGTCATGAAGAATCTCCCATGTCCTGCTGGAAGGGCTTGTCCTGCTGCAAGGTTTGTGTTTTGCTCTATAGAGAATGGAAAGCCATTGAATCGATTTTAACAGAACAGTGCCATCATCAGATTATAATTTTAGCGGGTTTTAGTAGACAGCAGTATGAAAGAGGAATCACAGGGTGAGGAATCAGGCTAGGGAAAAGAGCAAGGGCCCAGATTCCAGGCAGGGTATGCTGAATATCAAGAGCTGGGACTATAAGCCCCTGCCCTGGGATGCACCCTCATGGTGAGCCCGGAGAATGAGGGGGAAAGAGGCTGTGAGAGCAGGAGACTGAATCAAGGGCTGGGGGTTCAGGAGATCACAAATGAGAGAGTCTCAGCAATCATAAAATCCAGGTTGGGGTCACAGAACAGCCTGCAGGAGTGGAGTGTGAGTGTAAAAGGGGATAATCAAGGAGGAAAAGAAACCTTGAGGCTAAAGGTGTTATGAGCAGGGACCTTTAGGTCCACCGTGAGGTAAACCTGAAGTGAAAACTCAAAATGGAAGTCAGGTGCCAATATTTTAATATTTTAATAACCTTCAGGTCAGTAGGCAGCAAAGGAGAGGTAAAAAGTCTTCCATATCACCTCTGGATCCAAGGAGAGCTGGGGTGTGGGAGAACGAGCTGCCTCCCCTTGAGAAAATCTTCAGAAACTATTATTGAAAGACACTGGAGGTGAAAGCAGAGACCCAGATTTTAGATGAGTCAGAAAATGAATAGAGTAACTGTGAAGAGATTAAGGCTATAGGAAAATTTGTTTATAATAAACTGGGGGTTCTGAAGGACCCCCTCAAGGGAACTAAGGGGAAGTCAGTAGTTAAAGCAGGATAAAAAGACATGTTCCTATTTTTTTCCCATGGCCCTTGGCCTAATTTAATGCTGTTGCGTTTGGCTGACTTCACTCTCTTTTGTTAAACTCTTTTCTATTTTTGTCTTCCTAGCGTGACTCTCTCCTGGCTTATTGTCTGTCTCTCAGGCTGAGAGTTATTTATTTTCATTCACTAGATTTTTATTGAAAAACTTCTTTGTGCTTTCTGGACCCTTCTTCACTCCTCTCTTGTTAGATACGAGTTCTCTGACTCTTTTCATGTTTCACTTGACTGACTCGCTCTTGGGCACTGTAAATGTTCTCATGGCTTCAATTCCTATCTGTGTATGTGAATTCTACATCCAGCTCAGAGCTCTCTCTGAGCTCCAGATTATATCTCACCAACATCTCCACCTGGATGTCCAAAGGCCCTGCATCCTCCAGACTGCCAGATTCCCCCACGCTGCCCATTAAGGCTGCTTCTCTTCAGACGTCATCTCTCCATGAATAGCTTCCCACCCAATTACCCTAAAGCACAAGAAAGATATAAATTCCAAGAGGTCAAGAATTTTTATCTCTTGTTTACTTACTGATATACCGATGGGACCTAGAACAGTAATGCCTGCACAGGACAGGTGCTCAGAAAACATTGTTGAATGAATGAATGAATGAATGAATGAACCAATCCTTGGTTCCCCCTGTCATTCCTGCTCACAGCTAATCAGAACACAGTTTCTCTTGATTCTTCTCTAAAACCCATTCCCCCTTCTTGAGCACTTCAGTCTTTCATAATTCACACTGTATAATTTTTGGCATTATACATTAATGTCCACCTTCCTGGAACTCCTGTCAGGTGGCTTTGCTGCAGTCTACACTCCATACTGCCACCAGAGGAATTTAAAAAATTAACAGTTGGTGCTCAAAGCATTTAGGATTGTAGGGCACTTTACTCTCTGCAGAACACCGTGAAATATTGTTCTCCTTAATAATACCATACAACCATTTTGAAGGACTTTACGGCATTTCCTACAGAGGGTTCTGCAGAATAGAAGCTCCTGGAAGTGCCCTGAAATAGAAGTTTCCCTGATCAAATGTGTCTAGAAAAGTGAAACACCCAATCTCTAGCTCAAGGAATCATACTACACATGGGAATATTATAGGAGTTGATCATTTTGAAAGTAAAAATTTTAAAGTTTAACTTTTTGAAATCAAGTGTTTCCCCCCAATTTTTGAAAAACAGAAAATTTCTGGGTAATTTTAACAAACAGTTAACAGGATTATCATTCTGTGAAAATTATTTCAGAAACAGAGAGCTACACTATTTTAAAGTGGGTCTTGCCTTTATCAAAAACACGTTTTTAGAAACCACATTTTGGCAGAACAAAAGTAATAAGCATGGGCCCAGTTATCAAATCTAATTTGAAGATGAGGCTGGCAGGCTGCACAAAGTTGTTGATGTTGGATGAGACCTGGCCACTGTAGCTTCAACTAGTGATCAGTGGTTGAGAGATGCAGCAAGCTCCAAAGTTTAAGGAAATTTGATGGAAAAAGAATTTAACTTCTAAAAAAAATTGCATCCATTAACTTAATCTTTTAAAAAGAGAAATAGATCATTATTTTATGTCTGTGGTGAGCTTCTTGATCTAGCTGAAAAACCACAAATCAGCTGCATATTGAGAGAAGGAGTGCAATGAAATAGAGACCAGACTATACCCCTGACACACAGAAAACACACACTGTGACCTGCTCTTTGGTTATTCCCCATGTCCAGAGGACTCAGATGCACTGGAGTCTGTCACCATGAATCTGTAACTGGCCCTTCGTGGCTCCTGTTTGACAGCTTTGCTGACTCAGCCATCTTGTCATAGCTCTCTGTCCCTCAGATGCCACTGTTTGCCCAGTGCTGGAAGTCAGAGTGGCAAATGAAACTCTCCTGTTAGATGCGAATGGGTTGATAGTTTCGGGGTCTCAAGTGAGATCCTTCCACTTTTCATGCAGTCAGCAGGTTTACTGCATGTTCAATTCATGCCAAAATTGATGTGCTTTTTTTCCCCCAAGCTGTGGGAAGATATTTTAAGAAGGACCATTCTAAATTTCTCAAATTGCATAACTTATGCCAGTGGTTCTAAGACTGGTGGCTCCAAATCCTTAGGCCCAAGTGATGTAAAGTTGAGGGACTAAGAATTATTTCCAAGTTTCAAAAGGTCAAATGATCAATCACACACTAGTGCATTAAGAAGCCACTTCATCCATTAAGACCATCACTATGTTCACACATTCTATTTGATATCCCCAATGCTGCAAATGAATAGCAATGATAGATAAACAATTAAACCAAAAAAAGGGATACCTACAGGTTCAAACACAAGGTAAACATCTCTGCATACCTCAAATAAAACAGAAAGTCAGAGAAAAAAGCAGAACTGAAGGTATATGTCTGCTTCTCTCTGTGTGTGACAGAGAGTCCAGAGAGCGAGTGCAGCCAGAAATAAGCAGTCTTTTGGATAATGAAGCCAGAAAAACCCTAATGCTTTGACACTAGGGCCTGGGAAAAGACATCCTAACTCATGAAAAATCCTAAAGAAAAAAACCCCAGCGATCCATGGTCTGCCACAGTGATGGCCCCAGCAACCTGTGAACCCGAGGGCAAGGACTCCGGCTCTCAGCCTGTGGCAAAAAGTGGATCAGGCCTTCCATACCCTTGTAACTGGATCATTTTTATAACCGACATCCTTCTGAGCAGGGACTCTGAGCTGCCAGTGTAAGGCAAGGATTTCTAGACCAGGGACCCTCCAATGGGAGTACTGCACAGAGGCAGCCGTACAATTGCGGACAGAGTGAGTACTGAGAATAGAGAGAGAGAAAAAAATAGGTGTAGAAACCTGTTTAGGCCCTCTTAAAGTGAGGCTAAAATCCCAAATTCTAAACGTCTTGAAGAAATCTAAAGCCAAGAAAGACTGTCAGTAATATCTATCAGAATAAATATTTACTCAAGCCAAAATGCATTTAAGAGTGAAAAAAAGATTTGGAAAGTAGGTTTAAAATCTGAGAAAATTAAATAGCTAATTTCAATTAAAAATAAAAATTAGGAAGCAAAGTCAGTAAAATAAAACAAGAACACATACATACAATAAAAATCAGATCAATAAATATTAGAAATAAAAATTATTGTCACTGAAATAAAAACCAAATAAATGAGATCAATTCTAAACTAGATATATTTGAAGAGAAATGATGTAAATTAGAAGATGACACTGAGGAATGTGTCCAGAATTTAGAGCAGAAGGGGAAAGAGGTATAACAAATTTTAAAAGAAAAGTTAAGAAAACATGAAGAATAGTTTAAGGCAATCCAACAAATATTCATAGGGACTTCAAGAAAAAATAGAAGTCATAGCAGAAAAACTGTTTTTAAAGAGACAATGGCTAAGACTCCTTCAGAATCAAATAAAGACATGGGTATTAAGAGCTAAACTATTTGGAGTGCTTAAAGATAATTAAAATTCACTCTGAGATGTGTCACATGAAATTGTGGAACTTTGAAGGTAGAACACAACCTTAGCATTACTAGAGAGCAAAGGCAGAGCTTGAATAAGCAATCAGATTGACAGCAGACTTCTCCTCAGCAATAATAGATGCTAGAATAAAATAAAATAATGCATTTGAAGTGTTGCAGTGCCAAACTGTATACCTAGGCACACTTCACTTAAGAAGAGGCAAAATAAAAACATTTTAAAAGAGAAATGATGATTTTTCAATCACATGCCTCTAAAAGTAAAAAACAAGCAAATATAAACAAAAATCTTGGGAGAGACTCAATATAAAGAAGGAAAGTGAATCAAGGAGAAAGGCATGGAATAAAAGAAGCAATGGCGAGCACAGAAACTAAATAGCTCTACAGATAAACAGAATCAACTAATCATAATAGAAAACTAAATGGAGGGGTCAAATAAATGCTAAAAAACTTTTTAAAAAGTTAGGGTAGTTAGCAATATTAAATAATTTTGTTTTATTGGGATATAATTAATTGTAAATCATGAATGTTAAATGTTTTGTGTAATTCCATTTTATCCTTGTTATTTTAAAATAATATTATAATATCATTTCTTGCATCTAAGAACTTTACAATAGTATTCCTCCACTTCCCCTCTCCTGATCTTTGTGCTATAATTTAATTTTTTGTGTTATATATTTTTTTCTGCATATATTGTAAACCTTAAATGCATTGTTATCACTTCTGCTTGACAGTCAATTATCTTCTTAGTATATGTATATTTTGAGACACAGCCTTGCTCTGTCACCCAGGCTGGAGTTCAGTGGCATGATCTCAGCTCACTACAATCTCCACCTCCTGGGTTCAAGTGATTCTTCCACCTCAGCCTCCCAAACAGCTGGTATTATAGGTGCCCACCACCTCGCCCACCTAATTTTTGCATTTTTAGTAGACTGGTTTCACCATGTGGGCCAGGCTGATCTCGAACTCCTGACCTCATGTAATCTGCCTACCTTGGCCTCAGAAAATGCTGGGATTACAGATGTGAGTCACCTGGCACTGCAGTATAATTTTTAAAATAAGAAAAAACTCTTTTAGATTTACCCACCGTATTAGTTTCTTGTGGCTGACATAACAAATTATCACAAACTTGGTGGCATAAAGCAAATTAAATTTATTATCTCACAGTTCTGGGGTCCAGAATCCTGAAATCAATGTGTCAGGTGGACCAGGCTTTCTCTGGATGCTCCAGGAGAATCCACTCCAAACCTCTCTCCTGCCTCCTGATGGCTTCCGGCACTCCTTGGCTCTCCTTGGCCTGTAGCACAGCTCTCCAATCCCTGCCTATGTCTTTCCATCACCTTCTTCTCTGTGTATTTGCTTCTGTTCCCATTCTGTCTAACTTTCCTCTGTCTCACACTTATAAGCACAATTGTGATTGGATTTAGAGCCCACCCAGGTAATCCAGGATGATCTCATCTCCAGATCCTTAACTATATCAGAAAGACCCTTTTTTCCAAATAAGATAACATTCCCAGGTTCTGGGAATTGGAACATGCTCATATCCTTCTGGGGCCACCATTCCACCCACGGTCTTTACATCTTTACCATTTTGGTGCTTTTCCTTCCTTTGTGCGGATCCAGATTTCCATCTAGTATCGTTTCCTTCTTCCCGGGGGACTTCCTTTTTTTTTTTTTTTTTTTTTTTTTTTTTTTCGTGGGTCTTCCTTTTTTTTTTTTTTTTTAATTTTTTTTTAAATTGCATTTTAGGTTTTGGGGTACATTTGAAGAACATGCAAGACTTCCTTTAACATTTCTGATAGTGCAGCTCTGTCAGTGATGACTTTTTCAGCTTCTGAATGTCTGAAAGGAAGGCATGGAATAAAAGAAACTTTTTTTTTTTTTTGCCTTTGTTTTTGAAAGGTATTTTTTCTAGGTGTGTACTTCCAGGTTGACAGGTATTTTTTCTTCTGATACTTTTAGGATGTTGCTCTGTCATCACCTGGCTTACATTGTTTCAAACTAGAAACCTGCTGTTTTCCTTAACTTTGTTCTCTGTGTGTGCTTTTTTCTCCACCCATTTTAAAGGTTGTTCTCTTTATCATTTGTTTTACACAATTTGATTACAGTTTGCCTTGGTCCTACTTTCTTCATTTCTTGTGCTGATTAATTTGGATCTGTGAATCTAGATGATTTTGAGAAACAAGAAGATGGAAAGGTTTGCCTTACCAAGGGTCGAGGTCTTTTGACAACACAGTGTGGTTTTGTTTCAGGAATAGACAAATAACAAATAGAATAGAATATTGACTAATTTTTTTAAATGTTCCATGCATTCTTAAAAGGTGTACTCTCCATTCTCAGGATGTGCTGTTTAACATATATACCGTAAGGCGTTACCTTGTTAATTAGATTGCTAGACCTTTTATATTCTTTATACCTTTCATACACTCGACTTACCTTGTACTAAGAGTGCTGTGTTAAAATCTTCTATTAAAAGTATAAACCAGGTGGTGATGCTCACGCCTGTAATCCCAGCACTTTGGGAGGCTGAGGCAGGCGGATCACTAGAGGCCAGGAGTTCAAGACCAGTCCGGCTAACATGGTGAAACCCCATTTCTACTAAAAATACAAAAATTAGCCAGGCCCTAGCGGTGCCTGCCTATAATCCCAGCTATTTGGGAGGCTGAGGCAGGAGAATCGCTTGAACCTGAGAGGCAAAGGTTTCAGTGAGCAGAGATCACACCACTGCACTCCAGCCTGGGCAACTGAGTGAAACTTTGTCTCAAAAAAAAAAAAAAAGTGTATTTCTATATATTTCTCTTGTCATTTATGTTTTGTAAAGGCAATTGTTATGTTATTTCATGCATATATATAAAGAATTGCTATGTCTTCATTGTAGAATGCGGTTTTTCATTTGTAAAGTGGTCTTTTGTTTTCTATAATACTTTTTGCGTTGAATTCTACTTAGCTGATAGCACAACCACAATTCCGATTTCTCTTATTGCTTCCATTTGGTTGGCAAATATTCGTCCATCCCTTTATTTTTTCAGCTTTTTTGAATCACTGTATTTTAGGTGTATCTCTTTTATAGAGCTGGATTTTGCTTTATGAGCCTGTTTGAAAAATCTTTTTCTTTTAATAGAGAAGTAAAACTCATTCACATTGACGGATAGAACTATTGTTTGTTCTCAATTCAGTCATATTATGATTACTGTGTATACTATGGCATATTTTTGTCACACTATTGTTTTTCTTGCTGTGTTTGCTGTATTCTTTTGGTCTTTTACATACTTTTCTGGTATTTATAGAGGTTTATATTTTTATTCCAGTAGTTACCTTTATATTAATACTTTGTATGACTCTAAATCCTCTTTTTCTTACCTAACCTTTCATTATCTGGCATATCAATTTTAAATGGAATCCTTTAACTCTCATCTATTAACTATATGACAGTTAATGAATAAAAATATCTAGCCCTGAAATAAATGTATTCAATAAATAGTACAATTGTATAACCATTTAAGACTAAAATTATTTCAATTCATGCTGTAAATATAAAAAAGCAAAATGCTGCCCTTTTTAGAAGAAATAGGTAAATTAACCTTATAATATTGAGAAGAATTACTTTCAACAAGACACAGAAAGTGCAAAAAAATACTATTAAATTTTATCATATTAAAATTAAAATATATATCAATGAAAAACACCAAAGCCCAGTGAAAGTCAAGTAACAGAATGGAAGAAGATAAATGTAACAAATGTAACTGTTTAAGAATTAGTATCAGAAGCAGATAGAAAATGCCAATTTAAATATCTTCTTTTGAGAAGTGTACGTTCATATCCTTTGCCCACTTTTTGATGGAGTTGATTGTTTTTTTCTTGTAAATTTGTTTAAGTTCTGTGTAGTTTATAGATATTAGACCTTTATCAGATGGGTAGATTGCAAAAATTTTCTCCCATTCTGTAGGTTGCCTGTTTACTCTGATGATAGTTTCTTTTGCTGTGCAGAAGCTCTTTAGTTTAATTACATCCCATTTGTCTATTTTGGCTTTTGATGCAATTGCTTTTAGCATTTTCGTCATGAAGTCTTTGCCCATGCCTATGTCCTGAGTGGTATTGCCTAGGTTTTCCTCTAGAGTTTTTATGATTTGGGGTTTTACATTTAAGTCTTTAATCCCTTTATGCTGCCAACAAACATGAAGAAAAGCACAACATCACTGATTACTAGAGAAATACAAATCAAAATCACAATGAGATACCATCTCACACCAGTCAGAATGGCAATTAATAAAAAGTCAAGAAATAATAGATTCTGGTGAGGCTGTGGAGAAATAGGAATGCTTTTACACTGTTGGTGTGAATATAATTAGTTCAACTATTGTGGAAGACAGTGTGGCAATTCCTAAAGGATCTAGAACCAGGAATACCATTTGACCCAGAAATCCCGTTACTGAGTATATACCCAAAGGAATATAAGTCATTCTACTATAAAGACATGTGCATAGTCTTTGTATGTTTATTGCACTATTTACAATAGCAAAGACCTGGAACCAACCCAAATGCCCATCAATGATAGGCTGTATAAAGAAAATGTGGTACATATACACTGTGGAATACTATGCAGCCATAAAAAGGAACAAGAGCATGTCCTTTACAGGGACATGAATGAAGCTGGAAGCCATTATCCTCAGCAAACTAACACAGGAACAGAAAATTAAACAATACATATTCTCATTCATAAGTGGGAGTTTAACAATGAGAGCACATAGATACAGGGAGGGGAACATCACATATGGGGGCCAATTGGGGGTTGAGGGGCCAGGGGAGGGAGAGCATCAGGACAAATAGCAAATGCATTTGGGGCTTAAAACCTAGATGACCAGTTGATAGCAGCAGCAAGCCACCATGGCATATGTATACCTATATAACAAACCTGCATGTTCTGCACTTGTATCCTGGAACCTAATGTAAAATTTTTACAAAGGCCAGGCATGGTGGCTTATGCCTGTAATCCTGGCACTTTGGTGTGTCACTGGAGGTCAGGTGTATCACTGGAGGTCAGGAGTTCGAGACCAGCCTGGCCAACATGGTGAAGCCCTGTCTCTACTAAAAATACAAAAAGAATTAGCACAGCATGGTGGTATGTGCCTATAATACCAGCTACTTGGGAGGTTGAGGCACAAAAATAGCTTGAACCTGGGAGTGGAGGTTGTAGTGAGCCAAGATCACACCACTGCACTCCAGCCTGGGCAACAGAGCAAGACTCTGTCTAAAAAAAAAAAAGTAAATAAAAAGAGAATGCCAACTTAATAAGAAAAATTAGAAAGCTTGGTAAACTTTTGATTGGACAAATTATGGAAAAGATACTCAAATAGTCAATAAACAGAAAGATACTCAGCCTCACTAAATATCAGAAATATGCAAATTAAAACTCTAATGAGATTCCATTTCACATGCTCCAGATTGACAATATTAAATCTGACAAAACCAATATTATGAAAATGTGAAGAAAAACTATCAAAATTGTTGGTGAGAACAATTTGGCAATAGCTAGTAAAATGTGTGTTCAGTAATTCCTTTCTTGTACCAGAAACCATATATATACACATATGTGTGTGTGTGTGTGTGTGTATGTATTCCTAGCAGCATTTTTGTAATGAAGAAAAATGGAAACAAATTTAAAGTTCACAGAAAAATGGAGAAATAATTTGTGAAGTTATTATACAATGGAATACTCTATAATAGATTAATAAGATAAATATGTATGAACATGAATAAGTCTCAAAAATATAATTTGGAATGATAAAAGCAACTGGCAATTTAATATATACAGTATAAAACCATTCATATATATGTTAAAAGGCTGCAAATAACATTAGTTTATTTCTACTTATGGTACACAAATATTTGGCATTAAAACACTGATAGAAATGATAAACCCCAAATTTATGGTGCTGATAAAGTCTGGAAAGGCGAGAAAGGAAACGAATTGTGGAGGAGTCCATTGTGCCTTTAAGATTATTTGTAATGCTTTTTTTCATTTAAAAGAGATCTGAAGCAAATATTTCAAAATACTAAGATTTGATTAAGTTGGTTGCTAGACATACAGTGTTCATCATAATATTATCTATGTTTTTCCTTTTTTTTTTTTTTTTTTTTTTTTTTTTTTATTTTTTTTTTTTTTTTGATTCAGAGTCTTTTTCTGTCACCCAGCCTGGAGTGCAGTGGTATGATCTTGGCTCACTGCAACCTCTGTCTCTTGGGTTCAAGCGATTCTCTTGCCTCAGCCTCCTGAGTAGCTGAGACTACAGGCACCCACCATGATGCCTGGCTAATTTTTGTATTTTTAGTAGAGATGGGGTTTTGCCATCTTGGCCAGGCTGGTCTTAAACTCCTGATCTTCGATGATCTGCCTGCCTTGGCCTCCCAAATCGCTGGGATTACAGGTGTGAGCTTGTAATTTTTTCTTTATGTTTAAAACATTTTAGAATCTTGTGCCACATTTTCTTTATCCAGTCTATCACTGATGGGTATTTGGGTTGGTTCCAAGTCTTTGCTATTGTGAACAGTGCTGCAATAAACATATGTGCACATGTGTCTTTATAATAGAATAATTTATAATTCTCTGGGTATGCACCCAGTAATGGGATTGCTTGGTCAAATGGTATTTCTATTTCTAGATCCTTGAGGAATCACCACACTGTCTTCTACAATGTTTGAATTAATTTACATTCCCACCAACAGCATAAAAGTGTTTCTATTTCTCCACATCCTCTCCAGCATCTGTTGTTTCCTGATGTTTTAATAATTGCCATGGAGTACTACGCAGTCATAAAAAAGGATGAGTTCATGTCCTTTGCAGGGACGTGGATGAAATTGGAAACCATCATTCTCAGCAAACTGACACAAAAACAAAAACCAAATATCACATGTTCTCACTCATAAGTGAATGTTGAACAATGAGAACACATAGACACAGGGAGGGGAATATCACACACCAGGTCCTGGTGGGTGGGGGGCTAGAGGAAGAATAGCAGGGGGTGGAGGGATTGGGGAGGGATAACATTAGGAGAAATACCTAATGTAGATGACGGGGCGATGGATGCAGCAAACCACCACCATGACACATGTGTACCTATGTAACGAACCTGCACGACCTGCACATGTACCCCAGAACTTAAAGTATAATAAATCAATTTTTAAAACTATTTTAGAATTTTAACAAAGATTATTGTCCTGAGCATCTGGACCTAAAATCAAGAAAAAATAGCTGTAAGAAAAGGCTACATGGGCTGAGGTTCCATTTCATGTCTTGGGCTGGATTACATCAACCCAGGGTGTAATGCATGGTATGAATCATGCTTTGGATGCAGGTAGCCTGGTTGCATACCCTGGCTTGTAACTTAGCCACCTCTTCTTTGGTCAGATTCCACCATGGGGCTTGTTGTGATGATTAAATTAGTTAATGTTCTTAAGTGCTTAGCACAGTACGTCAGTGACGATAAGCATGCTGCACAGGTAACAAGAACACCAACCTCATGGGTTCCTTGTAGATAAAATAATGGAAGCAACTGGTCTGTGATGTCAAAGTTCGTAATCCTGGGCTTTCTCTGAGCATCCCTGGTTCCAGTTCCACTCTGGGATCCCATAGCCAGCAAAAGGTCGCCTCTTTGACTTCTGACCTGTGCAAACAGCACAGATAGGGCTCTTATGGTTTCTGGTTGGGTTTTACTAATGAGGACCCCTGGCAGGAGATCAGTGGGCTTGAGGTACTAGTTTTTCCATCTCCTTCCCTGTGAGATTCCTTGGGCTGGCTGTGTTCAGTGATCGAAAGTCACTGTTCCTCTTAAGGTGACTTGGTCTATATAGTCCTCTCTCCCTCAGCTCCTTTTGGCAAATTTTCTCTTTCTCTCTCCTCACTTACAGGGTGGTGATGCTCTGCTGGTGCCAGCTCCAGGTTTTGCATGGCCTCTGTGGGTTCTCCTACACCTGCTCAGACCTTTATTCTCTTTTTGCATGTACTGTCTGCCTCCTGCTTGCTCTCTGACACAGCTGGGTAAGTGTCCGTCTTATTCCTGGCACAGTGTAGGGGCTTCAGTGTTGATGGAAAGGTAGAGAGAAATTCACTAATTCCCAAGGGAGAAATTTAATCCTGGAGACTTAAGAGAACAACTTGGCAGTATCTAGTAAATGTATATATCCAGTAATTCCTTTCTTATATCAGAAAACAAACATACAGAAGACAGAAATGTTTTCAGAAGTCAAAAGACTAAATTCAAGTAATGAGTCAGAACTTTTCTCCAACTCTCTTTCTGCTAACTGTTCATCTGGAGACCCCTAGAAAATTTTGCCCTAATGCTGGTGTCACTCCTTCCTCCCCCGTCCCCCACTGACTATTTCCACTGATTTTAAATGAAAGTGGTCCTTAATATTTTGGTATTCATATTTTTCTACCCTTTGCCCTTTCAGTCCTTCATACGGTACTCTCTAAATGCACTTACTGGTGGTACTCTAAGGCTGTAGGCGTTTACAAAAATCCCTAGTCAGTCTCATGAAAGTCAAACAGTCCACCTTTCTTTAGCTGGTTTGTTCAAGGGGATTTCCGTAAACAGTGCTTCCTTCAAGCAGAGTCCACCTGCCTTTCCTATCCTTTCTTTCTTGGGAGGTGCCTGCAGTGCCATCAAGGGAGCTCAACCCAGAGAAGGGAGCTCACAGATGAGATCTGAGGCCTTTAAAGTTGTGGCATCTAATGGAAGACTATTTCTTCGAACAAGCAGGAAACACACGAACCACAGTCCCAGAGAAAGACATAAGAGAAGAGGGCTCTCCCCTGTGATGAGGGCATTCATGGGTGGAGCAAGGCGGAAGCAGACCCGGAAGCACTGGGCTTGCTGTATGTCACCCGGTCCCAGGCTAGAAGCCTGATGCGAGAGCCTGGTCAGCACTTTGCCCCAAACAGAAAGAGGTTGGCATAGATCACACAGCAGGGCAGTGGTCAGGCTGGGCAGGTACTCCTAAATAATAACAACACAGGCTGAGTTTCTAGGTAAGACATTTCTCTCTTGTCCCATCCTCTGGTTTTGGTCTCCATCTTTGGAGGTCTGTACCACTGATAACCCAATGTTAGGACAGAGACCTGATATCCTCTCTTCTACTCTTAAATCCACTATTCTTCTTTTCTCCAGAGCAGACTCTCTTTCTCAAAGTTTCTGATTCTAGACTTGTCTTGGTCAGCCTTAAACTGATCCCAGGATCTTATCACACTAGGTGTTCAGGGACTTCTTTTGCATCAACCTGATGCAGCATATAGGTGGATGGTGGCAGCTCTGAGTTTTGTCCTAGGAGTCTTGACAAAGCATCTGAATAAAGACACCTGAAGTCCAGCTCCATGTCACAGGGCTGCTCCTGATGATTGCGCTAAATCCTCCACCTTCTATGAAATCAATTACTGCCAATAGCCTGGGGACAGGGTGGCCCAGCAGCCATCCTCATGGAGTCGAGATCTATTCCGGCATGTACATCTGACTGTGCCATCACTGCCCTTCACACACATACTTCACACCATCTACACCTGCAGTCACTACTATTTTCACTCAGAATAAAGCCCAGGCTCTTCAACAAGGCTTGCAAGGCTGTTCAGCACGCAGGACTATTCACGTCCTCAGCTTCGGCCCTCACACTGAGACCCAGTGTCTTGGACTCAATCAAACTAACCTTAGTATTAAGGATGCAAAAGATTTGGAACCTATATCCATGTTATTCCTGCTCTCTGGACTGCTCTTGCCTGCACTGCCCACTTCATACCTCTCACTTCCACTCCTCCTTCAGGGCACGGCTAGCACAGAGCTGGGAGGTCATCTTGCTCAGCACACTCACTGTAGAGATGAGAAAACTGAGGCCCCAATCCCAGGTCAGTTCTCCTGACCTCATGGTCAGGCAGCAGCCTGACCTCAGTATCCAGTGCTGCACAGCATCTGCAAGGATGCTCGTGTTCCCAGCTCCAGCTCCTCTTTCAGGCCTGTCACGTTACCCATGAAAGGAATTTTGAGGCTTTCTGCACTGCCCTGGCTGGCGTTCTTTCAGTGCCCAGGGCACTTGGTGGGAAAGGTTGTTCATGCACTTTAGGGTTTTAATTTTACTTTTCAAAAAAGTTTTCTTCTATCAATATTTGATAAGGGTAATTTCAAAGACTTGTTTAGTATGATCTGCACATAAGGAGCCCTTCTGAGTATTTATCACGCTTGGGGTATAATTACATTCAAATCCTGAGACACTGTTGCTAGGTTACTGTTTCTCGAGGTTCCTCCAACCTCCATGCTTGAAGTGCTCCCCCCACCTTGTGGCATTAGGAGCAGGGGACCTGCAGTTTGGGGCTTATGATTCCCCTTAATAAAGACAATATTCTGGAGTCTCTTCTGTTGGAGAAAAAGAAAAGAGAAGAGAGGGGAGAGGGGAGAG
>NW_016107592.1:858570-897699 GCF_001604975.1 Cebus imitator
AGAGGGGAGAGGAGAGAGGGGAGAGGGGAGAGGAGAGGGGAGAGGGGAGAGGAGAGGAGAGAAGAGAGAGAGAGAGAGCTAGCAGGGGCATTTTGCACACCTCCCCAGGTAGGGCTGGAGCTGTGAATCACACCATGTGGTTCCTGAAAGTGAGATTAAAGAGACGGGGAGGGGACAAAAGGAGGGAATTGCTGTCTTGTGAGACTCCCCAGGAGAAATCATCTCTGAACCTTCCCTTCTGCCCTGCATTCTCCCTAAGAACTGAACATGCATCCTGCCTCCTCCAAGGGCCCCAGGAGGAGTTCCGTGCTGACAGCGGGAGGCTGCCCTTGCCCAAGGACAGGCAGCAGAGGAGGGGAAAGCACCTGCTTTCCAGACTGAGCAGCACTGGGCCCTTAATCTAAGGTGAAAAATCAGGGTCAGGAGGCCCAGGCCAGCTCCTCTCCTCATGAGGCTCCTCCAATTTAAAGCCACTTCTAGTAAGCAAAGTGTCCAAGGCTCTCTGGTGGATTGTATCTGCACTTCAAGCTGGGTTGGGGATGGCTGGTCTTGAACCCGTGCTGTTTTTCCCAAGGTCTCTGAGAGGCAGGAACAGGGACAGAAGGCCCGTTGTTCAGGCCTCTTATCTCCAGAGGTCTCATGGGTAAACTCTTTGTTGTTATTTTCAAGTGAGGCTACAATCAATTCCTTTTTTCTTTCCTTCCATCTTACCTCCCTCCCTTCCTCTCTCACTCCCCTCCTTCTTTCCTTTCTTCCATCCTTTCTTCTTTCTTTCTCTATCATTAAACAAATCAGCTTGTTAAATGCACACCTGTAAAATATAACACGTATTTATAATTCTGTTTTAGCATTAAATTTTTCTTTCAGCCAACTAGGTCCTTTAAGCGGAGGAAGTGGGCGTGCCCCTAGCTACCTCTAAAGCCTGGTTTAATTTCTCCCTGCCTGCGCCCGGCACCTTGCAGTTGATTGCTAACCCGAGGATGCTGCCCTTGTGGCAGCACATTGATTAATGGCTGGTCAGGGCCGAACTCACACATTTGTGTTTAATGCACTACTGAGTCAGCACCGCTGGCCTTGGGGAAGAAAAAAAGAAAATAAAACCTGGGAAGATGGGTTTGGGATGGAGTTTAACGTTGGATTTGCATTTTCTGACTCTGATGCCCAATCTATTTTCCATTGGGCTTTAGAAATGCGCTAGATTGAATTGTGTTTCCCATTGCAAATTTTAAATAAGGTGGATGAGACAGTAGGCATTACTATCCACAATCCCTTGGGTATAGATGCAAATAAACTTTTCAACCTCAGAGCAATTTCCCCAGTCACCATAGACAATAATTGCTGTTAGAAGAATATATACCCATGTACACATAAACAATGTTTGTAGCTCATGAGTGGGGAATATCAATTGTCAACGTTTAATGCAAAAAATAATTAAAGGCTTACATTTGTTTCAGATATTTACAAACAGCTTTGCTATTAATATTTATTTTCAAAACCACAAGCAAGATCTGGAGATAATTCTTTGAGACATCAGCTGGGTAAAACATATTTTGTTTCAACATTAAAAGTGTGTAAACCAGCCTGACGTGATGGCTTATACCTGTAATCCCAGCGCTTTGGGAGACCCAGTCAGGCAGATTTGCTTGAGCCCAGGAGTTTGAGACCAGCCAGGGCAACATAGCAACACCTCATCTCTACAAAAATTAGCTTGGCATGGTGGCGAACACTCGTAGTCCCAGCTACTTGAAGGGGCTGAGGTGGGAGGATTGCTTGAGCCCAGGAGGTGGTGGTTGCAGTGAGTCACAATTACTCCCACCTGGGCCACAGAGCAGGACTTTGCTCAAAAAAAAAAAAACAAAAAAACAAAAACAAACAAACAAAAAAAACAGCTTGTAAGTCTTTATAGCAGGAGACACTGCAGAGGGTACATTTTCCTGGTCCAGAAGGTTAGTTAAGCTGCTGAAGGCTTTTTCTGTACAAAATAGCCAAGGATTACTGGATTCTTCTAAATTACATTGGAAAGTGGGAAGATAAGGCAACCTTAGTTAATTGTGGGAGTCTTTGTTTTGAAGAATAGCACATCTGATGCTTTTCAAATGCGGGTATTCACCCAGGAACTTACCAGCAAGGAGAAGAGCCAATTTTGCTTTTACTGGCTGCAGGCTTTGTCTCTGTTCCTGCCCAGGAGATCTTCCCAGTCTTGTGAGAGAGGGTAAGGCAAATACAGAAATAACATCTGTGCCCATCAGGGACACAGAACTCAAACCAGCTAGTTTAATTGAAGGTGTTTGCTATGAGAGAATAGTTACAGCAGGTTTGGAAGAACTGAACACAGGGGACCATGAGACAACCCAGAGATTAACAAGAGAAACCATCACCCCTCAAGGCAAGTCAGACAACAGGAAGAGAGTGACTGGAGCCTGGGAGCAGGGGCTACCTGGTAGAGCTGAAGCCAAGGTGGGCACAGCCCTTGACAGTGATGTCCCTCCCCAAAGCAGAGAAAGGAAAGAAATTCCTGGATTCTCTTCTCTTCCTTCCTACCAACCTCTCATTTATGCGTCCTACTGGCTGTCCTAACCAGAAATCAGTGGTCACATGCCGCTGGGAAATGCAGTTTGTTGAGTCAGGCCTCTGAGCCACAGAGCGGAGGAATGGGAGGCAAGGAGTGGATCTACAGGTAAACTCGCAAATGACTTGCATACTAACACAGGAGGCTGCACAAGATGCCAGGTCAATAGAAGGGGATGAAATAATCAGAGAAGTGAGTGGATACTTTCCACTGGGGAAGCCAAAGAAGGCTTTCCAGAAAAAGCACCACCTAAGAAGGGCCTTGAAAGATTTAGCAGGTCCCATCAACAAGACTAGGATGGAAAATAGAAAGACACTGTTAACACACATGTGTAATTGAAGGTCACATCCAGTATGGCAGGAGAGATTGTTTTCAGATGGTAGGGCATGGAATCAGGTGTGAGATTAGAAAGGGATACCTTTCCCTGAAGGCAAGACAGGGAAAAGGGCTTGCTCAGGAAACAGACTCACAGATACTGGCATGCAGGACATTTGTGAAGGAGTGCTCTCTGGATCATTCCATATAAGGAGAAAGAAAGCCATCCAGAGTAGACAGTGTGGAGTTGGACTGTGGTACAGTCATGACAAGGGCCTCAGCCAACCCTTTGGGGAGCTTTGGGGCTGCAATGACCTTTCAGAATTGTCCTGGGTTGGGATAAGGGAGCTGGACCTTCATATATTTGCATCAACTGGTAGCTGGGTACAGGCTGCCCCAGGAAAAGGCATGACCGTGGGTGAGTCAACTCTCCATCTTTGGTCAAGGAAGAGTCCCAGTGAAGGCTGGCAACCCTAAAAACACTTCCATTAGCTGGAAATGAAGTTTTTCAGTTGCAATTTGAGCAACGCACCAGTGTCCGTTATAAAGGGTCAAGACAAAGGAAGAAATAATGTCAATGGAGTACCTACTATGCAGCAGGCAGTATGCTTTACTTCACATATATTCCTTTTCTTCCAGGCTACATCCTGCAAGGTCATTGTCACTAGCCTCGTTTCACAGGAGAGAAAGCTGAGGCTCAGGGAAGGTAAGTAACTTGCTTGATATCCTCAATCAGAAAGTAATAGAGTCAGGACTTGAACCCACATCAGTCTGTCCTTATGAGCACAGGAGCAGTCTGAGCTCTCCCATAGGGAACCTCCAGTCTCTTTAAAGAAGGAAATAAGGATATGACCAAGAATGAGAGGTCAGGAACAAGACGGCAGAGGAGAAAGCTGAAAAAAATCTGAAGTAACTACTGAGCTGAATGTGGTAGGTAGAGGACAAATGGACTGATTGCCAAGTAACAGAGAGGGTCTCAGAAAGGTCAGATTGCACAGATGTTTGCTGGCGCATCCTGGACTTTTCCATTTTTTTTCCCCTTTGGCTGCCCAGTAAACTGAATCCTCCTACTTACGTTGAAGATTTCCCTATCCTATGAGCCCAGGTGGGAGAAGCTGAAAATGGCAGGAGGTCAGTTTTCCAGCTGCCCTGTGCCTGGTGGGCCTGTAACACAGGCTCCATTGCTCACATATCCACCCAGTTTGGTGCCACAGGTGGTAGGTAAGTGGAGACCACAAGGAAGGTGCTCTGGCAGCATGGTGCTGGTGGCCTTGCCTGGTGCCAAGTGCTGGGGACAGGAGGGATGCCAGCAGCATCTCTGGTTTAGGGATGGTAAGGGACCCTCGTCATCTGTTTGGCAGGGCAATTTTGATCAAATTTGGAACATTGCTTTTAGCTGGGTAGCCCCAAGTGTGGCTCTGCAGCCCTTCTACCAATTTGTGTGCTAATCAACATCCCGAACACTATACTATTATGAGCTAGTGTGTTGCAGTTGTTAAGTGCTCAGGCTCTGGAATCAGTTTCTTCATCTGTAAAATGGGTATAATAATAATGCATGGTTCATAGGCATGATGTGAGGAGTAAATGGAATATTGCGTATAAGGTGCTTAGCACCATGCGGGTCCACCATCAACAGTGAGTAAATGTCGGCTATGAGTATGACTAGAAAGGCTAATGCTTGTACTTTGCATGCCAACATTCTCTGATGTAAAGTACAGAGAAATTAAGAGTAGCAAAGGGAGTTTGAGATCAAATACTCATATCATGGACAAGGAAGCCGAAGGCCGGGGGAAAGGTCTGGTCTCCTCTACATCAGCACCTGGTGCAGCTCTAACATTCCCCCTCCCCTTTGCCAGGGTCCTCTGTCACCTCCACTTGTGCTAACCTTGATGCTTGGAGAGGTGGGCAGGGAGCTCATAACTCCATAATTGCCTTTTGGATTTTATGGGACCATATAACGGTGTGCTGTGCAAACTTTTATGAGTATTTATTTTACAATGTCTATTGAAACCATTAACAGTTTCATTGGCCAGATTCAGGGCCTGAGAGAAGCTTGGCTTCCCCACTAAGATCGATTTTGTCTGTAATTTCAAATAAAAGTCTACAAAAACATTACATCTTCATCCCAAGTAAAGGAGATGTTCTCAGTGTCTTACAGTCCCAGATGGAATAAGAAATCCATGATCAACTATTTATCCTTTTCAATTCTGTGCTGGTTGGAAGGAGACAAATGGAGATTACTAAGCCAATCAGTCCATAGTATTTATTGCTTCTCCTTCAAACTTGGGTTCGGCTGGCAAAGCTGGTCTCCAAGTGACCTCGTGGTTTCTGAAGCTGCACTTCCATTTTGGATTCTATAATTTCTGGCAGGTAGGAGCTTAAGCATAACATACCAAAAAAGATAAAAATTGAATTTCTAATTCTTTAAAAAAATGTAGCTGTATATTATCACTGTACCTGATAAAATTAAGATACAGTTTTTAATATACTTCAAATCTATATACTTCAAAAGCTCAGAGTTGTTTATCGGAATTTCTAAAAAGTAGTGCTGTGAGCTCAAGTAGTTAAGAGAATTATTGTGCTTGAGGGAAGTGATTAGGGAGAAGTGATTAGGTATAGAAGCCAGTATCTGTAAGTTTGTCTCCAGTTGGGTAAGATGAGGACATGAATGGTTTTTCTCAGCACTGAGGCATGTCATGGTTAAAACAAATGCAGTTTTTGCACATCTACTGTTTGCCCAATGATGTGCAAGAAATTGTCCCAAGCACTATGAAGAATGATGCAAAAATGAATTGCATACTACTTGTCCGAGATATGAGTTGTTTTGTTGATTCTTTTTTCTTTGTGAATTTCACCTGCAGTGAGTGGAGTTTATTTTCCTTCTCAGTTCATGGCCCATTTATTATCATTGAGCCAAGCCAGTGATGAGCATGCCAAGCTCTTCTCTTCTTCTATTTATTTTTTCTCTTTTATCTCACATACTACTTTCCCATTTTCCTCCTCCCTAAAGGAAACTGCAATATTGCATTTCATGTCTATCTTTTTGCTTGTCTATGCATTTATAAAATGTTTACTGTTGGCTGCATGTATTTTTAATGTATATAAATGATATTGTGTTACAATAATCTCATTCCTTTTCTTACTCTTCTCACTAAACAATATGTTGTTAAGATTCACTCATATTGTTATGCTTAAATCTAATCTGTTGCTTCTAATTGCTGCATAATGTTCCATTCAGATTTGATTTGTGTGAAGTGGCAGGCTATCTGGAGGAAGAAGTCTATCTGAACTTCAGGAAAATAATTGTCCTAATTCTGGGGGAGAACAGATTGGAGTCAGTGGGAGAGAGGGCAGCTAGGAAGAAATTTCAATAATCCAAATTCGAGGTAACCTGGGCTTACTACTGGGAAAGAAAAGGAGGGGGGGTGTGTTTGAGCTATTTAGAGGTCAACTTGATATATGTTGACTACATATTCAATATAAAGAATAAGGTGGAGGAAGAAGTCAAAGGTAATACTAGCATTTTGAGCCTGAGGAATGAGTGGTTTCAAATGCCAGTGACTGAGGGTAGAAGCAAAATAGAAGGGCGGATCTGGTTGCAGAGAAAGGGGGAAAGAAGATGGCATTAAATCTAAGCATTCATCATTCACTCATTCATTCATTCATTCATTCAGTCAACATTCATTGAGCACCTCTTATATGCCTGACATTGAACTAGTCCACCAGATAACAAGGCAGAGTGGGATGTTCAGAGTTCTCTATACTCATTGAGTGGAGAAGATAGACAACAATCACAAAATAAAAACATCATCACAAGTTGTGATAAGAGCCCTGGGAAGATGAAAGGCTGAAAATGTAAGTAAAAAGTCAGGAGAATGTTCTCTGGGACATGTGATTTTATCTAAAACCAGATGAGTAGGAGTTTCCTGGGTGAAGAGTGTGGGGTAGGGGCTCACACTGAGGAACGCATGAGCAACATCCTGGAAGCAGGAAGAAACTTGGCACGTTGGAGATGTTGAAAGAAGGCCAGTGTGGCCGAAGCCCAGATGGGCTGCATCCTGCAGAAGCTTGTGGGCCATGTTAAACCTTGTGAACCACCCCTAAGAGGAATGGGACGTGTTAAGAAGTTTTAATCAAGGGCTCACCATGCTCAGCTGAGCAGTTCAATGCATTGCTGTGTGAAGAGGGGATTTTAGATGCAGTGTGGAAGTGTGGGAAGAACTTTTACTGGGGAGCAGGGAGATGGGGTTGAAAGAAGCCCTGAAGGTGGGAAACAGCTGGGTGTGTTGGAGGAACTGAAAGAGGCGAGTGTTAGCTGAAGTATGAAGAACGAGGGAGAAGAATGAGCAAACTGGAAACAGAATTTAGACTAGGTCAGGACTTGAAGCCCAGCCTGCAGAGTTTGGATCCTATTCTAAAGGGAAGCCATTAGGAAGCTTTAGGCAGGAAGTCACCTCATCTGACGTGGGGGTCGGGCATCAAAAATCTCATTTAGGCTGCTTGTGCAGAGCATAGATGGGAGAGTAGGTAGAGAAATTCTCAAGAACAGTGGCAGTTTTCCAGATGAGGGGTAGAGTTATCTTGGGTTGGGGTGGAAGAAGTGATGGGGTGAAGGAGATTGATTTGAGAGGTTCTGAGGTCGAGTTTATGGGGCTTCATGATGGATTGGGTGGGGGGTTGCAGCAGGCTCTTTGTCAAGGGTGGCAGGTGGAGTTTGAGCTGCCTGTCAGATATGCAAATATAGGTGTCCAAGATCACCTGGATATGACATTCTGACATGTAGGAGATGGCTCGGAGGCAGCAAGATCAATTTCAGAATCGCCTGTGCTGTGGGAAAACTGGAAACCATTAGAATAGGTGAATTGTCAACAAAAATTGTGTACAGACATAAACTAGAAAATGCCTATTTGGAAGATAAATTTTTATTGGAGATTTTAAATTTTGTTATTCATTTTTGAGACATTAAAAATGCAGTTGCAAGCAAAGAAAAATGTAATCTCATATTCCTATCATCATAAATATATTTGGTCCAATTTGCTAAGTTGAAAAAAAAGAAATAAAATATTACAACCCCCCCAACCCTTATCCCACCTGCTGGCAGCCACTCTCATGAGTTCAGGGTGGCAGGATACTTTTTTGAGATGCTGATTCATCTTTGCTCTCTGTTATTCCTTCCCTGATTCAGGTTGCACACTCTGTGCTTATGTGCCTCAAGAGCCAGGGCTCTGGATGTATATGAGGTCAAGGCTGTCTGAAGAGGGTGAATATGGTAGAGATAAGGAGGATTTCCCAGTGACTGAAGAGACACTTCCTAGTCAAGGTCTGTGGTCTTGGAGCAGAGCAGCAGGGTCATATTCCCTGTTTCTGGTAGTACTCTGAATATTGGTACGACCTCAGAGTGGTGGCCCAAGGTGCGTAGGCTGCCAGCTTTGCCAAAGCTTCCCTTCAGTCAGCTTAGTGAGGAAGGAGAAGGGGCTGAGGAAGTGGGATTCTTCATGATAATCCAGGGTGGACCAATGTTCTAGAATAATATCAGAGGGACTTCCCTATGTCTGAGCCCTGGGTTCTACCTTAGGACCATGGCACAACTCCTTGTGGGGAGAGGGAAGAGAAATCCCTGTGATTTACTTAGGCTGAATTTCTCACCAACTCAGGAAGATGGAAGCTCAGGGTTGAAATCAAGTTAATTAATAAAAAATTTTAAGGAAATGTTTCTTAAACACTTGGGTCTATGGATAGAAATTTATACCAAATATACTTAATGAAAAGAGACCATGATGAAGGCTGAATTGGAAGAGCTAGATGTGGAGGACAAGAATCAGACCCTCCTAGGGAAGAGACATCTCAAAAGGAGAAAGTGGTCAGCTCTGTCATATGGAGCAGAAAGTCCTGAAAGGGGAGGCCTGAGAGGTGGACAGTGATTGACCCCATAGGGACACTGTCCTCTCAAAGGATGGGAAGACTGAGAGGATAGAAGGTATACAAGTGGCTGGGAAGAGAATGGGAAGGGCAGCTGGTATAGGCTCCATTCAAGAAACTTGTTAGTGGAGAGAAGTTTTTCAAAATATGTTTGTTTTGTTTAGGGCTGTGAGAGGTGACATTTCTGTCCTGGGATACAGGGAGAAGTAGGAGAGTCTGAATAAGAAAGAGTGGACAACTCATGGAGGGAGGTTCCTGAGCTATGGCAGCCAGAATGCACTGAAGAGGGGCTGATTCTTTAAAGAAACAGGCACACCCTTCAGAGCTTGCAGGACAGAGGGCTGCAAGGCTCCATGTAGCAAAACACTTGAAGTCCAGGGGAAGGTCCTGAGGGAGCACATGGTGGATGACCTTGATCTTCCTAACAAAGTATGTGGAGAAGTCAGTGTCTACCCATAAAGGACTTGGGAATAATAGAAATGTCTTAGGGTCAACATAGAGAAGAATGCAATAAGGAATCATCAAAATTAAAAGTACAAAATTAATAATGTTACCATTATGATTGTATCCTATATGGCAGGTACTGTTCTGTGCCTACTACTTAATAACTTATATAGTTAGTATACTTCCTAAACATTATTATCTTCACTTTATTCATAAGGAAGTTGAAGCTTAAAGAAGCTAAATAGCATAACCTCATTAAATAATAAAAGCTTTTGTAGTTATGCAACAAGGAATTTGCAGAACCAGAGTTTTAACCAGAGTCTACTGGACACCAAAGTCTGTCTCACTCCTTTGCCATACCTGAGAGACATAGCAGTTGTCTTAGCTCATTCTGTGCTGCTTAACAGAATACTACAGACTGGGTAATTTATAAAGGACGGAGTTTTATTTCTTACATTTCTGGAGTCTGGGAAGTCCATGATCAGGGTCCTGGCATCTAGTGAGGGCCAACTTGTGTATCATCCCATGGCAGAAGTGGAAAGGACAAGAGAGCGCGAGAGAGCAAGAGACGCCAAGCTCACTTTATAACACACACTCATGCAATAAGGAAGCCACTCCCTCAGTCATGACATTAATCCATTCATGAGGACAGAGGCCTCATATCCTAATCACTTCTTAAAGGTCTTTCCTCTCAACACTGTTAGGTCTGGGATTAAGTTCCAATATATGAACTTTGGGGCCATATTCAAACCATGGCCCCGTGGGAGGTTGAAGTGAATGAGCTGTGTTACAGAATGTTCTCTGGCAGCGTGGAGTCAGAAGAACTGCTGGATGCTGGGTGAGCTGGTTTTGGAATTCCCAGACATTCTGATCTAAAGACATCTGTATGAGGCTGTGGGGTATGATGGATGAGGGACCTCTGACCAGAGTATTCAAGGAAAGACCTGATAGCCTGGCAGAATAAAGAGCATGAAGGAGTAAAAGTTCTGGAGACCAAGGCAAAGTTGGATTCCAGGGTTCATCTGTGCATAGGTGGAATCTAAAGTCACAAGGTTGATGAACTCACCGAGAGAGAGGTTAGAGTGTGAGGATGAAGGAGCCTAGGACCAAGTCTGGAGGAAATCTGACATTAAGTAGTCAATTTTAAAAGAAGAAACATGTAAAGGATCCAGAGAAGAGATTGCTGAGAAATCTAGGAGTGAGGCAGTGGTATGTCACCAAAGCAAAGGGAAGAAAGTGAATATCAAGAAGTAGGCATGTCCAGCAGGACCAGTGTAACTGACAGGGTCAGTGAGCTGGGACTGAAACAGGCCCTTTGAATTTGGAGGCCTCCAGTGACCCAGGCAACAGTTGTTCTTGTGGAGTGTTGGAGTCTGAAGCAGCCTGGATTCAGCTGAGGAGTGAGGAACTGTAAGGAGGAAATAGGGAGGGATTTTTTCAGGAAGTTTGGTTTAAAGGGTAATAGAAGGAGGGGTATTCAAGGTTGAAAAGGCCAGTTTTTAAATGGAAAAGACTATATGGGTATTTAAATACCATTGAGGAAATCCATTTGAGAGGGAACTAGAGAAAGAAGAGATCATGGACATTGTGTTTCCCAAGAAGGCAGGAGAAGATGGATCTTAAGCTATGTGGACAAACCAGCCTTGGTTGGTGGGAGAGAGAAAAGGCCAGGGAACAGGAGGGAGGTGGGTGGGCTTGTGTGCTTGGTGGTGGGAAGACAAGATAATTCCATGAAATGGACTCAGTGTTCCCTGTGAAATAGGAGGCAGGGTTGTAAGCCAAGAGTGAGGAAAGAGGTGGGAGAATCAGAGGTTGGAGGGAGCCAGATCAAGAAGAAAGTGTGCAGCAGAGCTGGTGAGATGAAAGTGGCACACTTGCTGGGCAGTGTTGAGAGCCCATCTGAGAATGGTTACAGTAAATACGTGGTGAAATTGATCTGCACTTCTCAATAAAACTGAGCAGCTTGTGCCCTATCTCAGAGCAAGAGGAGAGTTAGATTCATTCAGAGTCGGGTTTTTGCCAGATGAGTGTGACAAAAAGACAGAATGGCAGAGTTTAGAGTTCTGAAAAAAGTGCTATGGAGTGATGGACCATGAGATCTAAGTTTGATAAGGATGGGAATGAAGAAAGAAGCTAGCTGATAGGGTGGCAGAGAGTGAAGGGAATTAACTGGCTGGAGGTTCCAGTGAGAAGATAGTTGGAGAAGGAATGAGATCTATGCATAAAATGAATTGTAATGACAAGACTTAGCTGGTTTGAGGACTAAATGACCAACATGGAATAGAGAAAAAGAAGATGAGGAAGCTGGGGTGTTTGAATGCTCATCCATGTAGACACTGAGGTCTTGTAATTCAGAGGCCAAGGTTGTCTACGAGTGTGGTTGGCAGAAAGGGGACAGCACTGAGGAGGGGAAGAGGGCAGTACAGCCAGTAGTCCTGGGCAGAGCCTGTATGCCCAGCCAGGAAGAGTTGAGGGCGTGATTATGCCTGATAGGCCACAACTTGAAATTTCTGTTTTGACTGAAGATGTTGTCCCCTTTAAGTTGCAAAGGTTCTGAGAAGGAGTAATACACTAAGCCTTGTGAATCATTTACTCTTTGGTATAAATTAGTTTCTCAGTTGTTTACAGAGAATACTTTTTGGCCAGAAGAACTAAAAAGGCATATGGAGTGAGAGGAAATGGCTAAGCCTAGAAAATGTCATCACAGTCATCTTAGGAACCAAGGCAGGGCAATTGGCATAGTGAACCAAGCAAACTGTAATCAGGCAGGTGGAGTCCCATTGGCTCACAACAGCACTTGTGAGCAGGCAGGGGGCTCCATGAGACTGGGACCAAGCCTTTTCAACTCCTTGGATGGACTAGTGTGAAAGAAATCTGGGCAGAGATCAGAATCCTGAGCAACTCAGAGGGACTCCAACCTGCCCTACTAAAGACCATTTCTAGGCTACTGATCCTGTGGCTGTAAAACTCCAACAGGGAAGAGACAAGCATAGAGGCTGGGTTATTCTAGGTCTTCCTCATTATGAGAAGCAGAACACATTCATACATTTTGGAAAGCAGATCACATCAAACTTATATGTCCGTCCGTCCATCCCTCCATCCCTCCATCCATCCCTCCATCCATCTATCCAAAGCCAAACGTTCATTGATTAATTTCTACAAAGATGAATGTGACATGATCCCATCCTTCAATGAGATCATCATCTGGGTAAGGGAGAGAGAGAGATAAGTTGGGCAAATAATTAAAATGCCATTTGATAACTTCTTAATAGTGGATTGTACAAAATAGCTGTGGAATATAGCAGAAGTAACTAGCTTTGTGTACAATTTTTGTTCTAATTAGGATATGGAGAGACTAAAACAATAGTCACAAATGTCCTAAAAAAACAAAACAAACAAAAAAAAAAAACAGTGGCTGTTTGAGTGGGGAATAGGTGTAGTGTGCTTTTACAAAATTACTAAAAATGAAGAAGCCTTCGAAAGGTCCTGGTGCCTGAACAATCATGCTGATGTTAGTATGAAAGAGATAATTTGCTGCAGTTTTGAGATGAAAAATATTCCAAATGAGTAGGCAGAAATATTTTGTGAGTTAGAGAACCTATATAATGAAAAGAATCCAAGTAAAATAACGTAACAGTGATTATACTTTTTGGCCAGGAGAACTAAAAAGCTTCTGCTTGGAAACTTGTCAAAGTGTCCTTGAGGTTGGTCCAAAGGGGATCGTAGAGACATTCCTCTACTCTCTATCTTTAAGACATGGAGCTTGAGATCTCAACAGGACCTGGGGCTCAGAAAACTTCCTCATTTGCCTCATTTCTGTTTCGTTAGATAAGACCATGGTTTGTGGATTGATGTCATAGCAAGCACAATGGCGTGTGGTCCACATTTGTAATAACTAAAGTAATTCACATGTCTTCTTCTAACAACAGTCTCAGAATTATTTTTATAACAATATAACTCTCACTTATTCATATTTGGGTAGTTTTTTTTTTTTTTAAACAGTGGCAGAGAAGGGGGTGGATTTACAGTTTGTGAAGGAAATTTTGTGTGGCCTCCCACTCACTATTTTATTTCTGCCACATCTTTCCTACCACGAGGAGCCATGGCTGTTGAGCTGGCAATTGTCATGGGCTACACAGGAAAGGCTCAGTTTAGGACTGCGTGGGTATTGTGTTGCCTGTTCCAGGTGTAAATAGCCGGATATCTCCATGATAGTGCTTATAATGCAGTCAGTCATGATTCTTCTATACAAATAAATCTTTTTAAAGAATAACAATGTGCATTAATTAACTTTCTCCTCTCGGAGGTGAGTAGGTTCAAGTTTCAAGAAGAAAATAGAACACAGTGAGGCACAGATTGGTGCCTTCGAAGGTGAATGTGAGCTGTGACTAATTGCTGCTTGACCTAAGATTTTCCTCTCATCCTCCAGGAACCCTTTCACAGTATTCCTAGCTCCTGCCTGTCCTGAACCTCTGGCCCACGTTCCTTCTGGCTTGGGTTTTGCTTGGGATCTCTGCTCCTTCCTCTCTCTCCAAGTCCCTTTAAGACAACTGACTTTTTGTTTCCTTTCGTTTTGTGGTCAGAGCACAAAGAAAATGAAAAGCTCCTTGGTTCACAGTCTTGTACCCTTCCAATCAGGTCGTGGTTACCTAAAGGCTGAGTCCTGGCAGAGGAAGTTTCTGCTCTCTGCCCCATGCCCAGCTCCCTCCACTCACCTGGCCTGCATTTCCTGATGAATAGACTCCTCAGATATGCTAAAGATTCAGCTTCAGAACCTGCAGTGTGCAGTATTGTGCAGCCTTCTTCTGACAGCCCTTTTCTTAAAGAAGCCAAACTCTTTTGGCCTTTCCAAAATTTAGAATATAGATTAAATATGCCAGAGCATGTGTTAAGCAGAGCTGTATAGTAGTTTTCCTATATCCAAGTTACTAATTTTCTGGGACTGCCAACATTTCCATTTTAGGCTTGTAAGATTAGAAAGAATAATTTGAAAATATGTCAAAATTTTACATTTTCTTTTACATTTTACATTTTCTCATAAACCCATGAATGCAGATTATCTAGGGGTAAATTCTTTGGTTCCTGGGCCATTTTTCCTTTCTCCCCATGGATGGCCACCCCTTGCCCATTCGCTGGAGGGTAAAAGTGTGTAAGACACACTCACAGCAGTCTACATTATATTAGTAAAGGACTAAAACTGAAGCAAATGGAAGATGGTAGGAATATAAAACCTGGACTAAAATGAAATGTTACTTAAGGTTACATTGCCTGAACGAAGCTTGGTTGGCTGGTGAACGGTGATGAGAAAGAAGAGTTGGATAGTGCTTCTTTAATGCTGTCCGCGGAAGAAGATGTGGCCCCTCTGGAGAGGGTGACCTCCATACCCTGTGCTTGGTCTTTTTCTCTTAGACCCTTGTTCATCAATGCTTTCCCCATAACACACTTGCTCACACCTCTTCATACACACAAGCATACCCTCACCCCCACTCACTGCCACTCACACAGATGCAGACAAAAACACCCACACTCATACCTTCTCACACTCATTTACACAGATGCACACTCATCACACTGATACATATATGCATATGCAACACCTTCTGTAAAAGTGTGATTTGAGGACAGGGTATTTTTCTTTAGCAGAATGAAGTGTAGAGGAGACTTGACTGAGAATGAGATGATTTGGTTAACTGTGATTTTAGGCAAGCCCTTTCCCTCTCTGAGGCCCCAGTTTCCCCACCTAGGCATTAAGACTGTGAATCACATAATGCTAAGTTTGCTCCTAGTCCCAGAGGAACAGGAAGGGAATCTTTTCTCATCAAGGTGATCTCCCAACACTCCTGCACTGAGAAACCCAGAGGAAATGCTGAAAAGATTAACGAGTGAATGGATAGATGAATCCATTTCAGCCTTCCTAGTTAATGATTTTTGTAACCTGCTGAGTTCGTCTGGTACCTTCAGACTTATTATTCAGGGTAACTTTTTGTCAGCTTTTTCCAATCTTCCAAATGATTCCCCTGGACACAGTGCCTGTCCCTTCTACTTTCACCCTCCAGTGGCAGTAAGCTATGCTGGAGACCAGACTCATACTCGGGGCTGTTTGGATGTGATCGTGAGGTTGCCACTCTGGCTGCAAATGCCAGAAAAGTAAGTCATCTTGGGGCACTGAACTTAAAGGGAGAGGCATCAGTGACTGCTTCTCAGCCTTCTAAAAGCCCAGATGCACAGGGTCACTTCCCTTTCACAGTGCTTTGCCATAGGCAATGTGTATTCCACACACTCACACCTATTAATTACTTAGTTTGGTTCTTACAGAGCTCTGGAAAGAAGAGAGTTCAAATATTCTTATTGTGATTTTTGATAAAAGGTTAAGTGATTTGCCTTATGGTCATAGCTAATGAGAATTGGAGGTGAGGTTTCCATGTTGTTTTTGATTGACAGACTGGAGTCTTTCCTGGAGGTTTTTTATCATCTTTTAAGACTATGGATGCCTGAGACTCATTCCCAGTGGTGATGGGGCTTGTAATCCCAGGGCGGGGAACGAATGGGGATCTAGCTTGTTATCTGGATCCTCAGGGAACTGTATGTCATCCAGAGGACAGGACAGACTTGCTGTGGCAAGGAAGCTGTCAGATGTGGGAAGAACATTGGGTTTGTAATGCTGAGGTCTGGCTTGGAATTCTGCTTGACACTGAACTCACCCTCTAACACTCCACTTCCTCACTTGATCATGAGGACAATAAAGCCTACCTTACCTGGGACAGTCCCTCTTGTAAACACACACACACACACACACACGCATGGACGCACAGCCAAGTATTAACTTAGGAAGATAACGCTTGAGAAAACCCTCAGTATGCACATAAAGGATTGCATCAGTTAACTTCTGTCATGGTAACAAACAGCCTCAATGGTTCATAACCATTAAGCACTTACTTCTTACTCACATTCTTGAGAGCTGCAGGTTAGTGAAGCTTTGTTGAACTCTGTTGGGCTGGACTGGACTGGGCTCTACATCCAGAAGAAAGGAGTAGCTACTCTCTGGGACATGCTGTTCTTATGGTAGAAGGTAGGAACAAAAAGAGCAGAGCCAAATCACGCAAGCATATTTTTAACTGCTGCTCCAACGTGACTTATATCACATCTGCACTCTCATTTTATTGCCAAAATAAGTTCCTGTCTAACCCTAAAATCAATAGGGTGGGGAAGTTCATACTTCACCTGCAGGGAAACATGGTCTGGGTGGAGAAGGAGTGAATAATTGTGAATATTCCATGCAGCTTATCAAAGGGGTGTTATTATCCCACCCATGGTTAAAGAGCTCATGAGCTGCTACTCCAGGAGATGAATCAAACTCTCCATTGTCTGACTGGGTGATTGTCTTCTAGCCTGAGTGGCTTCAATCCCACCCTGACACTTTTGTGGCTGTTTGTGTCTCAGTGTTTCTTGCAGACCCTTCCTCTCTTCTGCCTTCTGCTCCAGCAATGCACATGTCTCAGAAGAAAGGCTTTCACCTTCAGGGACCATGCAATATAAATGTAAACAAGGAGAGGTAGCCATAAATCTCAGCACCTTTCGTGAGTTCTTGGCACACCTATCACTCAGCTTGGCATGGACAAACGTATTCTTGCTTCTCTTTGGGAAGAAGGACACCTGCAAGGTGAGAGATTGCAGAGAGAAGAAAAGGGACCAGCATTTAGGACCCCCGTGAAAGAACCCACTGTAGTTCAGAGAGGCAAGAAACTTTAAAGGATTTCAGTGAGAGGAAAAAGAATATTGTCAGGATGAGTTTTCCTACCTACCACTCTGGGACACAGTCTCCCAAGATGAGGAGGGGACCCTATGACTGGGACCCACAGCACCTGTGGTTACCGAAGGAGGCCTGAGCTGGCCTACATTAAAAGAATAGTTAGGTATCCAGTGTCAGAGAGCTCAGAATTCTGTAACCAGCCTCACCCTTGTGTGATCGTGTGATCTCTTCAGCAGACTTCATCATCATTGGACATGTTATCACTGAACAAACTTTTACCCATACCTAATATCACCATTCCATGAGCATATATTAAGTGCCTCTTGGGGGCTGCATCCATTTCTAAGGCTATGAAGATCAACAAGCCCTGTCCTGAAGGGTTCACATTCTGCAGCTCCAGATAGAGTTGTGATCCACAGCTTACATCCCAGCAGAGGCCCAGTCAGAGACATAAGCACATCATCCAAGAAATTTCCTTCTCCAACTGCCTTGTCCTTATTTCCATAATGATAATAACAACTGGCATATCCAGAGGACCTTAGTCTCTTTATTTCATTTTCTCCTTATGAGTAACCCTTACCCCAGCATACCTGACAGTGTGGCAGCATGACAGAGAGACAGCCCTGGAATTTTAATTCTGACTCAGCCACTTATTAGCTGTGTGACCCTATGTGAGTTATTTGACATCTCTAAGCCTCATTCCATCAACTGTAGAATTGAAATAATAAAACCTTATTTTCAGAGGTATTGTGAGAATTAAAGCCAAAATATCCATGTTGCCTAACAGTCTCTGGCACAGTCTTTGCAATAGTGTCTACTTTCAGAATGTTGTGTTTTCTAAATTTGATCACTTCCCACCAATATCACTGTAACATCCTTTGCTAGTTATGTGAATTCTACCTGCTGCAACGAACCTCTTGACTTCAATGGCGTAACACAAGAAAAGCTTATTTTCCCCTCATATTAGAGTGTATGCAGGTGTTCATGATTGGCGAGAAGCCTTCTCCATGGGGGCTTGGGGGACTCAGGCCACCTCTGTCTCCTAATTCTTCAGAGTTCACTGCTCGCAGCAGACAGGCAAAGAGAAGGCAGGGACAACATGCTGCTTATTAACCACCTTGGCCCAGAACTGAAATTAAACACTTGTATGTATGTTTCATTGCCAAAAAAAGTCAATGTCCACATGTAATGGCAAAGGAGATTGGGAAATGCAGTCTCCCTGTGAGTCAAGGGAGAAGGTATAGGTGGTGGTTTCTGCCACACACCATTTCTCCCTCAGAACGCTGCAAATGGTCTCCTTGCACTCACTGTCACCTCAGGATAGATTAACTCCACATAGTAGCCAGAGGAATCTGTTTAAAGTGTATATGGTGTTATATTATGCTCCTGTGCAAAATCCTTTAAATCTTCTTCCACATCCATGATAGAATCTAGACTCTTCACCATGGCCAGCAAGGACTTACAAGATCTGTCCCCTGTCTATCTCTGATTTTATCTACTATACTCAGACTTTCACCCACTTTAGCCCTTCAGATCTTTTTTCTATTTCTAGGACATGCTGGGTTTATTACCAAACTGGGGACTTTGCACTTGCTATCACCTTAGCCTGTGAACAAACTTCCCAACTCTCATTCCTTTGGCTCTTTGCTAAATAAAATATTGCCTTTCTAAAAAGGCCTTGTTTGACCACTTAACTACTTCTCATTATTTAAAAATGTGTTAGGTCATATTACAAACAAAAAGTTATAGAGAATATTAAAGTGAAGCTCTCTACCACCATTTAGATTTATCGAGGCTTAAAATGAGGATCTCTATAATTCAGTTTCGACTATAGTCCAAAATCAATATGATGAGTGCCAAGTAGTTTCATATTCCAAAGCAGGGTGACAGCATTAACTAGTCACCTACCCGCAGTTTATAGAATGACTGAGGCTGAAAAGTCTGAAGAGAAAATTTCTTTGAAAAGAATGGCTGGGGTAGTGGCATGTCCTCTCCCCTGTCTGTGGAAGAAGGAGAGGAGTGTTTCCCTCTCCTCTTAACCTAAGCGATGGTTGCATTACAGGACCACTTAGAGCCTGTCCTGTATCCCTGGAGCTAAGGCAATTGGAACTGGTGAAGCCGAACAGAAAACCTGGCTGGAGCTTTGAGCCTGGCAGCAGAGCTGAGGACTGTCTAGGGAAGGAAGGGCTTCTTTAGAGTGAGCTGCATGTCAAGTGATGGGGCAAGAGTGTACATTCTCCCCATCAGATTTTGGTGTGAGGAAGGGAGCCAGTGTAGGTCCTACTCAAGAGGGCCCCTGTGCAAGCTCCTGTTTCCTGTCAATGACGTGGCTGAGGCAGAAGCTTTCCATACAGCTTTTCTGTTGCTTTATCTTCCATTGGAGTCTAACTTCCTACTGGGTAGTTGTTGCTAGAAACTGCCCTCTCAAACAAGTCCCTGTATAGTCTGAAACTTAGATGACTTAGAACTTGAATCTAAACTGTTCATTATTCAGATAAGGCTGCTCTCAAGCATACACCATAAAAGGTAGAGTGGTAGAGGGGAAGGTTTCCTCCCCTAGAGAACAGCCCTCCATGTGTCTACAGCTGGTCCCCACACTTGCCTGTGCAGGCTGCTCAAAGAATGGGGGACCTGTGCACTTGCTGGTCCTTCTGCTCATGTACTCCACCTTGGTGGTAGAGTATGTAATTGTTTAGCACATAATATACATTTCCTTTCCTCTTCCCTCCTCACCCCCTGCCATCATTGATGCTGGGCTAGCTTTGACCAGCAGAATGCAAGCAGACATTTCAATGTGCTAGTTCTAAGTAGACTCTTTTAGAGGGATTGCCAATCTGTTTGTTTTGCCTTAAAAGCATCTCATTCTGGTTAGGTAGGTGCTTCTTCAGCCTGAGTCTTAGAATGGAAAGATATGGGATAGCCACAGCATATGACCACAGCCATTAACATACAACATGAGGAAGGTATGAATAGTTGTTGTTGTAAGCTACTGAGATTTCAAGATTATGTTTTGAAACCTTACTATATCAAATGGTGACTGATACTAGCCTGCTTCAAGTGATGTCTGCTGATGTGCACCTGAACCTTTTGCATAACCTGTGGTGACTGAGATGAGGGCATAAGGAACTGGGAAACATACAACCCAGTGGCCAGCATGAGGAAGCACATGACAGTTGAAGATTTTCCATAAATACTTTTTGTTAGATTGAAGAAGTTCTCTTGTACTGGGAGTTTGCTGAGAGTGTTTATCATGAATAGGAAAAAGAATAAATAAACTGAAGTATACCCACACAATAGAACACTACTCAGCAACAAAAAAATAAATTACTAATACATACAAAACCATGGATGAATCTCAAAAACATATAGAACAAAAGAAGATAGGCACAAGTGACTACTTACAGTGTGATCTAATGTTTATGAAATTTAAGAAGAAGTAAAACTAAGCTACAGTAATAGAAATTAAATAGTGGTTGAATCTGGGTAAGAAATGCCTAGAAAGGGTCACGAAGGAACTTTCTAGAGTAATAGAAATGCCATCTATTTTGTTATGTGTGTTGGCTACATGGATGTATACATGTGTCAAATTTTGTTGATATATTATGATTTGTGTGTATGTCTGCAATTTTATTATGATGTGCCTAGGCTTGGTTTTCTTTGTAGTTAATTCTACCTGTGATTCGTAGAACTTTTTGCATCTAAAGGCTGATGTTTGTAACCACATTTGAAAACTCTTCATCATTATGCCCTAAAATACTTTCTTCTATCCAATTATCTTTCCTCCTTTGACATCACAATTATATATGTTAATGTGGAGGAGGCCATGGTGACTCCCTCAGCCTACACTACCTCAGTGCCCTTTCCAGCTAAATTATTCCTTTGGGGAGTCCACATACCTTTAGGTCTCCATCCTAGGGCTGAAAGGTCTTGTTCTCAAGTCAACAAAAATCTACCTGTTAAAATTTGTTTCAGGGTAAAGAATCAAAAAAATGACCTTTTCATTATCCTTCTTGAAAAAAATTCATTATCCTTCTTGTCCTATGGGGAAGTTGCACTGTCATAATAAGTCCTCATGCCCCAAAGACATCATGACCCAGAGAGGTGCAGATGCATTGGCAGACTTTTAGATACCATGGTCTACGAAAGGAAACCATTGGGTAGAAAACGCTATATTTCCTGGTCCGTTGGGCAGCCATATTGCCTTCCTTCATTGAAATATGGTCTCATTTCAGTTAATGAAAATAGTATTTGTAAATAATTTTATAGTTTTAAAGGTTATTTCCCATAGAGTTTAAATAATCCAATGTTAGCATAAAAATAAATATTCCTCTTTTGCAGAGATGGGAGATGAGGGCCTGAACGTCTCTTGGTGTGCTGGGTGCTTTACAGATATCACCATATTGACTTACCAGGAGACCCATGTTGGGTGGAGCTTCCCCAGCCTCTCACAGCTACCCAGCCACTTGATTGAGTGCTGGATTCCCCCTTGGGTCTAACACAAAATTTACAACTTGCTATCACACCACAATCCCTTACAGTCTCAGAGTTGGTAAATGATTCTAACTAAGGCTGACAATAGGGTTATTCTAACCCAAATATTATTCTCCTCCATTTCCCCTCATTTTACCTTTATTGAGAAAATAACAATATAATAATAAAGAAAAGGAAGGCAAGAAAAAAAGAGAAAACAAACAAATTTATGCATAATCCAATCACCCTAAATCAACTGCTTTGATTTTCCTGTCTCCCTCTAGTCCTTATCCACATGCCTTTATATTTTATGTTCCTTTGATGTACCCCAGATATCATCCTGGATTTTTTCTCCTGATGTTACACCACAGGCATTTCTCCATGTTGTTATGTGGTCCTCGATGTTTCCATGCTCTGTGGCTGTGGCCTGTTCTTCTGGGAATCACAAGCTTCCTCTGTTCTCTCACGCTGCTCAACCTCCCCATAGCCTCCCACAGCTGGACATCAGACTTTAAGATGAAAGCACTGAGTCCCTCTGTGTGTTTAGAAGGGAGCACATTGCTGAGAAGTCTCTTTTCCTAAAACCCCAAACTGGAACATCAAATAAGAATAAATATGTCTACAATGATTTTTACTAGGGTGACTCATCAACAGGTGAGTCTATGCAAATATCTGCTTATAACTGCTGTATTGAAGTCCAGGAGGAAATGGAAGGTAACGACTCTCTAATGCCTTCATTTGTCCAGACATTCAGCAGGAATGGCAATTTCACTTAAGGGAAAATTTCAGCAGGAATCAATTTTTCTAAATCAAATTCAAGGGTCACTGATAGTTAAGGCAACCATGGGTATGCTAATGATGCTATTTATAGTTTGGTTAATACATATGCATAATAAGAGAAAATTATTTACAGAGATGATGAATTTAATATTGGGAGTGAAGCAGATTTACAGCCTGGAAAATGTAATTGCTTTTTGATAACAATTAAAGGACTGTTTCAAAAATCAATAAGAATTTTAAAGAATAGCGTGAGCTTGAATGAATGATAAGTAACTTGGAAGCAATTTTAAAATCTTAACAGTTAACAATTCTCCTGAGCCCCATGAAGGGCTTCATGGGCCTTTGAGGAATAAGGTAAGATTTTTAAAAGTTTCATTGATTCACAATGAAAGCAAAGCTTGCCCACACCACTGAACTGCCACTTCTGTTGCTACATAAAGCCATGTTGGACATGGAGCTCTGGGAGTGATGAATCAGAGGGAACTGGAGAGCTCGGGAATAGGTGCCTTATACGCTGAAGCCAGACAAAGAGCTGCTAAGGAGAACAAGGCCTGACTAGGGGGATGAGGGGAAGGTGGGCAGCCCCTCAGTTCTGGAGCTGAGCATTGGAAGAGGAGGCATCCAAGAGATATCAAAGCATCAAAGGCATACAATTTTGTCACTTCACCGACATCCATTGTGCATCTACCAGGTAGAGGTTCCTTGACAGGCTCTGCAGAGACAAGGATGAGCAAAACAGGGCCTTGTCCTTGAGGGGGTCATGGGCTGAAGGAGAAGGCAAATGTGTAGACAGCAGCAGGATGATGAAATTAGTGTTCCCATTTATGGAGAACTTATTAATACTGCTACTACAGAACGGGCAATGCACCAAGCACTTAGCATGCACTGTGCATTCAGTCCTCATAAGAAGCCAGTTATTCCCATTTTGCAGATTCAAAAGACTGAGACAAAAAGAGATTAAACAACCTGCCCAAGGTTTCCTGGCTAGTAAGTGCAAGAGCTGGAAATCAAACCCAAGCATTTTGTTTTTGTTGAAGGAGAGAACACTGTACGATTTAGCCATGACCCTTTGCTGTGTAACACCCAAGGCTGTAGGGTTGCACAGGAAAAAGTGAATCACTTTGCCTGGAGGAGGTAGGGGAAGGCTCAGTTAGCCAAATTTCCCAGAGGCAATGGCATTTGACCAGCTCTTCAAGAATGAGTGGGCATGGGATTGGCAAAGAACATAAGGAGGGATATTTTACAAGGACAGAATTATAGCATATGCAAGGAGGCAAACATGAGCCATGGATGGCAAAAAATATTTCCTCTGAGTCATCTCAAAAAATGGGTGTTCTCTGTTTTTAATATTCCACCTTGACATTTGCCTGTGACAACAACCATTGACATGTGATTCCTGACTAGCATCTGAAGATGCCTGATTCCCACTGAGCACTGGCTCAAAAATTTGAAGGCTGGGGTAGGGGTTCTGCTGCCACTCCCTAGCTGGGTAACAATGGGCAAGTTATTCAACTTTGCTGAATCTCGGTTTGCCTATTTGTAAAATGAGCATGTAATCTCTCATTTCTAAGTTTTTGTGTGTGAGGTTTAATATAAAATATGAGTCTAAGGTGTCTGGGATGGGGCCTGGAACAGAATAAGGGGATGTATTATACATATTAATATCTATGTCCATATATATAAAACCACATAACATGCTATCAGCTGAGACAGAGAATCATAAGATCCTGCAGACTTGGAATGAAGGGACCCCTAAGAGCTGATGATTTGGTTCAGGCACTGGATGGTGCCTGATTCTCAGTTGGGCATGCTTTCTAGCACACCATATTCTAGTATTAGCATCACTCCAGGTTCCAACGAAATTTAAAATAATAAGATAAATATAAATCCCGATTAGGTACTTTGAGATGAAATAAGTCTGCCAACAACTGAATCTTGGGTCCATTTTCAGCTACCTGTGAGAGCTTGTATAACTTAGTAAACTTCACCGTGCATTTGTTTCTTCAACTTTAAAATGGAATAATAATTATACCAACTTCATCAGATTCTTGGGAGGATTAAATGAATGTATATACATTTTTTAGGAAAATACTTGCTCCACGTAAGTGTTCAAAAGGTATCCATAATAATTAACATCAGAACACTGCTAAGTTGCGACGACTGGTCGACTTCTTCCAGTGGGTTCCCAACACAACCAGTATGGCCCTACCAGTACAGCTACAAAGTGTTTGGGCACCGGCCTAGAATTTTCAGCTAAAGGTTTCAATTTAGATTCTGTTTTCCACAGGGGCTTGAAGAAAAGGACTCCCATTGATCCCAAACAAATTTAGATAAATTCTATTGGTTTACAAATTGATCTTATATGAGTGTTGGCTTGTCTTCCACTGTAATGTTGCCAAGAAGAAATCAGCATCATATTGGGATGGGGGAAGTACAGCAGGATCGATCCTAAAATCATTGTAAAGAAAACCCAAGAAGCAAGCTATGCTGCATAGAGCCTCGCTCAGCTGAGAGGGCTGGCATAACAAAGGGCTAGTGAATGGATTCTGGAGGCACCTTGGACGAGTCACCTTGCTTTGTTCCGCCTCAGATACCTCATTTATGAAATGGAGATAATTATAATACCTAATTCACAAGTTTGTTGTAAAGGTTAAATACATGTACATATAAAGTGTTTGTAAGCTAGTAAATGCTGAATACTCATCAGATATTACTGATAACACACAGATCAAGTGCAGTAAGCCTAAAAGGAGTGCCATAAAGATAGGGGTAGGAAAGGAGAGGATGGGAATTCTTGCTTCTTCACCTTTGGTTTCTCCCACCCTTCTAATGCCATCACTTGTATAAGTTCAGTTTCTAGCAGAAAGCACTTACTAAGGATTACCTATGAGCCTAGCAGTGTGCAAGATTCTGTAGGGAACCCACAAGGAGGAGCAAGACATAAGTACCAGGCACCTCCAAGGAGCTTTCTATCTGAAAGTAGGACACTTTTAAGTAGTGTGTGCTTATCTGGTGTAGGCACTTCGTATAGCTTTTGCTTAGGCAAAGAGAGAGCAAGAGCTGGATACATACTCTGCTTTAAGCAAGAATCCAAGATGGGGTGAGGACATTCCAGGCAAGAGAACATCGGAAGCAGAGCCAGAGAGCCTAGTGTGAGAAGTTACGGGGCTACAAGGAGACTGGAAAGACAGTTCATCTTAAGGGGCCGCTGCAGATAACACTGTTAGCTGGGCAATGAAATAGGGCCATGCTTATGGCTAAAGTACTGAAATCTGCCCCCACATGCTGTATCAACCTTGGACAATTGCTCCCCCGGACCTCCTTCCTCAAAAAGTTTCCAAAACCTAGAGCTAAAGATTGCTTAGCACCACAGAGGGACTTGAGGGCCAGTCTTCTTCAGCACTATGGCCACTGTCCATTTTGGTTGGTCAGTGAAAAACCATCCCAATTGTCCATCCACAGAGGGCCTTGAGGGCCAGGCTGGGGAGATTTTGCTTTATTCTGAAGACTACAAAGACCCACTGACAATCTGCTGTCCATAAAATTCCCTTTGTCATGGAGAGACACAGCCAGGTAATGATCCCTGCTGCATGGCATTTGCTCCAACAGCCTCAGTGACAGGCATCTGCTCTTACCCACAGGTTTTCCCACAGGATCAGCTGTGCCACTGATGTCCACACTGAGAAACCCCAGACCAACACAGGACCACAGAGCTGCTCAAATGTCCTTCACCTAATCCCAATTTTAGCACTGTAGTGGTTAAGCAGTCACTTCTCCCATTTTTTAAGGAAGGATATTGGTGGTCACTTTACATCTGCCTTTTGCATCCCCTGTGCAAACAATTGGTTGGTGGGGTTAATTCTTTCTCACCAACTTCTCTTGTGTGTTCTTGTCTCTCCCAAACTCCGTCCTGCCCTTGTCCCTGGCTGGTCCCCTCCAAACCTCTTGAAGAGTCAACACAGCCCCCATAGCTAAATCCCCTCTTGGCATCTGCCACTTGATCTTGTCTCCTAAGCTCCCTCCTTGGGCAGAAGGAGAAAGGGGCTAATAGGGAGAAAGTACAGATGCTGGCTAGTCCTAAGTTGTCATACCTGTTGATGAGATGAATGGCCCTCAACATGTGCTAATGCACTAGAGAATGGTTTGGACCAACTGGGAAACTTCCTCAAGGACAAATTGGAAATTGATACCTGATACTTTTAAATTAAGGGAGGGAAATGCTCCTTATTTAAAATGCTCCTTACTTTAAAAAAATTACCTGGTAAGCCCAGGTAATTTTAGCAAGGAGGTTGCTTATATTGGACATTTTGATTGATTCAGAAACATAATTATTTTAATTCAGAAATATACAAAGTTACCTTGGTTAGAACAATCATTTTCCTGTTTTGGGTTTAAACCAATTATAGGATTCTTTGTTCCGTTCTTTGTAGGTGGTTATTGAGCAAAATCTGGATCTCCCAGCTGCTTGATTTTGCTTCTTTTTCAGACTCAAGGCACAGAAACTGTGCTATTTCTTTTCTCTCCGGCATTTCAGGGCCAAGGAATTTGAAGAAGTCCAAGGTAGAGCTTTCTAGAAAATCCTCTGGGGAGGATGATCAGAAGCCTTCTCCTATGTTAACAAAGGACCCAGGAAGAAGCTAAAAATGAGCCCTGAGTTTGTCTTTATTCATCAAGCCTGAAGTTTTCTGTCTCTATCTTTTTCTTCCCATGGTTTGTGTTACCTCTTCAGCCCAGAGCCCATCGCCTGAATTCTGCCTGAGCTGTGACAGACATGTTCAATTGCTCTCCCCTGCTGGCTGCTGTTGCCCCAACCCACATACAGCTCCCTGAGGTCTTAGAAGCTGGCTCCCACCAAGGTACCCAGGAAGTGTTTCACAGGTTCTCAGTGAAAACTTGTTTATTGAAATTTACACTGATGGGAAGTGTTCCCTATTTAAGGGAATTAAATCCAAAGAGATTGGCTCTATACTTTGAACCACTGTGGCCAAATAAATAGATGACTGTCTGCTTGCTGCAACTGTATTGTTGTGGTCTTTGTATAAATAGATGACTGAGGATAGGACTCCACACATCTATCACCTTGGAAAGCTGATTTGGATCATCTGGACAGGTGGCAAGGAAACATAACTGTCTGCTCAAGGGAGCACCTGCCTAGGGCAGAGGAAGAGAGGCAGAGTAGCATCCCAGTTAAGTGCTCAAGCCCTGTGGTCAGGCTGCCTGCATTTGAATCCTGATTCTGCCACCAATTTTCTAAGTGGCAGGGCAATGTTCTTAAAATTCCCTTTGTGTCATAGTAAGCAACCAAAAAATGGTGCTGAGGATAGAGAACTCCAAAAGTAGAAATTATTGCTGGAAGGTTCCCTTGCAGTGGATACTAGGGATACAATCTGTTAGTATCTAGAAACTGATTTGTCTGTTACTTTTGTGAAACCACTCAAGATCTCTGTTTAACAAGCCTCCCAAAGATCTTTTTCAATGTGTTTATATGTCTCGGGGATTACTGCAAATTTAGGTTTCAGCAGAACTCTTTTGGCAGAGGTCTGGTGATGTAGGAAAAGGGCTATAGACTAGGAGCTGGGAGACAGACATGGCTATGTTGAGACCCGCCTCTGGAGCACTGGCCACCCTCTCCAAGCTGCTGCAGTTCTCTGAGATCCAACTGCCTCCCCTGTTACATAATCACCACAATTAAAATAACAAACTTTATATCACCCCCCCAAAGTTACCTGCTGCTTCTTTGTAATCTTTGCCTTCATCCACCCTTATTCTTAGGCAACCACTTAGATGTTTTATGTCAATACAGATCATTCTGCATTTTTCTATAATTTCATACAAAGTAAATCATACTTTATATATTCTTTTATCTGACTACTTTCACTCAAAATAATTATTTTCACATGCATTCATATTGTGTGCATCAACAGTTTATCAATTTTCATTGCTGAATAGTATTCCATTGTGTGGATATACCACATTTGTTTAGCCACTCATCTGCAAATAGACATTTGGGTTGTTTCCAGTTACATGGTTATTTCGAATAAAACTGGTTTGAACATTTACATATAAGTCTCTGTGTGTTTTCACAGGATAAATGCCTAAGGGTAGAATGGCTAGGTCCTATGGTAGGTGTATATTTAATTTTTAAAGCAACTACTGTTTTATTCTTACTAGCAGAATATGACAGTTCCAGTTCCTCCACATCCTCTCCAACACTGCTATGGCCAGTCTTTAAATTTTAGACCTTTTAGTGGTATCTAGTGGTGCTTCATTGTGGTTTTATCTCACATTTTCCTGATGATTAATAATGTAGAGCATCTTTTCAAGTGCTTTTTGGCCATTTGGATATCTTCTTTTATAAGTGACTGTTCACATTTATTTTGCCCATTGGTTTGTCTTATTATTGAGTCACAAGAATTCTTTGTCTATCTGGATTCAAATTCTTTGTTTGGTGTTTGTGTTGTGAATTTTTTTTTCTAGTTTGTAATATGCCTTTGTTTTCTTAATGATGTCTTTCAAAGAGCAGAACATTTTGATTTTGATAAAGTCTGATTTGTCATTTTTTCTTTTCATAGTTTATGTTTTTTTGTGTTCTATCTAAGCTATCTTTGCAAACCTCAAGGTCACAAAGATATTATCCTATATTTTCTTCTAGAAATTTTATACTTTTGAGTTTTCCATTTAGGTCTATGATTCATTTTGAGTTAATTGTTTCATTTGGTGTGAGGGAAAGATCAATGCTCATTATTTTTTACCACATAGCTATCTGGACATCATTTTCCAAAACACTCTCCTTTCCCTACTGAAGTGCCTTAGCATCTTTGTCAGAAATCAATTGATCAAATATGTGCAGTATATTTCTGGGCTCTCTATTCTGTTCCTTTGTTCTACATGTCTATCTTTTTACCAATAACAAACTGTCTTGATAACTGAATGTTGGTTACTGAAACCAGGTGAAATAATTTATCCAATGTTGTTCTTGTTAAAACTCACTTTCCAAGAACTTTGCATTTTTATATAACTTTAAGAATTTACATCCATTTAAACAGAATTTAGAATTTTTATATACATTTTAGCTTATCAATTTCCATAAAAATACTTGCTGAAATTTTGATTACGACTGTGTTGAGTATAGAGAAAACTGCCATCTAATAATATTCCTATCTATAAGAGCAACATAATGTATTTTTCCATTTATTTAGGTCTCTCTTAATGTCTCTTAGCAAAGTTTTATAATTTCAGTATGAAAGTCTTAAACCTCTTTGTTAAAAGATATTCCTACATATACTATATTTTTGGTGCTGTTCTAAATGGATTTAAAAATTTTTTCCTTTCTCTTTGGTTGCTATTGGTGTATAAGAATAAATTGATTTTTCATATTAATCTTATAACTTATGGCCTTGCTGAATTCATTCATTAATTCTAATAATCACTTTTGTAACTTCCCTGAGATTTTCCACATGAACAGTCACATCATCTACAAATAGGGAAGATTTTTCATCTTTCTCAATTTCTAGTCTGTATTTTATTTTTTCTTGCCTTAATGCCATCACTAGGATCTCCAGAAAAATGTTAAATAGATGTGGTAACAGTGGGCATTCTTGGCATTTGCCTGATCTTAGGGGGTATAGCATTCAGTCTCTTACTGTTAAGTATGATGTTAGCTGTTGTTTTGTTTTGTTTTGCATTGTTTTTAGATATAGAAGCCTGGGTTGAAAAAGTTCTATTCTTAACATATGAATGATTGTCTAGTTTTGTCAAATACTTTTTCCACATCTATTGAAATAATTATTTTTTTTCCTTTTGTATTTTGTTAGCATGATAAATTGTGTTGATTGATTTTCACACATTAAACCAACTTTGCATCCTTGGAATAAGCCTTACATAATTATGGTACATTGTCCTTTATATATATTGTTAAATTCAACTCACTATGCTTTTGTTAAAGATTTTTACATCTATATCATGAAGAATATTGGTCTGCAATTTTCTTACCTTTGCTATGTTTTCATTAGATTTTGGCATTGAAAATATTAAGAAAATGAATTAGAATTGATCCTTCTTTCTCTATTTTTAAAAAATTGTGTAATATTGGTGCTATGTTTTTCTTGACTGTTTGATAGGAATAGCTAGAAAAACTATTTCTTTACTACTGCTGCTGTAACAAATTACCACAAACTTAGTAGTTTAAAACAACACAAGTTTATTATCTTACAGTTCTAAAGGCCCAAACCCTGAAGTAGGTCTCCTTGGGTAAAAGTCAAGGCATCAGCTGGACTGCAGTTCCACAAAATCTTAGGTAGAACCTGTTTTCTTGCTTTTCCGACTTCTAGAGGCTGCCTACCTTCTTTAGCTCAGGTGCCTTCCATTTGCAAAGTCAGCAGTGGCCAGGTGAACCCCTCTCTCAGGTGCCCTCACTCTGACACTCGCCCGCGCACTCGCCCCTTTCACAATAAGGACGCTTGTGATTAGATGAGGCCTACCTGGCCAAACCAGAATATTCTCCCCATTTTAAGGCCAGCTGATAAGCAACGTTAACTCCTTCCACTGTGTTAATTCCTTTTTGTCGTAACATAGTCGCGAATTCCAGGGATAACGTCTAGACATCTTCGGAATGCCATTATTCTGCCTCCCATATCATCTTCCTGAAGTTTTCTTTATGAGGTAGGTGAATTCAATTTTTTAAAAAAATAATAGATAAAGCACTGTTAGTTTTTCAGTTTCTTACGTCAAGTTTGGTGAGCTGTATTTTTCAAAAACAGAAACAAAAATCCTCCTTTTCACCTAAATTGTCAAATTTTTTGGCCTAAAGTTATCCATAGTAGTCTCTTGCTATTATTTTGTAGATCGGTGGTGTATTTATGTAGAATTGGTGGTGATAAACACTTTTTGTTCCTAGTATTAGTGATATGTGTTCTTTCTCTGTTTTGCTTGGTCTGTTTAGCTAGAGTTTATCAATTTTGTTGAACTTTCCAGTAGCCAGAGCTAGAAAATTAGGCAAACTGATTTTCTATACTTTTTGCCTGGATTTTATTTCATTAACTTTTTATACTTTCTGGCTTTATTTCATTAATTTATGCTCAGAGCTTTATTATCCCCATCGTTCTACTTACTTTGGGTTTACCTTTATCTTCTCATTCTAGTGTCTTAAGTTGAGGCTTTTAGGTAATTGATTTTAGGTCTTTCTTTACAAGTACAGCTTTGCCTGCACATGACAAATGTTGATGGGTTGTAACTGTTGTTTTTCAAAAAGATATTTTATCCATTGGATGTTGTGGCTCTCCTGCCTCCTTAAGATAATTCTTTAAAAACTGGAATATGAAAAATGAGGATATTTCTAAACCACAAAGTATTTTTGGAGTGAAATTATCCCTGTAAGCTTAAAACACACACACACACACACACACACACACACACACACACACTCACTCACTCACTCTCTCTCTCTCTCTCTCTCTCTCAACCCAAAACACTAACTCCGTACTTGAGACCTCAGTTCACTGGCTATTTCCTTGCCCTAAATTTCTTTTTAAAAGTAAATTATTTTGTCATTGTCTCAAGTACATTTCAGCTATTGACCCTCTGGTTGGAAATACACATCTTGAATAATCTGTTATGGTTCTTCTAGCTATTGAGAATTACAAGAATTGGCTTTACTGATGTCTGCTAAATGCATCTGTCTCCAGATGAGCTGGAACTGACTTTTTTTGTTTTTCTGACACCTATTTGGACTACTTTACAATGCTAAATGGGATGTGCATGGGCTCCTAGAGTATGTATGTGGTGGGTGAGAATAATGCAAAGTGGGACTTCACAGTGCAGAATTTTCTGAGTAGGTAAGTTATAAAGTAGAGAAAAGCATGTGAGGCCAGAGTCAGTATCTGGACTTTATTGCAGCTCTGTCACGAGCCTGTCCTGCCAAGAGCATGTGCTGTGTGGTCTTCAAGGCAGAGCGTAGCTAAAATGTGCTGGGGTGACTACTGGCTGACATGGCTCCCTGCTTTAATCTTCCCACCTCTCAGCCCCCATTTCTCAAGCAGATCTTGTCCTGCAGGGCTGGTTTCTGTGTACATGACATGTGCAGTTGCACTTGGCCCTGTACTCAAAAGGCTTGCACTGGTTTCATGCTCTGCTGTCACTGTCTTGAAATTCTTAATAACTTTGAAGCAAGGAGCCCCACATTTTCATTTTGCACAGGGCTCTACAAGTTCTATAACTGACATCTTTAGCTCGAAAGTCCCCTGAAGACAATGTAGCAAGTTAAAGAGTATGGCGAGGCTTGGGAGGCAAGGCTCATAAGTGGACAAAAACAAAACCGGGGGCAACCTGGGATGATGTCATGTTTCCACGTCTCACTCAAACAACTTCCAGCAGCACCTCTCCCGCCCCCACCTCCTTGCAAGCATAATAGAATTTTTGGAAGGCTAAATCATATTTTTCCCGGATATTTCTCACCATACACCTGCCCCAACAGCTCCCCCAATGCTTGTTCACATCCAGCAACCCAAGAATCAACAGCACCCATATGGTGCATCCTCTATAAATGAAAGCTCTTTTAATTAGTGGTGGGACACCTCAAATAATTTCAGCAGATGCTTCCATTTCATGAAAACAGGCACATGTCTTTGCAATTGGGCAATATTGTTCTAATTATATCATAGCCTGCAGCCCAACTTAGACAGTTTTTCTGAGGGAGGGTACGTGGGCTGGGGAGATCTATTTTATTCTCTCTCCCACGCACACACTATGATATCTCTTTTCAATATTTAATGTTCGTTAACTGCTTTGTGTTCTGTTGTTGTTGTTGTTTGTTTTGATTTCCAAGTGCTTCATACAATCAGGAAAGGAAGAATGGAAAGGACATAATTATTTGGCACCAGAATAGATGAGGAGAGAAGTCTCTAGGATTTTCCTTCTTTTTATAATTTTCTTAAAAAGAGCGAGTCTACTTCTTCAAGGAGGCTGCAGAGCAGACTGGATAACATTCTTTTTACTCTGCCTGATATCCTGAGATTCTGTGACAGAGATGACAGGACCACTTGCTATAATTAAAGCTCCCCTAGGATGGCTGAAATATGAGTGTGGTCTTTGAACAGAACAGGTTTATATCCAGAGGCATCAGCATGGTTCTGTGTAGTTCTTGGTGCATGGTGTGAGAGGGACCTGGAAGGCTCTCCATGCTTGGTAAGGCAGGTTGTCTGGATCTACAAGATTGTGGTGTGGTTGTTTACTAAATATTTCCAGCTTGTCTTTTGCTTTCTGGGCACGTCGTCGGACCATGCGTCTGTCCTTTTTTGAGGTTCTATAGGGCTGCGTGATTTACATTGGCCAGTGAAATATGAGCAGGCATAAACTGTGTCCCTTCCAAATGGAATATTTTAAGATCCAGGCTTCCTTCCCACACAGTGGCGCTCATGGAAGCACCTGTCCAAAAGAAGCCTCTATTACCCTGTGTTCTAAGATGTCTAATCTTAGCAGAACTCTTGTCGGGGCCTATGATATTTTTTGTTATGTTATGCCATTGAAATTTTGAAATTTTTGCTGATGCAGCGTAACTTAGCCTATCGTGACTGATCCACCAGTGACCAGAGTTAGCCCAGCTTCACTCTCTAAGGAGCTCCCACAGGGCCACTCTGAGCTGGAGCATTCACAACATCAAAACAAACCAGAGAGGACCTATTGCTATACACCTGAGGAGTATTTCTCTCTTGTTCTGGAAGAAGGAATAGCTAGCCAAAAGACTCTCAGAATATTTGAGGCAAGAAAGAGCAGCTAGACTTTGGAGCAGGGCAACACAGATAGGACGACTCATGCAAAGTTGAGGAACAGACTGAATGAAGCTGTGGCTCATGCCACCTCGAGTACCCGGGGTCTCCAGGCAGTCCTGGCAGCCTTGTCCTCCCTGGTGACCAAGGCAGGCCTTGTCCTTGGCGGCACTCAGGCCAGGCTGTGGTCAGGTGCCCCAAGGACAGCTGGAGGATGCACCCAGATGTAACCATCTGGTACAGGGTTCTCAAGGGTGCTCTAACTTGTTTCCCTCCCTTTAGGTTGTGTAAGTCTGTGGTTTCTTGGTTAATACTCTGCCAATGTGGTAGACTCACTTGCTTTCTTAATCATCCTCTGATGACTCCCAGGTTTAAAGGCAAACTCAAGGTGGTACTTTCCCATTTCTGCCTCAACTTACTTGAGTTGTCTCTGGGAACTGCCATTAACAAAGCCTTATAGATAATGTGACCTGGGCTTCAAACAACCTCTTGGACAAGAGTGTTTTGAGCATTGCTCTATTTGTAAGATGAGAAGCCTCATGAGGATTTATAATACTCCTTAAGTGCTTCAATTTTGTTTAACCAAGGTAGGATATAAACAAAAATGAAAGCAAATAAGAGAGGAAGAAGGCTTTGTATTTCAAACCACTTCTACCACACACTTCAATCTGCTTTATTACCAAGATAGTAAAAGTAATGGGGTTAAATTTAGATAAAAGCAAGGAGACATGGTAACTTTCAAGTGACACACAGTGTATTTTAAACAGTCTCTCTGGGTAAATACTCTAGACTGAGCCTCAGGCCAGCCCAGTAGGCTTCTCATTCTGCTCATAGACAGTGGAATACTCAGAGGATGGGTCTGCAGCAGTGTCAGCACCAGGCGTCGCCCACCAGCATTTGATCTGTGTCATCTCTACACTGACTTAGGTGTACTAACAGATTGTTGTAAAATAGAGCCCAGGAGCCTCCTCCAGTCCTGCCCCAAGGCAGGGGGCTGGATGTGATGATGTTTAAAGGGATCTTCCAGCCTGAATGAATAATGCATAATTAGGGCAAAAAATAGGGAATGAGGCCGGGCCGCCTGTAATCCGAGCACTTTAGAAGGCCAAGACAGGTGGATCACCTGAAGTAAGGAGTTCAAGACCAGCCTGGCCAATATGGCGACACCCCATCTCTACTAGAAATACAAAAATTAGCCAGGTGCGGTGGTGGGCACCTATAATCACAGCTACTTGCATGCCTGTACTCACAGCTACTTGGGGGGCTGGGGCAGGAGAATTGCCTGAGCCTTGGAGGTGGAGTTGCAGTAAGTAGAGATCGCACCACTGCACTCCAGCCTGGGCAACGCTATCTCAAAGGGGGAAAAAAAGAGGAACTAGAAGAATTTGAACTTCTTTGAGTTTCCTGTCTGAGATGGCACCGTAAGAAGATAAGTTGGCTCAATATTCAAGTGATTAAAAATATTTAGGGTATGTGCAATATGGACACACACATTGCTAATGGGGTTGCAGGGCATCATCGCCATACACTAACTTAATGCTGAGTCTCTGCCATTGGGAGCTCGTTGTCTGGTGGGAGAGGCAGACAAGTATATTTCAAAACAGTAGTCAGGGCTTTGTTAGAGACTTGTACAACTGCTGTGAGAGAGCTGATGAGGCAAGGGGTTCTGACTCCTCCGATGAGTAGATCCCAATCTGAGTATTGAAGGAAATGGGACTTAAGTGACAAGGGTGTGAGAGAGGGGCACTCCTGGTACTGCAAGTACTTTCCCTGGATATGACTCAGGAGGGCACATGGTGGAGGGGAAGCTGGAATGGACCAGGGTCAGGTCCAGAAGACTGAATCAGCCAGTGGGGGAATGTAGATTTCATCCCAAAGTGATGGAATCTGGGGAATTATTTTAAGCAGGTACAGAACACTGGAGGAAATACTCCTTTAAGAAGCTCCTGTTCTAGACCAGATAAGAGACGAGCAGGCCTGAGGCAGGGAAGCAGGGACAGTAACAGAATCTCCAGGAGGAAGAACATCCTTTGCCTTTGCCCTATTTCAGGGAGGAAGCATTCCTACATGGCAAGGCTGCTGGTGTCTAGCCTGGACATGCGGCCCCAAAACACATGCATCTGTGGGTTTGTTGGGAGTTATCTCAGCAACAACTAAGTTGGTTGGACTTTAAATGCCGTTGGTCCACTTACTGCACAGAGGCTTACCCTTGGCTGAGGAGCACCTTCCAGCTGCCAGGATGCTGTGGCTCTCCCCACTGTACTTAAAATAGTGTCTCTCAGCAGTGGCTTCTATGTGACTCTGAAGCTCTGGACTTCAGCTCTGTGTCACTGTTGCCACTCTGAGACCTGGGAGATCACCCTGTCCAGACCCAGTCTATCTTGTTGGCTACCCAGAGTGTCTTAGTTTATTTGTGTTGTTATAAAGGAATACCTGAGGCTGGGTAACTTATAAAGAAAAGAGGTTTTTGGTTTTTTTTCGTTTTGTTTGTTTTTTTGGCTCATGGTTCTGCAAGCTTTACAGGAAGCATGGGGCCAATATCTGGTGAGACCTCAGGCTGCTTCTACTCATGATAGAAAGAAAAGGGGACTGGCCTGTGCAGAGACCACATGGCAAGAGAAGACGCAAGGTGAGGGTAGGGGAGATACCAGGCTCTTTTTAATAACCAGCTCTCAAGGGAACTTTCTTGGGAGCCAATAGAGCCAGAATTGACTCGGCAACACCCTGTCCCAGGGAAGACATGAATCTATCATGAGCGATCCACCCCCATGACCCAAACACATCCCACTAAGCCCTACCCCCAACATTTTGGATCAAATTTCAACATGAGATTTGGAGGGCAAACAAACCAAACTGTAGCACGGAGAAAGCAGTAAAGGCTAGAACTGAACAAACAAGTTCCGAGGCTGGGAAACTGAGTTCCCATCCTGGTATCCCTGGGCCTCGGTTTTCATTTCTGTGAAACAGATAGCTCAGTCTAATGATCTCTTAAGGTTCTTTTAGTACAATGATTTTCAAACTAGAGACTGCATCAAAATCTTCTTGGGCTTGTTAAAACAGATGGCTGGATCCCACCACCAGAGATTCTAAATTCTCAGGCTTAGCTGGGGCCTGAGAATTTGCATCTCTAACAAGTTCCCAGGTGATGCTGATTCTGCTGGTTGAGGATCAAACTTGGAAAACCATGTTTTCCACCTTGCATTCTTTGACAGAACAGTTTTTAGTGGTGCCATCCAGGTGGCTCAGCCCTTTAAAACAGAGAAAGCAGAGGAATTGTCCTATTTCAGTTAGTGAATGCAGGATCCAGGTTGACTCTCACACATGGGTGCTACGCAGGGCTCTCCTTACTCCTGGGCCTGGAAATCCTCTAAGGGCAGCGGGCATGGCTGGGAGAGGCTGAGAAGTCGGAGTGAAGTCAGGAAACATGCCAGCCCTGAGACAACCTGCAGAGCTGTGTGGTCACTTTACTTTTGAATACTCATCCATTCCCTATTTCGTGTCCTCTCTTGATATGTGGAAAAATCAATGTCCACAAGGTATTAGAAAAACCATCGGATTGCCCTTACCTGCCATCAGGTGACACCTGATATTGATTTAGCTTATGAAAATGATTCACAGGTTTGCTGATGTTATGAACTTCATGATCACATCCTCCTTCTCTGCTCTCAGCTAACACCAGAGAAGTTAATTGGGAAATAATAGACTGAAGAAGCTTTTCTGGCGTGCACACAAGGAGGACAAAATACAGGAGAATCATTTCATTGGGAGAGAAGGGATTTTAGTATCATTCATTTTTATTTAGGGCAATTTTTCCTTTAAGTGCAACATCGTCTAGATATGACCACTATAGAACAACAATTTTAACACAATCAGTAAATCAAAGAAAAATTACTGTGGAGGGAAGCTTTGTACAGATATTCCAATGGTTATGTACTAGGCAGGTGACTTAGAGCTAGGAAAAACTGGCATCTGCCAGGGAGACTACTCTGGTGCCAGCCGGTCCCTGGGAGAAAGCAGTCTCTCTTTTAAGTAGAGGGAGTACTAGTAATAAGACAAATATTTACTCACTTGTGACTTCAGGCAGTTCCAACATCTCTGAGCCTTGATTTATGGTAATAAATAATAAACTTGTTTGGTAGGATTGCTATGCTAACTAAGATAATGAAAAGCAGCTAATGCCTGCCACATAGCTGAACAAGTGTTAGATGTGGCTATCATTATTTTTACGGCATTAGGAGTAATAGTGAAAGAAAGAGAAGCTGTAGCAGGAAGGCGGAGTTTCCATTTATTGAATGCCATGGTACCACAGTGATATGTGGCCTCCACATGGGTTCACCTTCCTGAACTACAGGGAGACCACAGGTCTCAGCTTCCTTTGCAGTTAGTTTAGAATCATGTGACAAAATTCTGGCCATGGGGATGTAGGTGGAGCTGATGTTATGAGCTGGCTCCAGGCTGGTATTTACAAACATTAAAAAAAAATCCTTCAAACCTTTCATTCCTGACTGCACTGACCCTGGAGATCACATATTCCGCATATCTTAGCTATCAGATGGAACGGGGTAACATGACCTGCAATACAGTTTATGTGAATGATAAATGAGCCTCTTCAGACTAAGACTATGAGGCTCAGGAATTTGTTTGTTACTGCAGCATTGTCTATACTATACTGAAAAACCCAAGTGTCTACCATGTGTTAAAAAACAGTAAATAAGACACATGAATAAATAATATGACCTCATTTAATCTTCACAAAAACACTGCAAGGAGAATTGCTTGAACCCAGGAGGTGGAGGTTGCGGTGAGCCGAGATCACGCCATTGCACTCCGGCCTGGGTAACAAGAGTGAAACTCCGTCTCAAAAACAAAAACAAAAACAAAAAAACAAAACACTGCAAGTTTGTTGGCCCCCCTTACTTGTTGGTTCTCCGCCTTGACTCCAGACATGATTTGTGTTGGTATGTACTACACTATGTAGAGCCACTTTAGTGGAGAAGGCAGGATTTTGGAAAACTGGCTGCTGTTTTGCTTAAAAGTTCCTTTTCTTATTAGGAGAGGTCAGATGTGCCTTCGTTGAACCAGGAAGGATTTCACTTTTTTTTTCCTTTCTTTTTTTTTTT
>NW_016107592.1:897894-899862 GCF_001604975.1 Cebus imitator
TTTTTTTATTTTTAGTAGAGACAGGGTTTTACCATGTTGGCCAAGATGGTCTCAATTTCTTGACCTCATGATCTGCCTGCCTCGGCCTCCCAAAATGCTGGGATTACAGGCATGAGCCACCGCGCCTGGCCAGATTTCACATTTTTAATCATGTAGGTTCCATGATTGATGCAATGGAATCTCTGTTGATAGGCTGTGATTGTTATATTTCTAGATTGTTCCTTTTATCATTTTGGGCAACCATTCTTTAGTCCTATAAATTATTTTGCCATGTATAATATCTCGAGTGAAATGAAAATCTCTACATTAGCATTCTTTTGTTTAAAATTTGATTAAATGTTATCAGGCAGTCTTTCACTAATTCCCTTATAAAATAGTATTCCCAGTCACACTCTAGTCTCCATGTCTTGCTTTGACATTATACACGCACACACACACACACACACACACACACACACACACACACACGTCTGTTTATTCATTGTTTATTTCTATTTTCCTTCACCAGTTCTAGTGGTGTATGTATGCTCCAAGCAAACAGAAACATCATCTATTTTTTGTTTTTCTGTTTATGGATGTATCCCAGTGTCTGTAACTGTGCCATGTATGTAGGAGGCACTCAATAGACATGTGTTTGTTATCACTGGTAAACCATTTTCCATCCTTTCATTTTTTAACCTTTATGCACTGTTTTGTTTCAGATGTGGCTCTTGGTTACCTTGATCTATTAAGATGCTATTTTAATTAATTTATATTAATTGTGATTACTGATTTGGATTAACTCATACCATATTTTTCAATTGAGGTAACTATAGATTCATATATAGCTTTAAGAAACAATACAGAGAGCTCTATGCCCAGTTTTCCTGGATGGTAATACTTTGCAAAACTATAATATAGCACTATCAAGATATCAACATTAATACAATTCACTAGTCTTACTCAGGTATCCTGGTTTTACTTGTACTTGTGTGTGTGTATGAATTAAGTTTATATAATTTTATCATCTGTGTAGGTTTGTGTATCTACTATCACAATCGTGATACTAAACAATTCTATATCATAAGAATCCCTTTTGTAGCCACCCTTTTATAACCACATACAATTCTGCCTCTTACTCTGCCGCTCTACAACCCCTATTCTGTTCTCCATTTGTAAAATTTTATAATTTCAAAAATGTTACGTACTCAGAATCATACAGTATGTATGATGTGAGGATTGGCTCTTTTAAAAGTAGCATTTACATAACATAAAATTAACCACTTAAAGGTGCACAATTTGGTGACATTTAGTAATTTACAGTATGAAAAAATTGCTCCTACTAAGTCCAAAATTTTTTTTTACACAAAAGGAAACCTGTACCTATTAATTAAGCAGTCACTCCTCATTGCTCACCGCCGCTGCCCACCCCCCCAAGGCGCCTGGCAATCCTTAATCTGCTTTCTTTCTCTATGGATTTACCTATTCTGGATATTTCATATAAATGGAATCATATAAAATGTGACCTTTTATATCTGGCTTTTTTTACTTAGCATAATGTTTTCAAGGTTTATCCATGTTGCAGCATGTATCAGTAGTTCCTTTTAATGATTAAGTAATATTTCCATTGTATAGATATAACATTTTCATTTGCTCATTTATCAGTTGATGGATATTTGGGTTACTTCCACTTTTTGCTATTGTGAATAGTGCTGCTGTGAACATTCATGTATAGGTTTTTGATGGAACATCTGTTTTCAATTCTTTTGGGTATGTATCTAGGAATGGAATTGCTGGCTCATGTGGTAATTTTTACACTTTTTGAGGAAGGAACACTTGTTATTTCCCATTTTTTGATTACAGCTGTTTTAGTGGGTATGAGGTAATATTTTATTGTGGTTTTGATTTGCATTCCCCTAATGACTAATAATGTTCAGCATCTTTTCATGTGTTTTTTTTTTTTTTTTTTTTTTTTTTTTTTTTTTTTTT
>NW_016107592.1:899872-912595 GCF_001604975.1 Cebus imitator
TTTTTTTTGTCCATTTGTATATCTTCTCTGGAGAAACATCTATTCAAGTCCTTTGCCCATTTTTTGGATGGATTGTCTTTTGATTGGCAAATTGTAAGAGTTTTTGACATATTCTAGATACTAGTCACTTATTAGATACATGATTTGGAGATATTGTCTCCCATTTTGTAGATTTCTTTCACTTTCTTGATAGAGTCTCTTGAAGCACAAAATTTTTAATTTGGGTGAACTTTATCGTTTTTTTCTTTTTTGTTACTTGTGCTTTTGGTGTCATGTCTAAGACATTGCCAAGTCCAAAGTTGTAAAGATTTACTACTACGTTTTCTTCTAAGTGTTTTATATTTTTAGCTCTTACATTTAGGTCTTTGACCCATCTTAAGTTAATTTTTGTATGTGATGTGGGTAGAAGTCTAACTTCCTTCTTTTGCAAATGGATATCCAGTTCTAGAAGCATTTGTTGAAGAGACTAACCTTTTCCCATTGAGTGATCTTGGTACCTTTATCAAAAAATGAATTCACCATAGATATATGACTTTATTTCTGGACTCTCAATTCTATTCCATTAATCTTTTTTTCTATTCTTATGCCAGTACTCCCCTGTTTTGATTACTTGTAGCTTTGTAACAAACTTTGAGATCTGGAAATGTAAATCCTCTAATTTCGTTTTTCTTTTTCAAGATTGTTTTGGCTATTTAAGTTATCATACAATTTTATATTAATATTAGGATTGACATTTTCATTTCTGCAAAAAAGGCCATGGGATTTTGATATGACTTGCATTGAATCTGTAGATTGCTTTGAGGGGTACTGCCATCTTAGCAATATTAAGTCTTCCAATCCATGAACAGATGTCTTTTCATTTATTAGGTCTTATTTAATTTCTTTCAGAATGTTTTGTTGTTTTCCATATTCAAGTCTTGCATCTTCTTGATTAACTTCATTCCTAAATATTTTATTATTTTTGATGCTATTGTAAGTATAATTGTTTTTTAAATTTCCTTTTCAGATTTTTTGTTGCAAGTATATAGAAATACAATAGATTTTTTTGTGTGTGTTGATCTTGTATCCCGTATCTTTACTGAATGGCTTCATGTGGATTCTTTAAGATTTTGTACATATAAGATAATGTTATTGCTGAATAGGGATAATGCTGTCTTTTCATTTTCAATTTGGATGCCTTTTATTCCTTTTGCTTGATTACTTGTTCTGGCTAGAACTTCCAGTACAATGTTGAATAGAGTCGGCAAAAGCAGCCATCTTTGTTTTGTTTCTTATCTTAGGGGAAGCATTTAATCTTCACTGTTGAGAATTATCTTAGCTGTGGGTTTTTCATAAATCCCCTTTAGCAGGTTGAGGACATTTGCTCTCTTCCTAGTTTGTTGACTTTTTATTACAAAAGGGTTTTGGATTTTGTCAAATGCTTTTTCTGTATAAAATGGAGATTATCGTGTGCTTTATTGTCTTCATTCTATTAATTGATTTGCTATGTTTCCTAGTGTATCTCATGATATAGTGTTCATAGTGGTTACCCTGGCATTATAGTATACATATGTGATTTATAAGAGTCTACTGTATATTAGTTTCCTGTTGCTGCTATAACATATTATCACAAATTTAGTGGCTTAAAACAACATAAATCTATTCTTCTATAGTTCTGGAGGTCAGAGGTCTAAAATCAAGGTATTGGAAGGGCTGCATTCCTTCTGGAGGCTTCAGGGAAGAATTAATTTCCTTTTCTTGCTTGTCAAGGCTTTACACATTCTTCAGCCTGTGGTCCCTCCCTTCATCTTCAAAACCAGAAGAGTGGGATCTTCTCTCCTCTCTGATCTCTGCTTTCACTCTTACATCTCCTGTAACTGTAGATTCAAATGCAGCTTTAAGAAACAATTCAGAGAGCTCTATGCCCAGTTTTCCCCTGCCCCACTTTACGTCTTCACACATACCCCCAGGTTGTCTTGGCTAGGAGATGGGATTCTCGGGCTGAGGGAGACAAAGAAGCCTCTAGAACCAGGCTGCTTGCTAAAGCTGGGTCGCTTGCCTCCTGGCCTAGGATCCTCCTCCTCCAGGAAAGTCTCAACACATGGAGACAAAGGGGTTTCCTAAATCAGGCCACATGCTCTAACTGCATCTCTCCTCCTGGGTTCACCAGCCAGCCCCTATATTTCTTGGTGGAAAAGGTGACCCTCAGGCCTGGGAGTTGGAGCCTGTGGAGGGGAAGAGTGCCTCCCCTGGCTGCTTATTTCTGGCAGGGCTCCTAATCAATTCCCCTTGCCAGTGGTGTTAGGTATGCTTCATGTTAAGGACTCTCATCGGATCCAAAGAAAGAATGAGCCTTCTGTCGCCAGACTGGGGGCTGGAAAATACTAGGTTGAGGTAGCTTTCTTCTTTTGGGTATGGAATGCAAGACACCACCTCTGTGTTGTTGGTCCAGTCTTAAAGTCCCAAATCAGTTTGTCTTTCTCTTACCACTTTTCAGAGTTCTTTGGTTCTCTTGCTCTGTTTCTAGGGTTTATACCTGTGCTTAGCAGGGAAAAGGAAAGAAAACAAGCTTATGTCATCTTGTCTAACTAGAGTGACATTTTTCTTTGAAGATTTCTTTATTTTCATTGACTTTAGTCTGTCCTATTGAAATGCTTATTAAAAGGGCTTTGGATTTTGTTTTCTTACTTTAATTTTGAAAATGTTTACTATTACGTTTTCCATCTCTTATCTTTTTGCTACAGAAGATTTTCTTATCTTCTTATTCACTACTTTAGTTTTTATTTGTGTTTATTCTATTTTTTTTTCAGCTATTTATCACTTAAATTTTCAGATTTCAAATTTTTAATCATGCTCCCCCCACCACCCCATGATTGCTGGTTTTTCTCTAATGAAGCCAAGAATTCAAATAAGAGATGCAATTTTAAAATTGTTTTCTTCTTGTTGTTTATATTTCTTTAATTTAACGTTGTTTTGGTTCATTTTGTCCTTCTAATTTCATGCTGTTGATTTTCCTTAAATGTCTGGAGACCCTGGCTGACTTTCCACATTTATGAGTGAAGGGCACAGCTGTTTGGTATGGATAGTGCATGAGAAATCTTTTCCTATTGTGGGTAAGACATGGGGACACTGGACTTAACCCTTGTTGGAATGGCACTGTCACCAGGTCTCTTCATGGTTCATCTGCTGAGGGGGTTGGTCGAATTCCCAGTCTCTTCTCTCCACTTTTCTCAACATCCACACTGTGAGCCTTAGGGTGTCAGCTAGGTTTGGATGCTTTAGCCAGCTTCCTTGGACCTCAGGAAAGTACAGTGCCACCCAGCCCAGGGGATAACACCACAGTGAATGCTGGTGGGGTTCTCTCCCTGAAGGCTGTGCAAGCTTGTCCACTGGGTGTGCAAAGAAAATCTTAGAACTTTCACTTACCTGAATGTTAGCTAAAATATGAAAGATATCAAGGCTTGCTAATTTTAATATATGGATTGTCATTCCTGAGGTAAGAGGTAAGAGTTCCATAATCCACTTGTTTGCTTGTTTGATTGCCTTGTGATGAATTGCAGTTATATCTTCTTGGTTAAAGGGATTTATGGATAATACATTCCATTAAAAAAATCTAATCCTTGCAAAATGGTTAAGTGATTAAAATTTCTGGCATAGAAAATGTGAATCAGGGATAACTCAAAATGCCAACACTGGTAAACAACTAGAGAATAGCAAAGCTGATACTTCTAACCTTCATTCACCCCATTATGTGATGCAAATATTGATGATTTCATAAGGTCTGATGAGAATTTGGCCCATAAATTTTAAAACTATCATGAAGACTATTTATTTGGAAGATAAATTTTCACTCATGATCATTAATGATTAATCTCACCCAAATATAAATTGTGTTGATATATTTGCTAATGAGTGTAGCAATATGTATATATTTATATAATTTATAAATAAATCTACATAAATTGTAGATATGTGGTTCATTTTTTAAAAAACATAATGAGTACATGATTCAAAACAATGTGAAAACCACTGCTGTAGACAGTCCTCCAACTAATGATCCTGATTATCACTCCACAGCCAAACTCAAGCTGAGAGACCCTCTGGGGCTCCCCTGGGAGGAACTGCACTTACTGCTGCTAGAGCCTTCTCCATTGTGGGTTTTGAGTTGCAACAATCCAGTCACATCTGTATTCTATTGTCCATAAATTTTTTATCACTTCTGTTCCATCGATGACACTCTTCCTTATGTTTAAGTGCTGGCATGAATTTATCCTTTTTCTTTTTTTTTTTGCCAAATGTTACTGACACTTTTATGGGGTCCTGAGGGGAGAGGGGCAATGCATATGCATAGGTCACCATTCCAAATCTAAAGCCAAAAGATTGTCACTGAACTTGCAGAACAAGACATTTCCTACTGACTAAAGTTTCCTTTGTAAACAATATATTTTTTAAATTTTCTGTTGGTATTTAGTTAAACAAAAATCAAAATGAACAAACACAACCTGACTCAGTAGCCAGGGACATACAAGCTTGGGTTTAGTAAGGGACTTAGAACTCCTGGGGCCCAGACAAGGCTTTGTCATGTTGTCCAGCGGTAAGGTGAGGCTGGTGAAGGGGAGGGCAAGTTGTTACCCTCATTTGGTGGTGGAGGGGGTTCTATTTAAAGGAAAAAAAGGAAAGACTATTTTTTTTCCACCTAGGGAAATCTCCTCCACCAGTGTGTGGCTAACACCAGAATTAGACCAAGCATCCTCCACCCACTCCTACCACAGCCATAATAAGAGTCACCTTCTGGTGCCCTTGCCTGCTACAATCCTTGGATGCTCCTGTGTTTGCTTTTAATGAGGGAGGCTGTTTCCTTACGAGGCCCTCCTAATGCTTTGGCTTTATGATACACACACTCCCTCCTAAATATGTCATGTAGCACATTCAAAATGAAAACGAATTTAAATTAATTGGGTTTGAGATTCCTTTTCAGAGAATTTCATGAGGGCTTTTGAAATAACAGAAGTGTCACAAACACAGGTTGGAATGCAGACATCGGGTACAAAGAGTATGCTAGAGGAAGATACAGTTGTCAAAAAGGTATTTTTCCCCCTGCAGTGACAGGTGGCTCTGACAGCTCTGGTTTGTCAGCAGGCAGACACATGAGGATGAGGGCATCATGTGGATGAGGGGATCAGAAATGAAAGATGCCAGTGGAAATAATTCCTTCTGTGGCTGTGAAGTGATCATGACATCGCTATATCATAACATAGCTCTGAAGACAGGATCAAAATGAAATCTCTCAACCTGCAGAAGAAATTTCTACCTGATAATGTCCTCCCTCCAGCCCTTTCTATATTTGCTGGTGTCCCCTGAGAGTGGGTGAGAAGGGAAAAGACTGAGATGACCAGCCCAGGTCCATGAATTTCTAGACGAGGCTGCTTCAGACAGGGTGTGGTTTTCAGGCTTGTCTGTGTCTTTGAGAAAATGGTCCCAGGAAGGCTGGAGCATCTAATAGGGTTGTAGTAGGTTGCAGTGTCCAGACTCTGGCACCAGAAGGAGACATACCTTTCAGATCAACAGGTGCTGATGCAATATGATGGTCCATTTGTACTAGGTCCTTCCTCGTCTTCTAAGGGTTGCAGATTGTAGAAACGGTGTTCATTTTCTTAGGAAAGATGGTCTTCAAATAATTCTCTCTCTTCAAGGATTCTGAAAATAGTTGATGGAGAGCATAGTCACTTTTCCCAGTGAACAGAGGCTAAAGAGAGGTCTCTGCCTTGGGGGCATCAGGCACAGGTGAGGGTGAGATTACCATAAGGGAAGGAAAGGGATTACAAGTTTATAGACTGAATGTTGAAGCCACCAGCCTCTTCTCACTTTCAGGTTTCAGAACGTCAGCAGCTAGATGTTATCTTTCAGGAAAGAGATCAGAAGAATCTTCTCTGGGCAATCTGACCAGACTAGGAGGACAAACCGAAAGATAATGAAACTGATTCCCAAAGAAACTGATGAGCCAGCACTCTGTACCTGACATCCACAAAGGGGAAGCCCAGCCACTTGAACAGCACTGCCAGTCAGACTTTCAGTTTCCCAATTTAAAATATAAACAGACAAGCAAGAATCACCAGAAGGCCAAAGATGCCCTGTAACTTAAAACATAGAGACCAAAACAAGTGGGGGAATAAAGCAACTTGGAGGGAATAAAGAAAATGCAAGAATATGAAAACTTAAAAGCTATCATTAATATCATCTGATAGCTCGTAAAATATATTATCTTCATGAAACAAAAGGAGACTATAAAAATTAGCTTCCAGACCGAAAAAAATGTAATCTTGAAAATGAGAAATATGACAAAAGTGAAAAAGTTGTTAGAATTGGAAGATAAAGGTGAGGATATCACCCAGAAAGTAGTACAAAAGGGAAAGTGATATAACGTTGAGGAGAAATCAAAGAATATTTTAACAATGTCTCAGAGATCTAAAATGTAAATAATAGAAATTCTCAAGAGAGAGAACAGCGAAAATGGAAGGAAGGCATTCATCAGTGAAGAAATGACGGAAACTTGCCTGAATTAAAATGCATCTTTCCTGATAAAAATGACCAACTGAGTGTTCAGGAAAAAATAGAGCCACACTATTATCATTAAAATCTTTATCCTTTCGTGGGTCTTAAGACCCTCCCCAAAGAGGGTCCTGCCCTACACTCTGGGGGTAAAGAATGCTGATATCATGAAGTTCTCGCAAAAACTCGAGAACTGGGTTTGGAGAGCTTATGACTAGGTGCGCATGTAGAAGCTCCTGGAGGGTGGCATTCCCAGGGAAGGCATGGAAGCTCTATGTCCCTTTCCCCACACCTCACCCTATACATCTCTTTATCTGTATTCTTTATACTATCCTTTATAATAAACAACTAAAAGAAAAAATCATTACCATCATCTTCTATAAAAGTGAATAAATACATATAATTGTTCACAGCTGTTGGAAAATAGGCAGAGCAGAACTATAATTCTTGAGAAAAGGAGATGACCTCAGGTTCACCTGGATATCTCTCTGGGGACACTTTCCCTACCTTGGCACAGAGAGGTAGATCCCAGGTGGGCAATTATTTCACTCAGCTAGGGAGGCAGATAGCCAACTTAGAAGCTGCTGAATATCTGGGAGGGATGGCTCTGTGTGCATAGAGAAAGGACCTGTAATGGGCAGCAGGGAGCAGGTGCTGCAGGGTGAAAGCTGGCCAGGGGTATGAGAGGTCTCACAGTGTTCAGAGGCCTTAGAGTTTGGATCTAGTTAGGGTGAAGAGTCCTTGCTGAGTCCCTGGAATATTCAGATGAGAACCCCACAAAAAAGCCCACATCTTAGGTATAAAATCCACATACATTATAAGAAAAAAATGATAGACATTAACATAAATCCCCCCAAAAAATTAGCAAGCTGAATCCAGCACAATATAAAAACAATAAAACATGTGACCAAGTAAGATTTATCCCAAGAATACAGAATTAAAACCAGCACCTCATAGAAATATCTGCACTTCCATACTCATCCCAGCATTACTCAAAATAGATATGGGAGCAATCTAAATATCCATTGACAGGTAAATGAACAACAAAAATAGGTATATACATCTAATGGAATATTATTTAGCCTTTAAGAAGACGGGAGTCCTACCATTTGAGATAACATGGATGAAATAAGAGGACATGATACTAAGCAAAATAAGCTGGACCCACAAGGACAGATACTGCAGGACAACACTTACCCAATGGTCCCAAGTTCACCTGGCTTTCTGTCTGGCTTTCCCTGTTACGGTGCAGAGAGGTGGATCCTAGGTGGACCATTATCTCACTCAGTTAAGGAGGCAGAGATCTGACTTAGAAGCTGCTGAATATCTTGGAGGGGTGGCTCCAAATTTATAGAAGCAGATTGTAGACTGGTGGTTGTCAGGGCCAGAGAGAGGAGGAAATGGAAAGGCATTAGTTAAAAGGTACAGAGCTTCAGTCATACATGATGAATAAGTCCTAGAGATCTACTGCACATATGGCATTGTGCCTGTTTTAAATAGTGCTGTATTACACACTTAAATATTTGCTAAGAGGGTACATCTATGTTCAGTGTTCTCATCACCAAATAATACTGATAATTAATAAAGAAGGCAAGAGGAAACTTTTGAAGGGGCCAGATATGTTACCAGCACAGATTACAGTGATGATTTCACAGGTATATACTTATCTCCAAACTTGCAAATTGTACACATTAAATATGTACAGCTTTTTGTATGTTGGTTATGCCTTAATATAGTGGAATTTTTAAAAAATAACAATAAAGGGAAAATATGGTTATTTCAAGAGATATTTTTAAAAATTGACAAAATTCAGTAACTATTCATGGTAAAAACTTGCAGAAACCAGGAATAGGAGGAAATAGCCTCAAGCTGATACAAAGTATCTACCAAAACAAATAAACAAAAAATCCTATAGTTAACATTATACTTGATGATGAAGTTTTTTAACATATTCCCCCCTAAGATTGGGGTATCGAGGCAAGAATACTCCCTCTTACCCCTTATATGCAACATTGTACGTGAGGTTCTAGACATTATAATAAGGCAAAATATAGAAGCAAAGTCACAAAGATTATGAACAAAGAAGTAAAACTCACTATTTATAGACAATGTAATTTACTGCATATATGGCATAGTGCCTGTTTTAAATAATGCTGTATTACATAGACAAATTACAATGTAATTTATAGACAATGTAATTGTTTACATAAATAATTATGTCAGCTAAGGAGGCAGATAGCCGACTAATGATAATAATAATTATTTAGAAATTTATACACCAAAATATTCTATATAATCTGATTTATGCACTTGACGAAGTACAGAATATAAAGTCAATACATAAAATGCAAATGATATCTATATAATAGGAACAAACAACTGGAAAGTCAAATCACAACATAATCCAAACTTTAAGGCATAATAGCTAGATAGGTAATAGATAATAAATAAATATATAGATGTTAGATCATAGATTAGATAGTTAGATAAATGATATAGAGGCTGAGGGAGAAAGACCACAGAAAGGCATAGGGACTTTTCCTCCATGAATAGAACAATATCCATTTCATCCTAGTTTTTGTCACGGTAACAAATGACATCTCTATCTATGCGGTTGTTCAAGCCAGAAACCTGGAAGTCATTCCCAACTTCACCTTGCCCTCAAGCATCTCATCCAAATAGTCACCAAGTTCTGTTAATTATTCCTTCAAAGACAGCTTTAATCTGTCTACTTCTCTCCCTCTGAGTTGCAATCACCCTAGTCCAAGCTATTACCATTTCTCACTGGGAATGCTCCTAAATCTTTTCCCCAAGTCCAACACATTTTCCACACAGTGATCATAGTGATTTTTTAAAAAATAAACTGGACAATGCCTCCTTTGCTTAACACCCTTCAAAGTTTCCAACTGCCTCAAAAGCTGCTGGAGATATGCGAGGCAGTGAGAAAGGGGAGGAGAATCCCCCAGCTTTTTCCTTTCTTCCGCCTCCAATATTCTATCCATCTTCCCACTGGCTGAACCTGCCAGAGGCCAGTGGACAAGGGCCCATGGAAAATACAACCTGCAGTAATCAGCCTTCCCCATCCCCTCCTACCCCAAGATACAAAACATCAGGGTAGGCAAGGAATGGATCAGAAGGCAAACACACCCAGGGTCTCTTTGGCTTTAGAGGTCAAAGGAGGACTCTTAGGAGGAGGCTTCGAACTAAGCCCTGAGGGCCGGGCGTGGTGGCTCATGCCTGTAATCCTAGCACTTTGGGAGTCCAAGGCAGGCAGATCACAAGGTCAGGAGTTCGAGACCAGCCTCCCAAAATAATGATACCCCGTCTCTACTAAAAATACAAAAATTAGCTGGACATGGTGGCAGATACCTGTAGTCCCAGCTACTCCAGAGGCTGAGGAAGGAGAATTGCTTGACCTGGGAGGTGGAGGTTGCAGTGAGCCAATATCATTCTACTGCACTCCAGTGACAGAGTGAGACTCCATCTCAATTTAAAAAAAGAAGAAACAAAAAACTGACCCTGAAGGATGAGACAGAGTAGCTACATGAAGGATGCAGAGTGCAGGCTCCAGGTAGAGAGAATTGCACGGACAAGCACTTGCAGGCAGGAAGCAGGAACTGTGCTGTGTGGCTGGAGTGTGGTGAGGGAAGCCAGAGAGAAGGGCAGGGCCTGATGACGCAGGGCCTCACGGGCTGTGGAGCAGAGTCGGGACTTGATTGTAAGTGGCACAGTCTGACAAACACCCATGTGGGGAAGATTCTTCCTGGCTGCCGTGTGGAGAGTGGATGGGTCCTGAGTCAAGTGAGGAGACAGGGACATCCTGGGAAGCTGCTGCAGCTGTCCAGGCTGGAAGCTACAGTGGAGAAGAACTGGGAGGACTCCAGGTGCAAATCCTTTCCCTCTTGACGTGATGAGGCTGAGATGGGTCCAAGTCTCCTAGGCTGTCCATTTAGTCTGAGGACAGCGCCCTCCTGGGCCACGTTCTTGATTGTTGAGGATCTCTCCTCCACCCTGAGATCTGCCGAGGTGGGGCTGAGGTAGCTTGTGGCCCTAAAACGTTCACTGATTACTCTTTGCTCAAAGCTTCCTCGTAGTCTGGGCCTCTTCCTCCAGAAATTGGGACAAATTTCACCAAGGGCCAGAGGCTGCTCATCCTGGCTGTACATAGTCAGTGGACTTAGAGGAGGGATAGAGTACACAATGAAGGCTGGGCTTCTCCCAACCTGGCCCTTCACTTAGTCATTTCCTTAAATTCCCCCATAAACTTTCTATTTTCTAAACCACTTCTCTCTGATAATATGAATAAAGGTAAGGGGCTCCCTTCCAGCCCGACCTTCTCCATGCATGTGCAATTTGCATAACAAGGGCAAGGTTAGTGATAACAATCTTCTACCTCTTGTGTCTGTGGGTAGAGGGTAGGCCTTGACAACCCAACTTCCAGAAGAAAGCCTTTCATCCATTCACTCAGCCCTCACAGCCCTCAAAAGATCAGGAACTATCTACTTAGCAGGCTCACTGACCCATTTCTCAGACTGGTTCCACATCTGCCCTGTCTGGCTCCAGGCTCCTTGTGTGGGTCTGCAGGCTCCATTAGGTTTTGAGGAAAGTGACTTCCATAGTCAAGAAGATGCTACAAGCCCATCATAGCAGACTTGGGGCAGAGCTGGCTTTTTGCAGATGAGGAATCAAGCCAATTTGGAGCTAACAGGTGGCTTAAGTCTGATAGCCATGTCAACCCTAGTTGTATATTAAGGGCATTTCTGGGAATGTTTTTTGTACCCATCCCTGTTTGAAGTACTACTGAGAATAGAAATTAATCTCAAGATAGGGTCCCACTTTTACACTTTACTTAGCAGAACAAACTTTTTTGTTCATTCATGAACAAGCAGGGTCTTTCTAGTTTAGAAAGGCATCTGGCTCCCCCATACCCTGTGAAATCTCACCTTTTAGTGGCCATAAGAGCAGCACCGATTCAAAGGAGCACCAGGGATTGCCATGGTGCAGGCTATCTTAGACTGGCGATTAGAGAGAGCTAAAAATTAGAATACTACACTAATCTGATATAATTCCCCCGTATGATTCTCCTTACAGAATTCTCATTAAATGGCCATCACACACCCTCAGCTTTCTCACTTTCATCATCAGGTGTGCAGCGTGCCAGGGTTTGCTCATTCCATGGTTGGGCAGCTCTGTCAGAAAGTTCTGTCTTATACTGAGCAAAAGCCTGCCTCCCTGTAGTGTGGTTGTTCTGTCTTCCCAACTGACTCGGGACAAATCATCCCCTCTTTGGCATGGAGTCCTGAAGGGAAGGCTGCTGTCATGTGCCTTCTGAATGTTTTCTGGTCTCAGCCATTTATTTCCTCCAATTCTTTCTCTGAAGGCTTGGTTTTGGTTCTCTCACTGTTCCTGAGGTGTCCTATGGACACCTCCCTGTGATGGTGTCAGAGCCCAGAAGCAACACAGCCCTCCAGGTGAGAGATGGGTTCTCACCTGAGTTTACTGAAGTCACCAGTCCTTCCCTAGGGCACTCTGTTTCCGTTACTCAACCCTCCCTGTACCTCACTTTCCCGATCCACAAAGGGGGATAAAATAGTACCTACCTCTTAGGGTTGCTTGAGGGCTAAAGCAAATAATAAAGTACTTAATGCACTGACTCAATGTGGTTCATCAATTTAGCCTGTGCCCCTTCTGGGGCCCGAGGGAGACTTGTAGGCAGAGGATTTTGGTGGGAAGATAAGGCAGAAAATAAAAACGGGAGCCAGAGACTCACATACTGGTCCTGAGAAGAGTGAAGCAGGAAGGAAGGAAGGCAGGCCAGTACATGGGACTGTCTTAAGTTGGTCACCACTGTTGGCCACTGGGGCTCAGTCTTGCTGGGATCTGCAAGGCCATGTATCTTGGAATTGTCCACCTGAGGGATGAAAAGGGGAGCATTTACCATTGTCCATTGGCCAAGGATGGCTTTCTTGTGTGTTAGCATTCTCATACCTTCTGACAGCATATGGAAGTGCCAGCAGGTTCCTAAACTACCCCACACAAAGCAAGAGAGACAAGGTGCAGCTGAAGCAAGGAGCCATCAGGTTAGAAAAGGTGGTTGTCCCAAAAAACTCTGGAGCAAAAGGGCTACAAAGATGTGAAGAAGGTTATGAGAAGTGTCCAATAAATCCTTGTTCTTTTTCTTTTTTTTTTTTTTTT
>NW_016107592.1:912730-957645 GCF_001604975.1 Cebus imitator
CAGCCTCCTGAGTAGCTGGGATTACAGGCATGCGCCCCCATGCCCAGCTAATTTTTGTATTTTTTTTTTAGTAGAGACGGGGTTTCACCATGTTGACCAGGATGGTCGCGATCTCTTGACCTCGTGATCCACCCGCCTCGGCCTCCCAAAGTGCTGGGATTACAGGCGTGAGCCACCGCGCCCGGCCAATCCTTGTTATTTTTCTTATTAGCATTATCATCATCAAGATATATGCAAGCCCAAGGTCACATTCACTCTTTGCCAGCCACATGCTGGTCCTGGTCAGACTGTTGCCACAGTGCCATGTTTACCCCAATAAACTCAGAGGCACAGATAGTGATCTGTGATTTCTAAAGTGTCAACTTCTTACAAATTGCATACTCAACAAAGCATTCTGATCTGCCTTTTCTGTAAATTTCTTCCTAACACTAAGGTATCTTGTGCTTACTGACTGAATCTGAATTTCCTAGTCTACAAAATTAGTAGCTAGGCATGGAAGGAGGGTGATATAATAGAACCTCTTTCCATGCTGAAGAAAAGGGCTTTTCCAAGGGACCTGCATTGGAGAAAGTGTGCCCCAAAAAGTGATGGTGCACCCTCTGTTTGCCATTGTTCCCCAGACACACAGAAGTGGTCTTTGATGGTCTCTTTGGAGCACAGAGAGAATGAAGGGAGGCATCAGGTCTATAGCTGCCTAGGTGGACCCCAAAAGAGAGTAATACTATCAGGAAGGGTGTTGGGCACACTGACCACTGGCTGACACACCCTGGGGGAGGTCATACTCTCCTCAATGCCAGGTGTGAAATACGGGAATGAGTGAGAGAACAGACAGTGCCCTCTCCTCCCTACTTCAAGTCTCCATGGCCAAAGCCTGGCCCACAACGAGGAAGGTGAAATCCAAATTTGCGACCTAGACTAAATTGAAAAGCCTAGGATTTCCCAAGATACACTTGAAAGGTGAGAAGGGGAGACTTGACAAAGCACAACTGAAGGCAAAGATTGGGGGGAAACCCCTTCCTATGTATGCCCTGCAGAGTTCAGACAGTTCCATCACCTGGTTACATTTGTGGAGCTGAAGGCCAGAAATCACTGGAGTGGGGCCAGTTCCAGCACGCTTCCATCTCAGGCTTACTCTCCTACAAAGCAATCCATGGAGTGGGAAGGTTTGGGACAGCCTTCCTGCCCAAATCAGAACGTTATGCTTAATTGTCCTCATTACTTCTCTGGAAGTGGTGCTGCATAAGAATCAGATGGAGTGGTGTCTTCTACTTTTCTCTAATTTCACTCAGGAAGGCGACTGGCCAGGGTGGGGTAATTACCCCTGGCCTTCCCATCTGTGCTGGAGATGAAGCCTGGCACTCAGCCAGGGGTGCTCCGATCTGTGCTCCAGGCAAAGGAGCTCCTGACAAGCAAACTGACACTTCCACTGCTGTCATGCCAGCAAGAGGCACAACTTTAATTAAACGGGGTTGCTTAAAACTGCAACAGAAGAGCCGGGGCTTAGAGAGCCTCTCCTTCTATGACATCACCCTGCTTGCAGGCCTTCTTTCTCTTTTTCTTGGGACTAATCTTCCCTTGGCAGCTGCCTTTCTCTGACTTCAGACCACTGAGATCTCTTTAACTTCTGCCTTCAAAGCCCTTTGCAAAAATAAACTCTGAGGCTGGAGCTGGTGGGGGGTGTAGAGAGAAAAGAGCTTCCTCTCTGTGGGTCACCTTTCAGAAGAGTGAATTCTTTCGGGACCCTCTCCTGCCCAATACTTCCCCCTGTCTGATTGTGCATGCTTAATAAGGGTAGAACACATAAACACCTGTCTGAGCATTGTATGTTGTCTAAGAGATATCCAATTTGATCATGTTCTGTAGGTGAAGATAAAATCTATGGGGAAAACAAGCCATGTGTCTCAGTAACCACATTGCTGTGATGGCCACAGGGAACTAGGCAGTCCCTCAAGGACAGAGTTGAGGGGCAACCTTGGTTCCTTGGGACCTCGGGGACTTTAACTCCAGGCTGCTTTCTCAGCACAATGCTGGTTGCAGAAAGGGAAGGGGGGGGCGGGGGGGCTGGAAGGAAGACATGGCTACATTTCCACATAGGTTTGGCCAAGTTCCAGTTGGCTCACCTCCCAGGCATCATGACCAAGTACTCCTGTATTGCTATTCTCTGTCCACTAGAACGAAGGCCAGAGCTTTATTTATTTCAGTATTTGGTTGTTTTAACAGGGAGTTTCTCTTGCTTGGAGGTGGATTTGCTTTTTCCCTGCTAGCCAGAGTAGGATATTGTAATTCTGCTCTGGCTTCTTGAAGTTGATCTTTTGCAGGCTGCCATATTTAAAGGAGGGAGAAGGAAAAACAGAATAAATAATCTCACTGTGCTTGATAGCTAGGTGTCAGAGATGGATAGGAGAAGATAAGGGCCTATTCCTGGTGACTTATTCTTGGTCTAAAATTTATCAGGGCAGGGAGGAAAGCCTCAGAGAGAATGTTTAATCAGAGGAAGCAGCGAAGGATGGGCAGGGTCATCACGTCCACCCTCCACAGTGCAATCTTAAGGAACGGGAAACTGTGCCTTTGTCTGCCCCTCTTAGCAGTTTTTAAATTTTAAATGCATTAAAATTCTTTTTAAATAAGTGAAGAGTTCTGAAGGTTTTTTTTTTTTTTTTTAATAACTCTGACTTGACTAAAAGTTGGATTGAGAACATCATTTTTTTTTTTTTCTGGAAATTTTCCCCAGCCTTTGAAGTACTCCGAACTATATTCTCCCTTCAGAGAGAAAATGGTTGTTTTGAAAGTTGCCTTTTAAGCAGCAACGCTGTTTTTTCTCTGCTGAGAGCTGCTCTTGTGCACTTCAAAAGCAGAGCATGTCAGCCTTCTCCACCCTGTTTCTCCCCTTTGAAGTAAGTATGGGAGCAGCCACTCTCTTAATCACACTGTCTCAAATTTCCATGGCACTTTAGAGTGTTCAAAGCTCTTTCACAGCCATTATCTTATTTGATACTTACGACAACCCCTGAGGTAGGCAAGACAGCTATCTTTATCCCCATTTTACAGATTGGAAACCTCAGGCTCAGAGAGGTGGAGATATGGCCCAGGGTGACAGGACCCCTAAGCTAGAGGACACTAGAGCAATTCTAGGCCTTTGATGGCTACTTTGGGGCTCTATCAAATTGTAGCTCCTTACTCTACTGACATTCAGGAGACCAGGAATTGAGAAGTTGGGATAATTGGCATTCTGTCTAGTGTATAAGATGTATGTGTTCTCTGGACCACTCTGCGTGTAGTTCCAGAGACTGAGCTAGGAATAGACCCATAAGATAACTTTCTGTGCTACAACGAAGCAAAATAAAGTTTGAAATAAATCTGAGCATTGATAGATCTTATCCCCTGCTCTCACGTCCAAAATCCAAGTAGCAGTGGTTTCTTCTCCCACACCTCAGGACTTAGCCCATACCGGGTTCTGGGAGCAGGAGCATCAGATGCTCTGTCTCATAGGTCCCCTGGCCAGTTGCCTTCCTGGGTGAAATTGCAGCCTCCAGACTCAGAGGCTGCTGGTCCATCTAGTTTAGGTGATTTTTATTTTTCCTTTTTTGAGACAGGATCTTTCCCTGTTGCCCAGACTGGAGTGCAGTGGTGTGATCTTGGCTCACTGCAACCTTTGTTTCCTGGGCTGAAGCAATTCTTGTGCCGCAGCCTCCCCAGTAGCTGGGACCACAGGCATGCGCTACCACAACAGGCCAGTTTTTTGTATTTTTGGTGGAGACAGGTTTTCACTTTGTTGCCCAGGCTGGTCTTGAACGCCTGAGCTCAAGCGATCTGCCCATCTCAGTCTCTCAGTCTCCCAAAGTGCTGCAATTTCAGACATGAGCCATGGTGCCTGGCTGGTGATACCATCTTCCAGTGACTGAATTTCAGTCCATTTTGAATCAATATGTTATTTTTTTCCACAGCATAATCCCTGTGTCTACAACAAAATTTAACTCAGAATTCAGGCTTCTACAACAAGCTGTCATTTTTTCTACCTGTATGTATAGTAACTGAAACTTATGGAAATTTCTTTCGGTGAAGACCCTTCATGCTCAATACACTTAATTTATTTTTTTATTACTATTTTTTTTGAAACGGAGTTTCGCTCTTGTTACCCAGGCTAGAGTGCAATGGCATGGTCTCAGCTCACCGCAACCTCCGCCTCCTGGGCTCAGGCAATTCTCCTGCCTCAGCCTCCTGAGTAGGTGGGATTACTGGCACGCGCCACCATGCCCAGCTAATTTTTTGTAGTTTTAGTAGAGATGGGGTTTCACCATGTTAACCAGGATGGTCTCGATCTCTTGACCTCGTGATCCACCCGCCTCGGCCTCCCAAAGTGCTGGGATTACAGGCTTGAGCCACCGCGCCCGGCCTCAATACACTTAATTTATTCATTGTATCAATTGGTTCATCCAACAAACACCTTAGACATGGTAGCTGCCCTGAGACTTTGGCAGATAAATGGATGAGCCCAATGTAAAAAGACGCAAAGATGCCTCAGGGTGGGGCAGTGGGAATACCAGTATGCAAATGAACCCAGGTGCTAAAGTCATCTCAGTCCAGTACTGAGACAGAGAAGGCTTTCCACGGGAAGGAAAATCTGATTGGGTTCCCAAAATGTGAATAGTTGTAGTCCATGCTCAGATGGCATGGGGAGGGAGCAGCGAAAGACAGGACATCCTTAGAGGAAGAAGCCACATGAAGAAATGTCAGTAGATGGGAAGAGGGTTCACTGGGAGGCTAAAAGTATCTCAGGGTGACTAGACCATAGAGTTTGGGAAAAAGGAGAGAGAGGTAATAGATGAGGCCAGCATGTGAGGGCTTAGTCATAAAGGAACAAATTAAAAATCTTGGACTTTTTCCCGAAGGCAATGTGTGGCCTTTAATAAGGGTTTTTAAGCAGGAGAATGTCATGCTCAGATTTGCATTTTAGAAAGATCATTCTAGTTGTAGTCTAGACAATCCAGCACAAACAGACAGAGACCCAGCCTTTCCCACAGGTCTGCTCAAGACATGAGCAATTTGAAAGAGACAGTTGGAACATGCTAGTTCCCATTTTCCTGGATCCCCTAAGCTCTGTCCTCTTATTTAGCAAGGTCATCAGAAATGACAATGCCTGGCCTGGGCTGTTTTAGTTCCCCACAGACATGCCATTGCAGAGCTAGGATCTGATATTTCATTTACATAAGAACCATTCACCCAGGAAAATTCTCTGTGTTTTTGTCAAATTAAGATTAAAGATGTTGTTTATCAAGTACCCAATATCTTTTCTTTGAGGAGCCTCTCAGAATGAAACTTTTTTTTATTCAGCACCAAGAAAAATGTTCACCATGGCTTTCCTATATGTATAATGGAGATTGTTTGGCTACCTTTCTGGGCTGTTGGGAAGGTCAACTGTCTATGTAAAGATCGTTGGATCTTCTTAGGCACTAAACACATATTTGCTTACTTCTCCTGACCAATGTATAATCTTTAAGTTTAGGAAGTAGTGGGCTTGGAACCAGGCGAATCAGAGCTCAGCCCTGGCCGCACTACTTTCAAGGGCTGGGGCCATGGGCAAGGTATTTAATTACTATGACCTCTGCTTTCTTATCCTTGAATCTTGGAAACTAACACTTTCCAACCAAGATACTCACAGAAATAAATGAAATAACACACGGAAAGTGCTTGGCACGTAGTAGGCACTAAGTAAATGTTGATGCCTTCTTCCTTCAGCAAACAAATTTGTATGCTTAATTTCTTCCTAGTGTTAAAACTGTATACATCTGCTTATTTCTCTTTTCTTTTTAATTATTAAGAAAAGCAGAGGTAAGTCAGGGCTTAACTACAGGCTGCAGCCAGCAACTATTCTTGTGCTCTTTTTTTCCCCAGATTTCTATTTGTTTTAATTTTACATCATTCTGCTCTGTGTGTTTTCATGTTTTATAACCACCTCAAATACTCTTTTGAAGCTGGCAGGCTATAACTCCATAACATTTATTTGGTTATCAACACCATACTAGTGAGGTCTAACTCCAGGATTTGATCTTTCTATGGATGACTGAACTTTGCCCTGGTCTTTGACTATGAGCTTAAAATTCAGCATAAATGTAATAGTGGGGCTGGGAGAAATAGTGGATGGTCCCCCGCAGAAATAGACATTCTTCTTGTAACATTTACTACTGTTGGGTAGTAGTTTTTTGGAGCATTGTGTTTTGTAGATAACAGTGTACATTAGCTCAGTAAAATAAGAGCATATGATTATTGAAATGCGAATGTTCTGGGATAATGCTGGCTCTAGCTTGATTGAAGCTCATACGATGTCACCGGGACCTGGACTGTCTCTTGTTAGCTCTACTCTCTTTCATGTGTTGACTTTATTCTTAGACTCAAGTTCCAGCAATACTAGCAGTAGCTCTAGTCTACCAGTTTTTGGGATCAGCCTTGAGATTCTTTCTTCCATTGTTTCAGAATTTGTAGGAAGTCTCTATGAATTTCCCTCAATTTGATTGCATTTTGTTATATTGCTTCTTTATACCTTACTCATTGTGACCAGTGTGGTATGAGGTTCTGATTAGCTTAAGCCATTTAAGACTCACCTCTTGAGCTGGGAGTGGGTCATTGTAACTCATTGGCATGACTGAGAATGAGGAAATATTGGTTTCCAAAAAAAGTAATGGTATTGTTTTATCCAGCAGAAGGTGAATGGATGCTGTGAGGCAAAATGAATAAATACAACAATGCTGGGGCCATATCAGGATCAGTTATTTATCCATGGTATCTCATCTCCAAGAACACACTCTCATACTTTTCTCTGTGACAGTAAGGCTGAGACTCCCCAAACTCTATTTCCCAGGCTCCCTTGTGAGCTGGCTTCCCATTAAGCTCTTCCAATGAGAGGCATTAGAGGAAGACCGGAGAAGAGAAACGGGAAAATGAGAAATTTCTTTTGATTTTCTAGTTTCCTTCATCTTCCCTTCAATAACAGCAGAAGGTTGGCTCCAGCCCTCAGCTTCTGTTGGCTCTTCTGGCGCCATCCTCACCTGAGCCATTGCCTCAGTTCTTCACCCTCATTGTTTCTAGACATGTAACTAGAGTTGGATTACACATGTTCCAGAGGACAGGTATAAAGTCTGTCCGAGAGGGAAATAGTTTATACTCCACAAAAATGGTAAGAGTTTGCTAATATATGTACACAGAGGCCTGGAAAATAGTTTGGGAATTATTTATAAGGTGACAGAACAACAGGATTATCTACAACAGGGAATGAGGTTGAATTTATCTATATAGTTGATTGGTTAGTTGACTGAAACATAAACTCAATGATGTTGAGATGCTCAAACTTCCCTGGCATATAATAGAGAAAAGAATTGAAATGCTTAGCAATATAAGAGTGTTGAGGTAGACTTATTTTGTGCAACTTTCACATTACTCAGCCCCACTAAATCCACTGAAAGGATCCAGATTGCGATCCTTTAATTAAGGTATTGAGAAGAGCATCAGTGAGGGAGCACTAGGATTCTTGAATAGCTTCTTGGAGGGCATCTGTGGGCTGGGAGCTACTGCCACAGAGGTTTCCTGATTTTGATGAGGTTGATGGGATTCTGAAGTAGCAGAAGCCATGTGATAACACCAAACTTTCAGAGACAAGGTGGACATAATTACCACAATGAGCAGCAGCAATGAAATGGCCATCAAAAATTGCTTTTAGCCTGCAGAAATCTTTGGCAGTGACTGGATAATCACAGTGTCCCCAGGAATAAAATAGATGGACAACCTATTAAGATGTTATTTAATTTATGTGACAGGACAAACTAGAGTCTGGTGGTGGGAAAACTGGATAGGGATGCCAACATGGAGAATCCTGGTCTCTTACTCAGTTTTAAGGTCTAAGCCAGTTCACAGGACCAGAGCTCTTGGTTGAAGCAAAGAGTGGATTCTCTTGAGAAGATCATTGCAACATTACCTCCATACATTTCTTTGCAACTTCTCCAAAGGAATCTGAAGCTATTTACTAGGATAATTCCACACAGGAGAATAAGTATATCCAGAACTTGTAGAAATTATTAGATACTAGCTCTGACTTAATGTTAATCCTTAAGGATTCAAAACGCAATGCCATAGTAGTCTGCTGGCAGACTAAGGGCTTATGAAGGTTTGGTAATAAATTAGACCCAGGTCAGGTGTGGTGGTTTACGCCTGAAATCCCAGCACTTTGGGAGGCCATGGTGGGAGGATGGCTTGTGCTCAGGAGGTCAAGACCAGCCTGGGCAACATAGCAAGATTTTGTCTTTACTAAAAAAAAATGATAATAGCTTGGCATGGTGACACATGCCTGTAGTCTCAGCTGCTTGGTGGGCTGAGATGGGAGAGGTGCTTGAGAGCAGGACACTGGGCTACAGTGAGCTCTGATCATGCCACTGCACTCTAGTCTGGGTGACAGAGTGAGACTCTGTCTCAAAAAATAAAGTAAAATAATAAATAATTGAGGCCCCAAACTGTATCATAGTAACCCCAGTGGGTCTATAGATCCTCATTGTATTTATTTTCCAACTTCTTTAATGTGTGATTAGAATAGACCTACTCAAACTATAGAGCCCCCACATTGGGTCCCTGATCTAGGAAATAAGGACTTCTACGATAGAAAGGCCAAGCGTAAGCCTCTGTAACTTGCTCTAACTAATTGGATAGTAATTCCAAAGCCAAATCATATCTCAAGGGAAACTGCAGAGATTAAAGATTGAAAGATGCTGGGGTGGTGATTCTGTCCATATCCCTCTTAATGTAGTCTGCTTCATTTGTACAGAAGATCAATGGATCTTGGAAAATTGTAAACTTAATGAAATATTGTAAAACATAAATTACAATGAAATATTGTAAACTGTCTGGGCACAGTGGCTTACGCCTGAATCCCAGCATTTTGGGAGGCCGAGGTGGGCAGATCATCTCACGTTGGGAGTTTGAGACCAGCCTGACCAGCATGGAAAAACCCCATCTCTACTAAAATTGCAAAATTAGCCAGGTGTGATGGTGCATGCTTTTAATCCCAGCTACTAAGGAGGCTGAAGCAGGAGAATCTCTTGAACCCAACAGGTAGGGAGAAGTTGCAGTAAGCTGAGACCATGCCATTGCACTCCAGCCTAGGCAATAGAGTGAAAGTCTATCTCAAAAAAAAAAAAAAAAAAAAAAAAAAAAAAAAAAAAAAAAAAAAAAAAAAAAAAAAAAAAAAAAAAAAAAAAAAAAGAAATAATGTAAACTTAATTAGGTGCTAACATCAATCATAGCTGCTGTTCTAGATGTGGAATCTCTCCTAGAACAAATTAACACAACCCCTGGAAATTGTTATGTAACTATTTTGTATAGCAAATGCTTTTTTGCACCATATCAGTTTACAAGGACCGCAGGAAGCTGTTCTCTTTCACCTGGAAGGGGCCACACTATACTTTCAGTGTTTCCCACAGGCTATGCCAGCTCTCCTGCCCATTGCGGAAATACTTATCATCTTGACATTCCAAAGAATCTCACACTAGTCACTGCTGGTCCTAAAAGTACAAAGTAATTTAGATGTGTTAGATACATCAGTGTGTCCAGTCAAGGTGGCCCATGCCTGTAATCCCAGCACTTTGGGAGGCTGAGGCAGGAGGACTACTTAAGGTCAGCAGTTGGAGACCAGCCTGGCCAACATGGCAAAACCCCATCTCTACTAAAAATACAAAAACCAGCCAGGCAATACAATGTACACCTGTAATCCCAGCTACTTGGAGTCTGAGGCAGGAGATTCACTTGAACCCAGAGGGTAGGGGGAAGTTGCAGTAGGCTGAGATCATGCCACTGTACTCCAGCCTTGGCAGAAGAATGAGAGTCCATCTCAAAAAAACAAAAACAAACAAACAAAAAACAGTGCCAGAAGATTGGAGATAAATCCCATAAAAATTCAAGAGCTTACTCTATCAGTGACATGTCTAGAGCTCCCATGATCTAGATCACATGAGATATGCCCTTCAATGTGAAAGACAAGTTCCTGTACATTGCACCATCTACTACTAAGAGGAAGAAACACTTGAGGAGCTTCCTTAGATTTCAGAGGTAATATGTACATTTGGGTATAATGTTCAGATCCATTTATCAAGCAAACTAAAAAATTTAAGGGAATCCTACAGAAAGAGGGGGCTCTGTAGGAAGTCCAGGCTTCAGGGAAAGCTGCTTTGCCAGTTGATCCCATGACCTAGCAGATCCAACATCACACAAAGTTTGTGAAGGTTTATGTGTCCTCTGCAAGAATCACAGAGAAAATCTCATCTGTCTTCTACAGGTAATTGTTCTCCTTTTGAGAAATAGCTTCTTACTTGCTATTTAACCTTAGTAGGGCCTGAATATCAGCTCATGAACTCCAGGTGACATGTGATCTAAGCTGCTCATCATGAATTGGGTATTATTAGATCTTCATGTCACAAGGTTAGTCATGCATAGAGACAATCCATTATTAAGTGAAAATATAGATGATCATGCTCAAGCAGGTCTTGTAGGACCAAGTAAGTTGTATTTGCAGGTGATATAGCTTCATCATGGAAAATTTCCTATAAATAATTAAGCATTCATTCGCTCCAAAAAAAACAAACAAACAAAAAAACACATTGGGGTTTAGTTTACAGATCGTTTTGCATGATATTCTGGCACCCACAGCAAGTAGACTGTTACGTTACAACCTGGATAGTTTATGTTACTGTTTTGTTAAATATTCTGAGACTTATCTTCATAGTAGCCCTTCTTTTTGGAAGTAGGCAGTCCATACTCCTTCGTTTTTTCTCTTCACCATCCTTCACAGGCTCTGACTTATATTACACAGTGGCAAGATGGTTGCTGCACTTCCAGACATCATTCATAGTCAGTGCAGGAAGAAATGATAAAGGAAATACCAGCTGGCTTTCCCATTAATCAATAAAACAGGCTTCCAGGCTTCCAGAAAACTTCTTCTTAAGTCTCATTGGTCATAGATGTGTAGTCTGACCATTTCTGCTGTAGCAAAGGATGAGAAAGTATTTAACTCTTCATTTTCTGTAGTGAAGAGTGGCAAGCGATAAGGAGGTTGGAGATGGCTATTGGGTCCACCAACCAGCAGTGTTTGCTGTCAGCATAACTAGCAGCTAACTGTTCTTAGCACACCAGAAACTACTTTGTGGGACTCCTCCTTGAAATGTTACACTACTTTCAAGTAGATGCTGGCCCTGTTTTTCTTCTCTAGTAGACAAATGCAAATTCCAATCATCTAAAAACTATCAGGAGAGATCTAGGACACAGACTTTTTTTAATGTCATTGGTAATTTTGTGGGAAAGAATGACATTACTTGCAGTCTGATACTTGCATTAAAATCTTTGGAAGAGGTTTAAATAGGCCTGGGTCAACAATGAGGCTGTACAGCTTGGAACAGTTTTGATTTCTTCTGTGTATATAAACAGTTGATGACAAGATCAATATATGCTTCCAGATGTTAGGTAATCTTTACTTGCATTTCAAATTAAGGGAAATGAACCTCACAGAAAATTTTAGATTGAAGTGCCTAGGCTTCAAGTTTATCTAAAACAAAGTTGGCATCAACTTTCAATGATCTGAGGGATCTAAAATTTAGGGGAGACAGGGATTACCTTATTTAGGTCGTGAGATAGAATTGAGGGGACATACCTGCCCAATTATCTGTAGGTAAAGTGTTTTGCAAGCACCAGATCCTTAACCATAGGCAGGTTTAAGGAAATCCTAGAACCGGAATTGATTACAAAAGTCTTTTTTGGCTTTAATGAGATGTCATGCCATCATTGGGAGAATTCTGTATTCCATTTGGCATGGAGTGGGTGTCCTATTGCTACAGGTCTGGGAACTACACTTCATGCAGACATCCCACATGGCCACTCTTTTGGAGGTCTTGCCATAAGTCACATCTTCTTTGTATGTATGGGGCAATATTTTAGTAAAATCGTTTTTAAATTGAAATGTCACACACACACACACACACACACACACAAAACAGCACAAATCATAAATGTTCAATGTGTTGAATTTGAATTATCTGAACATATGCATGTAACCTGCACCCAGGTCAAGAAACATAACATTACTAATATTCCAGAATGTCTAGGATATCCCAGAATATTGATAGGAAGGGGGGCTGTTTGGGATACCTCCATTCCTATCAGTAGTCCTCCTCCAAGGTGACCATTATCTTGACTTTTAACAGCATAGATGTGATTCTGTTGCTTTTGGAATTTACATAAATGGAATCACAGAGCATGTAGTCCTTTATGCCTATCTTCTTTCACTCAATATTACAATGATGGGATTCAGCCATGTCAATTCATGTGGCTATAGTTCATTCATTCTCACTGTTGTACAATATCCCGTTGTATGATTACACCACTATTACTTTATCCACTCTTCTGTTAATGGTCATTTGGGTAGTTTCAAATTTCAGGCTATCACACACAGTGTTGCTATGAATAGTCTTGTAGGTGGTTTTTGATGCATGTATGAACACATTTCTGTCAGATGAAATTGATGTGTCTTGAAGTGTGTGTATGTTCAGCTTCAGTAGATGTAAGCAACTTCTTTCCCAGAATCAAGTCACTGTTAGCCCCGGGGCTGAAGGCCAGGCCTTCCTCTGAAGGGGGTAGGATCTCTGGCTTCTGCAGAGGGAAGAAAGAGCTTCTGATAAAAAGTACATGAGTTAACGGCATCTTCTCAAAAGCTCCTCTGAAGATTTCATGTTGTTGATTTTCCCAGATTTTTATTGTTTTTAGATGTTTCCTGAAAAATTATCATGTAATCAGTCTGTTGACTGTTCATATTTGTGACAGTCACATGCCTACCATGTGCCGGGCACGGCTAGGTGCTTAATCTATTTACTCAATTAAACTTCATGCAAGCCTCTGAGGAGGGTTTGTTTCTTTTACAGATGATAAAACCCATGATCAGAAAAGGGAACTGGGGAGCAAGCACTGAGACCCAAGCCAATCTGCTTCTCTTTTCATCATCCAGTTTTGCTTTCTGGCTTATCTTGATACCTGGCTTTAACAGATTTGGAATTTCTAAAAATGGAAAAATGCATTGTGTAACTCTTCTCCCATCTTCCTATTCTCTGTCACTGGAGACTGTGAGAAGGCCTGGTGATACTGTTGGTAGAAAGTCAAAGCTTTGAAACTATTTGAAAATCTACAAAGTGGCATCAGGGAGGAATATGAGGAGACTCTGAAAAGCTCACAGTGTGGATCAAGTTTTGCTAAAGATGTGAGACCATGCTTGTGCTGTTCCCTGTGCCAGGTCCTGGACCAGGGCATTGTCCTAAGTACACAGAGGATGGGCTGCTCTACCAATCCTTCTGTTCATTCAGTAAATGCCTTGAATGACTTTCATGAAGCATGGTGCTAGGCCCTCAGGATACAGAGATGTGAACAATATGGTCACTTCCCAGGAGGAGCTCATCATGTATTGGAGAAGGCAGATGGTTAAGTAAATAATTGCGCAAGAAATGCTAAGGTACTCTAATAGAAATATGGGATGACTGGGGCACAAAGAAGTGGCCAGCTCTCCTGGGAAGAGGGGTTGGGAATGTGATTAAGAGGGATATAAAGAGGATGAATTTAAAAAATGAATAGTTGGTGGCATGGAAGCCAGGTGTGAAGGCAAGAATGAGGCTAGGGTGTAGACAGCAGGCAGACACAAAGGCAACAGAGGACATTGCAGGGCTCTAGCAGATTCCTGGAGAGGGTCCTGACCTGGGACTAGCCAGCATTACCTCTAGAAAGTAATGGTAACCCTGGTAAGATTCTGTGTGGTAAGATGGGCATTTGGTCATGATGGGAGAAGAACTGCTGGTCACACAAATGATCTCTGGAAACTTACAAGACTCCTAGTCATGAATAGCCACCTGAGACTTTTCCAACACTCTTCCAGGCTGGGATATGGAGCCTTATGAGAGTTTGTCATCCAGAGTATAGTGGTCTCTGGAGACAAGTTCTTCCTGTGCTGGCTGAGGATATGCACATTGTCAGTGAAGTGAGCTTGCACACTTTCAGGGAGCAAATGTGCTACTATTCATGCACTCAAGAGGGGTTCAGTCCTCCCAAGAGAGACTGCTGCTCGTAAACCACTAAAAGAGTTTCCTGAGTGAAGCTGTTCTCTTGCCACGTATACTAAGGGAATGCTATGGCTTGACCCCCAAAGTTTATGTGTGAAAACTTGATCCGCTATGTAGCAGTGTTGGGAGATGAAGCTTATGGGGAGGTGTTTGAGACATGAAGACACTCCATGAGTCATAGGGGGCACTGCCATCATGAATGGATTAATGCTGTTATCACAGGGGTGAATTCCTTTCAAAAGGATGACTTTGGCCCTCTCTTGTCCTTCTACTTCCTTCCATGGGAGGGAAGAAGAAGGAAGCCTCTTGCCAGATGCTGGCACCTTGATCTTGGATTTCCAGCCTCAAGAACCATATTCCAATACATTTCTGTTCATTATAAATTACCCAATCTGTGGTATTCTTTTACGGCAGCACAAAATAAACTAAAACAAAGGGTTCATCCAGGGGTGTGTTAATTCCATCCAAAGGAGGTAGAGAATGGTATCTTTTCTAAGATCTCCCAGCACAGAGAAAGTCGCCACAGCAAAAGAGAAAGTCCACATCTCTGCATGCTTGGTTTTTAATTCTCAATCTTCTGCAGTGCCTGAGAAACTTCTATAGGTGAAGGTAGGAGAATCTAGGAGATTGATAAAGAGAGTCTCAGAGGATTTCCTTCTGGACAGAGCCAGGACCATTGGCCCCGGAGTCCCCATGTCCTGGATCTCAGAGATTCAAATTTCCCCTATAAACGAATGATGTGCTTATTGCCAAGCAGCCTTGTTCTCCACTCTCCTCTGTCACAGGGTAGGTGGGAAGAGGTGTGCTCAGAAAAAAAGGGGGCTATGTGGCCTTGGGCTAGGTGAAGTGGTTGAGGGTCTCCTACATGGACACCCATTTCTTCCTCTTCAGCTAGTAACAGACCCTGACTCTTTTCATGACTGGACATGTGTTTCAAGCTAAAAAAAATAACAGATCCTATCCTGGGAATTATCAGATTGTGGGGAAAGGAGAAGAAAAGTTTGGCATGCGTCATACATGCTCCTAGCTGCTGCTGCTGCTGAGATGCCTAGAACATCCCTGTCCCCAAGATTCTTCCAAGGACAGCTTTTCATTTCTCAATTCTTTGAGTTACCTCGAGATAATTCTAATTATACACACAGACTCTCTGCCTTTACCAGATTTGGTTTTGTTTTCCACCACACCCCCATGCTTAAGAGAATCAGAATTGGTTTGTGTTGTTGCAGTAGAATTTTGGCCAATATAGCAGTTGGTTCCAGGGCTGTAGGCAGCAGGCCCTCGGGGAATGTGGAATTGGCCATGGCACAAATGGAATGCACAAGTATATGGAGAAGGAGCAGTGAATCTAGTTACCTGTTGTGCTCACCTGTGATGACATGAGCTCAATAATGGGCTACTGCTGGGGCCCAGTACCTGCTGCCATAGACCAAAGAAGGAGAGAGACACAGGTAGTTTGGGTCCTTCTGAAAGTATCTGATAGCTTTACATAAATAACCTAAGCTAGGTTCAAACATCAAAATTCTCTCCTTAAAGAATCCCTCATTGCTTGTGGCTGCTGAGCTGATAATTCTTAGAAAAAATACATAGATTGAGCTTGCTGGTTTATGAATGGCAACACTAGTCAATTTATAACCTTATCAGCTGGCCAGCTGGCAGTGTGGTAGGGTGGAGCTTGTGATACTGGGATGGGGATATCTGTGAGCACTGAAGGACTGGAGGACCCTGCCTATCCAAACCCTTGGCAATACTCCCCTGGCCACTCTCTTGCCTGCAGAAGTGGCACTAACTCTATTTCTCCATCTCATTGTTGTTCTCTGAATAAACAAGATTTGGACTTAACATGGCCTGGAGGGGAAATGAATAATCAGGGCACAGAAGCAAAAGTTATGCCTGGAGAAAATTGCAGGTCCATCATCTGGGAAACTTGGGGGACATAAATTTTGAGAGTGTTTAAATAATGTGGGTGGAATAAAATCATAAATGAGGCAGAATCTATTGTTATAGGTCTACCCATCAAGGGTACCTGCTGTGTGTCTGCCTGGACAGTTGGCTGGATTCCAACAATTTGATGCTTCCATGAATGAAAATCTCTACTGAAGACTGACCCATGCTGGGTGAAACAAAAGGCCAGAAATCTCTTCAAAAATGTGGAGAAGGGAATTCAAAGACCTACCTTCTTGCCTTGAGGAATAGATGATGAGGGAAATACCAAAATCTCTTTAAAAAATGCTCTACTAATAGTCCCCACTGGGACAAGAATACTGTGGATAAGACTCCATTAAAATGGGCCAGGCTTGTCCCAGGGGATGGAATAATCTTAGGGTGACAGGTAGATTTACCAGAAACAGCTAGAGGCAAAGCCGTTTCGGCTCCCATAATAGTCAGTTTTGTAAGTGTGGTAGTCAACTCAGTGAATGGTCTTACCTGGAACAATCACTATCTGCAATTAATCAATCACGTGCCCTGCAGAGACTGCTACTACCTCAGCATCTGTATCACTCGGGCTAGGTTATGCTGTAGTAACAGATACTGCAGATACTCCAGTAATCTCAGTGGCTTAAAATAACAAATATTCAAATCTTGCTCATTCAACACTATCTTTGACTGAGGGTCAGCCAGGGAGGAGGTAGTCGGAGGGACTGTGATCATCAGTCATTCAGGGCCCAGGCTGAGGTGGCAGCCAAAGGGAGATCTGGCAGGGCTCATGCAATCAACTAAATACTCAACCTCAAGGGAGGGACACCGGTGATTTCTCATCCGTTAGAGCTAGTCACATATTCCCACTCAACAAATAGGAGGCCAGGAGATGCAGTCCTACTGTGTGCTTAAAGGTGGAGAACTGAAAACATATGGGAAACAAAACTAATTCCTGACTCCGACATTATCTTCCTGAATATCACATAGCACCTACACCTCCATGAAGTTGCCTGTGGCTTTAAAGTAAATTATTATATAAAAAGACACCTGCACTCATATGTTTATTGCAGCACTATTTATGATAGCGAAGTCATGGAACCAACCTGTGTGTCCAGCAATGGTTGATTGGATAGAGAAAACGAATGTGATATATCAATTTATCCAATCAACTGTTGGATATACATGTGACACACATACACCATGGAATATTACATAGCGATAAGAAAGAATAAAATTATGTCCTTTGTAGCAACATGGGTGGAGGTGGATGGAGGCCATTATTGTAAGTGAATTAACACAGAAACAGAAACCAAATACCACGTTTCTCACGCATGAATGGGAGCTAAATCATGAGTACATATGGACATAAATATGGACAGAATAGACTCTAGGGACTTCAAAAGTGGGGAGAGTGGGGAGTTAGGGTTGAATAATTACCTGTTGGGCACAATGTTCAATATGTAGGTGATGGATTACTAGAAGCCCAATCTTCACCAGTACATAGGCAATCCTCATGTAACAAAGAAGTGCATGTACTCTCTTAATAAAATGTAAAAATAATAAATAACAATGGGAACATTCAGAGCTTGGCTTTCAAGTGGCTCCAATAGCCTATGTCAGTACCACCAAGAAGCAGATGCTGGAAGTTACGTCCCCACTTGGAGATGGCCCAGAATGCCACAGGGGAAAGGAAATCTTCCTAACAGGCCAATTTTGCCTGGAAGAACAGATGAGCTGAGGTGAGGATCTGCATGAATCCTGAGCCGTGACTGCTAGATTGAATGCATGGTTAGAATCTGGAAAGGAGCAAGACGAGAAGCTTGTGACATAGGGATGGATGAATGCTACATGGGTCGAGAGCCTGGAAATACCTACACTCCTAGGAAATTGATACAGAAGGCCCTGGATTATGCCCTCCATAGCCCTGTAGAAGAATAGAGGGCAGAAGTGGCTGCTTGAAGACTCCATCTTGACACCAGCTAGGAAAAGACACCCTGCAAGAGGCGGGCATTATCTCACAATATGTGTTTCATATGCTATATCTCTTAAATATACAGGTCCAGGAATCAAAAGGATGGCACTCCTTATAATCCCCTAGTTTTACTTCTTATCCTCATGACTTAAAGTGCTCTTCCTCCCTTTCCTTTCTCTCTCTCTCCATACACACACACATACACTTGGACACACACACACACGTATACTTACATACATATATACACACATGTGTATGCTTACATATACATGTACATATACATATACACATATACACCATTCCCTGGGTTTTGACAATCCATGGTCATTTATCCACCACCACAATCATGTTGCAGAATAGTTCCACCATCTTGAATTTCCCCATGCTGCCCCTTTGCTCTACTAGATGTTTTATTGTTCAAAGGAGGGATACTTTCATTAGAGAACATAATAATGGTTCTTTGGCTGACCTGTTCCTGTGATGGTGATCCCTTTTGTGTTCATGCTGTGGTCAGCTCATGCTGTGGTCAGCTACATTTACGAGGTCTGCCATCCAGCAAGAAACCAAACACCTAAGAAATAAAGAAGGCAGTTCATCTATAGTTCTCTTCTCTGAGGGACTGGTGGGAAGGGTGTGATAATGGACAAAAATGTGGGAATGGGCTCTGTGTGTCTGGAATGAGAATGGAGAAAGGAAAGAGGAACTGACTATGTTCCCAGAGACAGCTGTGGACAGGAAAGGCTGGAACTTAGAGCTGAGCCTCATCTTCCTTTGAGAGGATGGCAGAGCCTCAGGCAGGAAGGGGAGTCTGCAGGCTGCTGGCTCAGGACCCGCTCTGCTCACTGTGCTGAGACAAAGGACCTGGACTTCTTTATAGCCATTGACTTTGTGAAATCTATCACCACCAGTGTCTCAAGGGCACTGACTTTCCTGAGCTATACCCAAAGGTGGAGCTGCTGGAGCCCACAGACCCTCCCCAAACTCTACCCAAAGGACACACATCACTTCAGCACCCTCACATCCCATCATGCCATTGTGTGATATGCAGGGATGGAAGCAAAGAAACAGCAAAATGTGTTGGGTCCCAAGAGCAATGATTAGCCTCAAGTTTGCCAGCCTTAGGCCACCACTGGCTGTGGCCTATATAATGAAAGGAGAGCTTCGTTCCAGTGTCATCTGAAAATGGCAGAGGAGAGATGCTTAATGCTGGGATAGGTGGAACTAAGGCTGCTGTGGGCAGCTCGGTGTGTGTCAGTGTGAGCATGTGTGTTTATAGACTGAGGGTTGTTGGGAGGAAGGAAAAGGAGGAGCAGGGAATTGAGATGATGGTATAGTTGTCGCACCCTAGCCTCTGCAAGGAGAAAAAAGCCCTCGAGCCCTGAGAAAGGGGGAGCTCTTTTGTTGGCTGATTCTGAAAGCAGAACATTAATCCCTGATTAATGATCTGGTAATAGTGATTATAGTTACCTGTTTTTCTGTCATCAGAGTACACCCATATTCTACCAAGTTCTGAATACTGGCAGCAAAAGAATAAAAATTGCTTCCTTCTCTGGACACATCTCCTCAGTAGAAGCTTTCACGGATAGAGATGATGCTCATTTGTGTGCATCTTCGTTTCTTCATTCATTAATTCATCCCTCAATCTGCCACACCTCTTCTCAGTACCAGAACCTCACTACACTGAGATGACATGGGTAGGCCTTGCCTTCCAGAATCACAGTTTCTTCAGGTTATTATAGCAGGATCCAGCCCTGAGAAGAGACTGACAGGAATAAAGACTCGTGTTCAGGCCAGGCCAGGGCTCACACTCTATCATGGGGGAAGGAAACTTCTTGTCTCTTAGTGGTTGTGTTGAGATTAACCCAGAGCCAGGCAGCTGGGAAAAGGCAGCCTTAGCATCAGTGCTGAGAGCCCAGGCTTTAAGCTTCTTGCCTAGGGGATTAGAGACCCTTGAGAAAATACCAGAGGTTTCAAGATCTGTCACTCAACCCCTCATGGGCAAGTGCTGAGTTGCTTGCTCTTGGCAGTGAGGTTAGTGTCCCCTGAGCTTGCTAAGGACATTGGCATAACCTAGCACAGCTTTTGGCATGAAGGTTCCCTTGGTGAGACTCAGACTGCTGCCAGGCCATGCACAAACCTCAAAGCTGCTCTGGCACTCCAGGGAGAAGAGGCTGGCACAGTGAACTAGAGTCTGGGATGGCCTGCTGGAAGGTCATGACATTGTGGAGTACACCGTCAGCCAGCTCCTGAGTGGCACTTGTTCAGGGTAAGAAACAGAAACTGCTGGTCCAGGTCAATTGGAGATTGATTTACTTGACATATCCATGTTATATGTCTATTGGATTTCCACAGATGGCTGATCATCCGTTGATAACACACTAGATGGAAGGAGAGTGATGAGATGGGCTGTCTGCTCAGATACTGGCTCCTGCAGCCCTCCCGTGGAGCTAGACTATTTAACCCTTGCCTGCAGGCACAGCCCTGCCACATTCAGGGATCATGTCCAGCTCCAGGCCGGAGCTCTGTAAGGAGTCTGGGGTCTGTGACTTATTGGTTTGGATTCCATCAGTCTCATTGTGGTTGCATCTCAAGTGTCCTGAGTTACAGAACCAAGGTGCTTATCCTTTTCTGAGATCAGCCCTCTCCCTTGATCTTCATTTGATCCTGTGGAAACTTGCTTCATTCACTATGGTAAAACCCCATCTTTGGGTTCCAGCTCCTCCTGATCTGCCTGATCTGTGGCACGGCCTGGTTGACCTCAAGCCCGCCAGATATTTGTCCTTCCCCTGAATCTGTGTTGAGGTCCTGACACCTTTCAGATTTTGTCTTGTTCTTAGTCTTTGTCACCTCCCTTCTGATCTCTACCTGCAGGTTCCATCCCATCCCTGGACACAGCCACTGATGCTCTCTTAGTGCTGTGCACACCTGTCAGAGTCCTTTGCTGCTTCAGATTTGAATCCTGTGCCATAACCTCCTAGCTGTCTTCCCAGACTACATCTTGGAATGTTGTAACCAAAGGACATGTGCTTACTTTCCCTACACTCCTGGCCTAGGCTCCCAACTGCTAGTGGGTGGGTTCAGTGCTACCTCTTTGCCCTTTCCTGCTGTCCTACCTGCCAGGAGAAATGGGAAAGATCTCCTCCTACCCACTTCTGCCTGCACTGACCCCATTGTCTTCTGTACTTGGACTGTGCCTTGCATCTGTCTCCTCTGAAGTGTACGGCTGTCCCTCTGGACAGTCACCTGAATGCTGACTTTATAAAAGCCAGCCACCTGGCACGGTGTCTCACGCCTGTAATCATAGCACTTTGGGAGGCTGAGATGGGTGGATTACCTGAGGTCAGGAGTTCAGGACCAGCCTGGACAATATGGAGAAACCCTGTCTCAAAATACAAAATTATCCAGTCTTGGTGGTGCATGCCTGTAATCTCAGCTACTCGAGAGGCTGAGGCAGGAGAATTTGAACCCGGGAGACAGCAGTTGCGGTAAGCCAAGATTGTGCCATTGTACTCCAGCCCAGGCAACAAGAGCAAAACTCCGTCTCCAAAAAAAAAAATCCCCCCCGCAAAAAACAAAAAAAAATAAATTAGTTGGGCGTGGTGGTGGGTGCCTTTAATCCCAGCTATTTGGGAGGCTGAGACAGGAGAAATACTCGAACCTGGGAGGCGGAGGTTACAGTGAGCCAAGATTGCTTCATTGCACTCCAGCTGGGGTGACAAGAGTGAAACGCCATCTAAATAAATAAAGGCCAGCTGAGGACAGGAGGCCACTTGCCTCTCTGGAGGTCTCAAGAAGAACCCTGTTTCATGCTAAGAGACCTAAGCATGTGCTTCAGGGTTGTAAAGTGTATTTTGATGATGTCCCCAGAAAGGTGCGGGACAGCCAGTAAAAAGGACTACAGCAGTGAGCTCTAGAAATTGTTCCTATTTTGTAATTGGTTACCTCACGCCATTATCTTGGTCCATTTGTGTTGCTATAAAGGAATACCTCAGACTGGGTGATTTATGAAGAAAAGAGGTTTGTTTGGCTTCTAGTTCTGTAGGCTATATAAAAACCATGGCACCAGCTTCTGCTTCTGGCGAGGGCTTCAGGCTGCTTCTACTTATGATGGAGGGTGAAGGCGAGACATTGTGTGCAGAGATCACATGATGAGAGAGGAAGTGAGAGAGAGAGAAAGAGAGAGAGAGCGAGAGAGCAGGGTGGTGCCAGCTCTTTTTAAACAACGGCTTTCATGGAAATTAATAAAGCAAAAACTCACTCATTGCCATGAGCACAGCATCAAACCAGTCATGAGGGATTCGCATTTATGATCCAAACGCCTCCCATTAGCCCCACATGCAATACTGGAGCTCAAATCTCAACATGAGATTTGGAGAGGACAAACAAACCAAACTATAGCAGCCATGTTACATTTACAGACCACCTACCCTATTAAAAACAAACAAGACAATCCTGATGGTATGAGGGGGTGTGGTGGTGCCCTGAGTATCAAGTAAAGTCTTCCAGCCTTCTGATTTGGTTGTAGCCATAAGGGCTATGTTCAGGGATTCTGTTTGGGCTGGAATGTGAAAGAGAAAGTTGGACCACGGAGAGCAACCCAGAGGAGGTGACAGTGGCTATTAGTGAGATCCCAAAGGGAAGCAGAAGCTTGGGAGTGAGAATCTGAGCTGACTGGTTCTATTATTTCTCCCTGCTTGGAAACCCACACTCCTTAGTAAGTTGGTAGTGGTGGAATAGTTACAAGCCTGGGCTTTGGATGCAGGTGGATCTGAGTTACAGACCTGTCTCCATCAATTACCAGGTTTATGATTTGGGTAAATTACTTAAATCTCTCTATTCTTTAGTTTTCTCACTTGTAAAATAAAATCTGTAATACTTTTATCACAAGGTTATTACAGCAACCTAATAATTGAGATAATATATGCAAAACAGGACAGTGGTTAGAACATAGTAAATTTTGAGTAAATGATAATCTATTAAATTTAATCTACTTCCAAACATGGGCAACTGGGCTTGTTTTTATTCAGGAAGGAGACCATTCCCTCTTGCTACTCTGCTTGGTCAATCTTCAGTTGCCCAATGCTTGGACATGTACTTTTTCCTAGGGCCTTAGGACTGGTCAACCTTTGGATCCTGGCCAACCCACCAAACAGTGGATCAATTAGATTGCATAAGTCCTTCTCCTTCATCCATTAGTTCCCAACCCTGAAACATGCTGTAAACAAGCCATGCACACAAAGTATGTGAAACTCTTCCTTTTACACTTTCTATTCCTTGAAGATGTCTTGATAATACATCTTCCATATGACCTACCATAGCAGTCATGTGATCTAAAGGGCTTTATAAACTTACTGTTAAGAAAACAAATAATATTAAGTTAGTGCTTTGTGTCAAGGTGGACTGGGGAGATACAATAAAATACAGTTTCAGTAAGACAGTGGTAAGATGAGGCTGACCCCTACCTTCCTCCCCATTCTCAACCAAGAGTTCAACTTTGTATCTCCAGCTTCATTTTCTCCATACATCAGTTTGGGCCTTATGTAATCTGACTCACTCAATACTAATTATATGTGCATGTGAGCTATCATTTTCATACCCTCTCTTCTTTTATCCAAATCAAGCTTTTAATTGCCTAATAAGAATGTTTGTAAGATAATCAAAGGGAGGGAGATCAGTGCAAGGCAAGAGGAGGCTAGAGGAGGGACTCAGAACCTAACCAGTGTAATGTACAATGAGCTGTTGACGAGCCACCCCGCCCCCCCCCTCCCCCCCTGCCATCACCACCATCAGCAATCAGTGTGTGTCCACCAGCACAGCTCAGGCTAAAGTTCCACCTGCCAGTGTCAGCCACACTTAACACACAAGCTCAGCTCAAAATTCCTCCAGGCTGAATAATTAGGTGTCAGGTGGGGGATCACTCTCCTTCCCTTTTTCTTTTTCCCTTTTTCTTTTTCCTAACATCTTCTTCCTTCCCCTTGTAGTACTAAACTGAAGAGAAGGTGTTTATATTATGTCCCATTGTTTTCTCATGCTTCGCATTCATTCACTAGCCATTTTTAATCAGGTACATTCTCTGTTCCAAAATACTGGGTATGTCAAGGTGAGTAGCTATGAATTTAGGGTTATGCAAATTTTGACCATGCTGGCATAGGGAAGAATAGTGATAATGTGTGCTCAAGAAATACCTTCAGTTGATTCACTTAATGTCCCTATTCTTTGACCTGGAGAAAAATGACAACCATTTCTCAGATGGTAATGAAAAAGGCAGTGCACCTGGTAAGGTGGTTTACTGTCGTGTGGGGCGGATCTTGACCACGTGCCAGAACTTGTGCTGGAAAGTTCCATGCTCCTACCTCCTTTTTGTCCTTTCTTGGACCTTTCCTTTCATGGAAAGACACAGTAATTCAGCATATGTTTGTCAAGAAACAGCTCTGTGTGATGCATGAAGGCAGGCACTGGGGATACAAGACAAATGGATGATATCGGGCCTTGGAAACTCATCACCTGGTCAGAAGATGAACAAGTGAGGGAGGCCACCTGACCCCTGGCCGAATGTTGGAGATGCTTCCTGCCTTCTGGGCTTTCTCCATGCTTCACAGCAGTGTCTGTGAGTGACTAATAGTGTGGTCTTTTACTTTTCTAACACTGTTTTATTATAGCACCTTAGATAACACAGAGAGGATGTTAGTCTTGAGTTTTAATTTATTTTATTATTATTATTTTTTTGAGATGGAGTCTTACTCTGTCACCCAGGCTGGAGTACAATGGTGAGATCTCAGCTCACTACATCTTCCACCTCCCAGGTTCAAGTGATTCTCCTGCCTCAGCCTCCTGAGTAGCTAGGATTACAGGTGTGTGCCACCATGCCTGGCTAATTTTTTGTATCTTTAGTAGAGATGGAGTTTCACCATGTTGGCCAGGCTGGTTTCGAATTCCTGACCTTGGGATCTGCCCACTTTGGCCTCCCAAAGTACTGTGATTACAGGAGTGAGCTACTGCACCTGGCCAAGTTTTAATTTCACAAAGCATCTCACTAACCTTTGTGATATAATAAAAACAAATATTTGACCTTTGCCCCCATTTCTTGGCACACAGCTCCTAACCTTGGAATCTTTGGAGTGATAAGAGTGTCTTTTGCTTGCTGATGGAATGACTGCTGGCTGGGAGCCCCTGGGAGCTGTAGGCATAGTAAGAGGATTGGAAGTGCTGTGCCCCCTTCCATACCTTGCCCCATGCATCTCTTTCACTGCACTGTTTCTGAGTTGTAACCTTTATAATAAATCACAATAGTAAATAAAGTACCTTCCTGAATTCTGTGAGCTACTCTAGAAAATTATTGCGCCTGCACAGGGGATTTTTGGATGTCCCTCCCTCCCCACCCTCCCATTTATAGCCAGAAGTATACGTGGTAACCTGGGACTTATGACTGACTGCTGAAGTAGGGGGAGTCTTGTGGGGCTGAGCCCTTGCCTATGGGTTCTGTGTCCACTCTGAGTACAGAGCATCGTAATTGAATTGAATTGTAGGACACTCAGTTGGTGTCCAGAGAGTTGGAGAATTGGTTGGTGTGATAACCCCACCCTTGACAGCTAGTGTCAGATGTGTTATGAGAAAGAAACAATTCAGTCGTGTACCCAGTTTATTTTGCAGCAAAAATGACTGACAGGAGAGGAAAAGGCTCTGCCTGGTAGGTTTTGTGCTGGGTTGAGAAGAAGGTAGATGGCTCTGGAATTGGGAGAGAACTGTCACTCAGGACAAGAGAGGTCCTGCTGTAGGATATTGCTGGTGAGGGGGTCTCCCCTGTGTTTCACTCACCAGCCCCCCAGGCCAGATTGTCTTGTTCTAGGATACCTCATACCTTGCTGACTCCATGGGGACTGCTCCACTCAGAGCCTGAGCTGTTCTTGAAGATCTCCAACTCACTTCCTGAGTGATTCCCCTCTTTCATTTGCCCTTCAGAAGTCACCTAAGGACCCTCGTAATACTCAGTTTCCAAGCAGAAATGGGATGGGAAATCTGGTGTTCTTCCTTTCCAACAGATCCACAGCTGTTCCTGCTCAGTGGGTGGAGAGCCAGGGCTGCCACTTAAGGAGAGGAGAGAATTTAGGTACCATTGATTTCTGCCAGCAGGAGGACAGGATATCTACATCCCATTGAAGGACATGCCCAGATCCTTCCTGGCCACGTGGTGAGCAAAAATCTGTCACTGAAGTCTGCTGCCTTGGCAATCTATAGACTACAAGTTCATGGAAAAACCAAGAGCCAGGAAACCAGAATTAGAAAACAGTGTGACTGCAGGCAGACTTGAAGAGTCTGGCTCTGTGAAGAACTCAGAGGCAGAATGGTCCAGCAATGTGACAAAGTCTCAATACACCCCCTGAGGTCAGAAGAGGACCCGGCAAGTCCCCACGGGGACATGAAGAATATCATGGGAACTCCAGGGTTTCTCCTTGACAACATTCAGAAGGCTTTCTACTTGGTGCACTTTCTTGGAAGAGTCCCTTCCCTGCAAGCTGCCTCTGCATGTTGGGGATATTTGATTCCACATTCCCCTAGCTTTGCTGAAGGGTGTTAGCTTTGTCACTGTGGTAACTGGCCAAGCCAGTGATGTTACTTCACAGACTCCTAGAGCTGTGGAGATAAACAGGAACTGCAAGAAAGTTCTTTTTTATATTGACAGAAATTTTGCCTCCCTAGAACTTCTACACACTAGTCTGTATTCTGAAGTTCCAGATAATCAGGAGTCTTTTTTATGTGACAGGCTTCCAAATATTTGAATGTATTCAACAGACACAACATCTCATCGTAGCCAGGCAAATCGCTCCTTGTTTCTCCAGTAACTGTTTCTAAGTCCCTCTTAATCCTCCTGTTTTCATTACATGTTTATAACTTGTTACGACTCAAATTGTGGTCCATGGACCTACAGTCTTGGCATCACCTGGAAGCTTACTAGAAATGCAGAGTCTCAGGCCATGTCTTGGTTCTCCTGAATTAGAATCTGTATTTTAATAGGATCGATAGGTGATTTATACACACACTAAAACTTGAGAAGTGTTGTTTTATAGCCTCTTCATAGCAATTCACACACACACACACACACACACACACACGCACATATGTTTACATGTAACCTCTATGCCAAACAATAGGATGATTAGTTAAATTATGACATATCCAGGCTATGAGATATTATGCATTATGCATAGAAAATATATAGAAATGACATAGACAGCTGGGGAAGCACTCATAATAAACCAAATGTTAGTTAGCTGATAACTGGCATTTAAAGAGAACACTGAGTACTCCCTGGGCTTTATTCAAAGCATAATAGTGATTGCCTCCTTGGATTATCACAATAACCCCACAAAGTAGATAGTAATGGTATTCCCATTTTACAAGTGGTAAAAGAGGCCCAGACAGGGTGGGTAACTTGCTCACAATCACACATCAAGAACCCAGGCAGACTAATTCCAGGGCTTATGTGCCTAACCATGGCTACAGTCAAATGACAAAACCACAGTTTCAGAATTGTGTCTGTGCTATGACTGCAACTATGAGGATATATATTGAACATTCTCTTATGCTGTCATATTGTGTTATTGTAATAAAAATAATAAAAAACAGCATGCCCAAACTGATTAAGCCTTATCCAGCCCCAACAGTGTTTCTATCATCTCTGTTACATTTTCTTTCAAACAATGTTTACAATACAAAAATAATATATACTCATGGTAAAAAATTTCATATATATGAAAGGAAATAAAATGAAAAGTAAAGAACTCCCTCCCCAATACTCCTCCTCCACTTTGAGATAACCATGTTAGCAGTTTCTTTTATATCTCTCAAAAAACCTGTTCTGCATTTAAAATAATGAACATGCACATGCACGCACACACACACGCAGAGATACATACATAATATTACACACACTTTCTACTCTTAGCTTGGATACATCTGTTAAAGCAGCTTTGTGATTGGTTCCTGTTTTATTTATGATAAATTGGAACACCCAGATCTTTCTCACATGAAGTGTTATTAAGTTTTCATCCCTCCATCTTGAACAGTTTTTTTTCTCAGCTAAATGTAGGATATTTCATGTCTTCTTACTGAGTTTCATGTAGCTGGCTATGTTCTAGTATTCCAGTGAATTAAATTATTTTTTTTTTATTCTTAAGCATAGAAGCTCTCTCCTTCACAATTCTAATAAGCATGCTCTGATTTTTCATGCCTAGAGGGAATAACTTCAGGGAGGGGAACGGGTGGCTTATGAGGGTCACTATAACAGTGAAGCAAAAGAAGAAACCATATTAGCAATGGCTATCTCCAGATGGTGGGGCTTTTGTTTTCAATTTTGCTTTTGACTATTTTCCAAATGGGTTAATTTCATCATTTAAAAAAGAAATGAAAGCTGGAGTTTTGGACAGTAGATATCATTTCCACCTCTTCACTACCTTCCCGGAAGAACTCATACATCCATTCCCTTTGCTGCAAGGCTGTAGCCTCTCTCAGTGGAGTAGGCAGTGCATATATGCTTAATCCACTGATGCTGGGTTTGGCCAGGTGATTTGCTCTGGTCAATAGAATGTTAGCCAGCCTGATATGAACAGAGGTCTGAGTTTGCTGGTGCAATTTGGCTTGGTGACTTATGCTTCTGCTATCCACCACCCACCTTGGGAAGAGTAAGCTCTGGGTAGCCACTGGTCCTAGAACAGAGAACCTAGGAGAAGATGTGAAGTTGGCCCTTAGCCTGAGGAAGAAAACCCCATCCCCCCATCAACCCATAGAATGCTGAGAAAAATAATGTAACTTGGGAAGTTTGATTTTGTTTTTGTACAGCATCATTAGAGTAATAGTTGACTAGAAAAGGGAGTCAACTACCCAGAAGCCAACTGGTATGTCCTGACAGTATTTGCCACCTCTTCCAGGTGTTGGATCTCCCCTCTCCTTGCTTTGAGCCCCCATCACCAGCCGCACCAGCTGTGCCTAATCATGCTGCCCTTAGGTCATCTTCTCCTACCATCACTTGTGCATCAGTTCACAAGGTGGAAGCCATTCTTCCTGGCTGGTTCTAATATTCTTTTCTCCAAAAGTTCCTGTACTGTGGAATAGGAAGGGCTCTGACATTCACCTAATTAAGAGGTGCTGTGGATTGAATCATGTCCCCTTCAAAATTAATCTGTAGATGTCCTAACCACCCCCACCTGTTCCTCAGAATGTGACCTTATTTGGAAATAGGGGCATTGCAAATGCAATTAGTTAAGACGAGGTCATAGTGGAGTAGGTGGGCCCCTAATCCAATATGACCCGTATCATTACATGAAAGTAGAAATTTGGACACAGGGACACACACCCTGGGAGAACACCCTATGAACATGAAGGCAGAGATTAGGGTGATGTTTCTACAAGCCAAGGAAAGCCAAAGATTGCCAGGAAGCCTCTTGAAGATAGAGGAGAGACAGAATGTATTCTTTTTCAGCCTCACAAAAAAGCAACCCTGACAACACCTTGCTTTCGGACTTCTAGCCTTCAGAACTGTGAGACAATACATTTCTGTTGTTTAAGCTACTTAGTTTTGGTACTTCATTATAACAGCCCCAGGAAACCAGTGCAGGTGTCTACCAAACAGCACAGCCACCCTCTGTTCCTTTCAGTGCCCTTGGAAGAACAACTCTGCCTCTACAACTCCCTCCCTCTAGAAGCTGGACCCACTTCTGTTGAGGTTGAGTGAACAGGTGACATGTTCCGTCCTTTTCTGTCTCCTCCTTCAGAATAAGTCCTTTCCTCACAAAGGATGTTGTACCCACCCCACCTTGTATGTGCCATTGAAGGAGCTCAAGCCTGGGGTCAGGGGCCTATTCCCACAAACCTATTCATTGTGCTTCTGGTAGGAATCCTAAGTATCTCTCTGAAGGTCCCATGTAGATATGTTGATGGCCCTATCAATAAAGACTGTGCTATATACTACACTGCCTTCCACATGCCATAAGCCTATAACCCTACTCATTAGAAGTGACCGATCACTCAGGAGCTGGGCTGCCCTCCAGCCCACATTATTGACTCTTACCACATGAGTAATCATAAAAAGACTAACCATGTGAAAATGCCCTGATAGTGCAAAACATGGATATCTATGGGGGTACTTTTAATTTGCTTGGCTAGTAATTTTATCACATGCAAAGCAAAGTTCAAATTAGAATATTAGAAATCTATAGCTGAGAACTTAGAGATTGTCAGGCTCACATACCTCCATTCTACTGATAAGGAAGAGAGGAAATGACTTAACCAAAGTGAGTTCTTGGCAAAGCCAAGACTAGAATACAGGTTTTCCACTTTGGTTTTCATAAGACCACACTAAAAAGGTATTTTTTGGGAATTTATTATGGCTTTAATTAATCACTACTTTATTTTCTAATCGTTCCCTGATCATTGGTTTAGTCGTCTATTTCATTTTATTTTTTGTTATAGAAGCAAACATGCATGTTATTATACAATTTCACATTGTACATTAGAGACCACTACGGGAAGTGTTACCCTAGTTGTCCCCCTTCAGCCCAAATACAGAAGTTCCTCTCCCCTGTAAGTACTTATAACGTCTCTTGTCTTCAGCATTTCTGATGGGTACCACTAAATAATACACTCATCTTATTTGATGTTCAAACGTCAGGCACCATTCATTCTAGCTTTTTAAATGATTTTCTTTTTTAATAACATAATCAAACTTCTGTTTTTTAATTGTCAACTTTAGACATTATCTACTTCTGACAATATATGGGGAAGAAACAAACATTTGTCTCTCCCTTACACCTTTTATGTGGTTGAAGTTTGTAACATTTATTTTTATTTTGTAACTATAATTTAGTTCTTTTAGCCATAACTTACCTATAAGTTAATTCCAAAACAAAAGCACTTTAAATACTATGACTATGTAAATATTCATTGCAGACTGGTTACAGTGGCTCAAGCCTATAATCCCAGCACTTTGGGAGGCCAAGGCAAGTGGATTGCTTGAGCCCATAAGTTTGAGACCAGCCTGACAACATGGACAAACCTTGTCTCTACCAAAACTATAAAAAAAAATTTAGCTGGGTCTGGTGGTGCTTGCCTGCAGTCCCAGGTACTCAGGAGGCAGAGATGAGTGGATCATTTGAGCCTGGGGAGGTCAAGTCCGCACTAAGCTGTGATGACACCACTGTACTCCAGCCTGCATGATAGAGTGAGACCCTGTTTCAAAAAAAAAAAAAAAAAAAAAGCATTGCATTTCCCAAATCTTTGTTATTTTCCTTCACAAAATACATATTGTCCTTCGTTACTAAGGAAGACTGCTTAGGAAGCAAAAGCCAAATACTTTATACTTTTCTCACACCCCTCTTGGCTCATTCTTTCCAGCTCATTTTTAATTTGTTTTTAATGATGGAACCATGTTTCTCTTGGGCAGCTTTTCATTTTTCCTAAACATCTGGAGATTCTTTTCACATCTGACTAATAGAAGACTTTTACATGTTCTGTTTATACTGTGAATTGAATGAAATCCTCTTATTTCTTCAAACTTTCTTCCTTTCTTCATGGAAGTCCTCTGTCCTCCTGTTTTTATGGGACTGTGCCCTATAATTGCTGCACAGCAGTTACCTCATTGTGAAAGTCCATGTTTTCTTCTTTCTTTTATTTCCTTTTTGGCTACCTGGGAATATATCCTTGAGCATTTCTGTTTCAGAAAATGTGCATGAATGGAATTTAACCTTTCTGAATCATCATTTCACCTTCACATTTGATTGATTATTTAGACTGGCATAGAATTCTTGGTTCAAGTCATTTGTCCCTCAGAATTTTGAAAGCATTCCTCTTTTGTCTTCTAGAACTTATTGTTGCACCTGAGAGGTTTGCATCCATTAGATTTTTCTTTTTTGAGGTAACCTTCTTTTCCTCTTTCTAGGAAGTTGTAGGATCTTTTATTCTTTGGAGTTCAGAAATTTTGATATCACTCATAAGGAAAAAGCCAAGTAGACAACACTGAGATATCATTCTCACTGATCAGTTGAGTCAAGTCTGATAACATATTTTGTTGGGGAGGAAGAAAGACACTGAATTCTCTTCACTCTTGGTGGGAATGAAAATATATACAAACTCAATGGATGCAGATTTAACAACACATATCAAAATGAGCAGTAAATAGACACTGACCAGCACTTTTGACATTTAGGAATATATTATCTTGAAATACTAATCCATATGTACAAAGATATTTATACAAGGAGAATCATTGTGGTATTGTTTATATTACATCAATTATTTCTTAAGCCAGATATTCATTATGAGTGGTCTTGTTAAAAAAATACAAATCTATAATTTGTCAAAAGCTTATATGCATTAGTCTCTGTTGGCATTTGGTAGGACCTTACAGTCAAAAAAGTCTCTTCTTTCTTTAGCTCCAGAGTGTTTTCTTCTAACATTTCCTTGAAAATTTGCCACTAGCCATTTTTTTTTTCAGTTTACTCCTTTTAAATCTCTTCTATAAGGGTGTTAAACCTGCTGTATCTGTCTGACAGCTCCTTAACTTTCAACAGTACTTTTAATTTTGCTCTATGTTTTGAGACATTATCATAGATTTATTTGCCAGAGAAACAACTTTGTCTTCAGCTGTGCTCTTATTATTCAGAATGCAATTTGTTATTTTATTTTTGTAATCATATTTGATTACTAAAAACACATTTTGCTTTCTGATTGCACTTTTTAAATTGTCCAGTTTTCTAGGGATGCAATTTTCTTTTAAATTGTTGTTTTGTTTACTAAAACGAGTTAATTTTAGGTGCACAATGTTCTGAACCTTGCTGTTTCTCTTCTCTCTTTGTATCTTGGCATTTGTTATATGTCAGTACCAGTAGAGGTACTTCAATTCTTAATAGCTACATTGTATTTCATTCTAGTTTATATATGTGTAATTTTTTGACAAGTCCACTAATGGTAGATATCTGGCTTTTAAAAAGTAATAGATATTATACAAACAGTATTACAATGACTCTCCTTGTATAAATATCTTTGTACATATACAGTAGATTAGTATTTCAAGAGAATATATTCCTAGATGTCAAAAGAGCTGGTCAAAGTGTATACATATTGCTCATTTTGTATGTATTGTCAAGTCCCTATTCATTGAGTTTGTATCTATTTATGTTCCCACAAAGCATGAAGATAATTCTTTCTCCCTCCCAACAAAGTATATTATCAGACTTGACCCAGCTGGTCAGTGAAAATAGTATCTCAGAGTAGTCTGCTTTGCATATTTCTTCTTATGAGTAATAATAATCAAATTTCTATATGGTGACAAGTCTTTTGCAATTTCATTTCTGTTAACTAATTAGTTAAACCTGGACCACCTTTCTATTAAGTTGTTGATATTTTCAAGGATTTGTAGGAAGTCTTTATGTGTTAAAGAAATTAGTCTTTTGTTGTTATGTGTGCTAAAAGCATTTATTTTGACATTATGAAATTTTATCCTAAATTTTCAATAAATATGAAATTTAGAATAGTTTTATATTTAAAGAAAAATATCTCTATATTTAATGTTCGAATTTATATTAAGCTAGACATGAGCTCATATTGATATCTTCAACTATAATTCAGTACCACATGGATTGTACTATCCTCCTTCCATGCTCATCTGCAAAATCCTACACTAACCATGAGAAACCTGGATCCTACCATCTGCCATCCTTTTACCTAACTGTTCAATTTCAGTACATATATACAGTGTTTTCAGAATTATTGACCTATACCTTCATGGGAAGCAACTTTACCAACTACAGTACAGTGCTTAAAGTCAAGTCCTTTTATTTTTAGTTTTATAGATTCTATTCATTTCCAAAGGTACTTAGATCATCACCTTTTGTCCTATCTCCTTCAGTGTGGTTGTTCCATGCATTTGTAATATAGTTTATTCTTTTGTCACATTCTAATTTCCACCCTGGGATCCTTAACCTCCTAAATGATCTTTTATAATTTGCATACATTGTGCTGTGAAGTTATATGGGTTTTGACAAATTTATAGTGTCACGTAGCCACTATCACATATCATACAGAATAATGTGACAATTACAAAAATCCCTGTTTCACCTGTTCAACTCTCTCCCTGACCTAAACCCCTAGCAGTCACTGATATATTCACCATTTCTATAGTTTTGTTCTTTGCAGAATATCATACAAATGGAAAAACAGTATTGTAGCCTTCTCAGACTGGTTCTTTTACTTAACAATATACATTTAAGATTAATTTATGTCTTAGTGTAGCTTGATGGTTCATTCCTGTCTGATGCTTTTCTCATGATTGGACTGGGAGGAAGATCAGAGGTAAAGTGCTATTTTCATCAAGTCATGTAAAGTAAACACATTATAACCATGACTTATCAGTGCTGGTATCAACCTTAATAAGCTCTTTATTATTAAGTAGTATACCATTATATGAATATGCCACAGTTCGTTTATCCATTCACTTATCAAAGGACATCTGGATTACTTCTAGTTTGGGGTAATTACGAAAAAAAGGCTATAAATATTCATGTACAGATTTTTGTGTACACATTAATAAGGTTCAAAACAGGTGAGTAAATACCTAGAAGTGTGATTGTTGGATTATATAATAAGAGTATGTTTGGCTTTGTAATAAACTGCCAAACTGTTTTCCAAAGTGGTTGTACCATTTTACATTTCCACCAGCAATAAATGAGAGCTTCTGTTCCTCCACATTCTTATCAGCAATTGGTATTTTCCATTCTTTTGGGTTTTAGTCATTCTAATACGTATGTTGTGATGTGTCCTTATTTTGTTTATTTTCTAACAGGTTATTACAGTTTATTTTTGTAATAAACCATAATTGGACATACTCTTGAGGTACAAAGTGGTGTTTTGATATATACAATGTATAGTGATCAGATCAGGGTAATTAACACATCTCAAACATTTATCATTCCTTTGTGTTGGGAGCATTCAATATCCTCCATGTAGCTATTTGAAATTACATATTATTGCTAATTATAGTCATCCTATAGTGGTACAGAATGCTAGAACTTATTCTTCTTATTTACCTACAATAATTGTGTATACTTTAACAAATTTCTCCAATGACAGATGACGATTACCACCTTCTCAATTGCTTATTTGCCATCTGTATATCTTTTTGGTAAAGTGTCTTTTCAGATCTTTGACCCATTTTAAAATTAGGTTGAATTTTATCTTATTGTTAAATTTTAGGAGTTCTTTGTACAACTTGGATACTTGCCTTTTATCAGGTATGTGTTTGCAAATATGTTCTCCCAGTCTGTGACTTGTCTCTTCGTTCTCTTAACAGTGGTTCTAGCAGATCAGAATCTTTAATGTTAATGAAGTCTAATATATCTAATTTTTACAGATCATGCTTTTGATGTTGTATTTAAAAATTTATCACAAAGTCCAAGGTCATGTAGATTTTATCCTGTATTTTCTTTTGTAAGTTTTATAGTTGCTGAATGTTTTGATACATTTTACTGGAAGTTCCAGCCAGGAAAATAAGGTAAAAAAGAAAAAGAATGAAAGAAAGAGAAAGAGAGGAAGAACAAAAAGAAATCAAGAAAAGAGGAAAGGAATCTAGATTGGAAAAGAAGGAATAAACCATCTTAATTTGCACATATATGAACATCTATGTAGAAATTTCAAAGGATGTATGAAATGGCCACTAGAATTAATAAGTAAATTCAGTAAGGTCAGTATAAAATGAATTGTATTTCTGTATGTTAGAGATGAATACTTGGAAGTATAAATTTAGAAATTCTTACAAAAGCATTATAAATACAAAATATTAACAAAATATATTGTAAGATTTGTAAGCAGTAACTATAAAACATTAGTGAAGGCTAATGAATAAGTCCTAAATAAATGGAATGATATATCCATAAATCTATAAATTAAATGCAACCCACTGAAAATGCCATCAGGCCTTTGTAGAAGTCATAAAGCTGATTCTAAAATCTATATGGAAAGGTAAAGGACTTAGAATAGTTAAACATTTTTCTTTAAAGGACATAATATTCCTTATGAAACATTACTTCATTTTAAGACTTACCATCAGGCAACAATAATTAAGACAGTATATTTATAAAAGGTTAGATATACTAATAAATATAACAGAATAGAGATCATGAAATAGATCCAAATATTCAGTTGACTTTGTATGAAGGTACCAGTGTAGTTCAATGGATAAACAACACTCTTTTCAGCAAATAATGATGACACAGTTGGATACACACACACACACACCTACCTCAACCTATACCTTGTATCATATACGAAAAACTCAAAATAGATTATACACTTAAATATAAAGCACAAAATTATATAACTTACCAAAGAAAATAATAAAGGGAAATATTTTTACCTTAGTTAGGCGAAGATTTATTAGAACACAAAAGCACAAAGTATAAAATAAAAATTTTAAAAACTGAATTTGATTTAATCAAAATTTAAATTTAGGCTCTTTGAATGTTAACAAAACAAAAAGAGAAGCTATAGACTAGAAGAAAATGTCTGCAAGAAAAAAAGTCTGATAAAAGACATCTATCCAGAATACATAAAGAACTCTCTTTGCTGTGCAGAAACTTTTCAGTTTGGGCCCAGCATGGTGGCTCACACTTGTAATACCAGTCCTTTGGGAGGTTAAAGTGGGAGGATCGCTTTAGGTCAGGAATTTTAGACCAGCCTGTGCAACATAGCAAGACCCCTTCTCTAAAAAATAAATTAAAAAAATAACTGAGCATGGTGGCATATACCTGTAGTCCTAGCTACTTGGGAGACTGAGGCAGGTTTGCTTGAGCCCAGGAGTTCAAGGCTGCAGTGAGCTATGTTGTACCACTGCACTTCAGCCTGGGCAACAGAATAAGGCTCTATCTCAAAAAAACAAAACAGAAAAGAGAAGTAAAAACTTAAAAAACCTTTTTAGCTTGATGTAGTTCCACTTGTTTATTTTTTGCTTTTGTTGCCTATCCAAAAAAATTCTTGCCAAAGCCAATACTGAATAGTTTTTTTTCCCCGTTTATTTTTTTCCAGCAGTTTTATGGGTTTAGACCTTCACTTCATTTTCAGCTGACTTTTGTGTATGGTGTAAGATAAGGGTCCAATGTTATTCTTTTGAATATGGACATCCAGTTTTTACAACACTATTTATTGAAGATACCCTTTGCCCATTGTGTCTTCTTGGTGGCTTTGTTGAAAATCCATTTACTGTGCAGACAGTTCCTGACTTAAAATGTTTCAGCCTACAATTCTTCGACTTTATAATGTTACCCATGCAAGCATTTTGTTTTTCACTTTCAGCACAGCATGCAAAACATTACACTGGATATTTAACACTCTGTTATAAAACAGGCTTTATGTTAGATGACTTTTCTGAACTGCAGGTTAATATAAGTGTTCTGAGCATGCTTAAGATTGATTAGGCTGAGTTATTATGTTTGGTAGGTTGGGTGTATTAAATGTATTTTCAACTTATGGTATTTTAAAACTTACAATGGGTTTATTGTAACATAATATCATTGTAAGTCAGGGAGCATGTATATATGCTGGGGTTTATTTACGGGCTGTCTATTCTGTTCTATTGGTCTACATATGTCAGTATTATACTATTTTAATTACTATTGTGTTGTAAGGTAATTTGAAAATGAGAAATGTGATGCCTCTAGCTTTGTTTTTCCTTCTTAAGATTGTTTTGGCTACTCAGGGTCTTTCATGGTTACACAGAAAATTGTTTTTCTGTTTCTGTGAAAAATGCCATTGGGATTTCGATAAGAATTGTGTTGAATCTGTATATTGCTTTAGGTGTTGTAAGCATTTAAATATTATTTATTCTTCTAATCCATGAACATGTGTTATCTTTCCATTTATTTGTATCTTTCTCAATTTCTTCCATCAACATTTTATAGTTTTCAGTGTAGAGATCTTTCATTTCCTTGGTTAAACGTATTCCTATTTATTATTTCTAATACCGTTATAATCAGATTGTTTTCTTGATTTCTTTTCTAGATAGATCATTATTAATGTACAGAGATGTAACTGGCTATTATATGTTAATTTTTTACCCTGCAACTGGGTTTATTAGTTCCAATAGTGTTTTAGTGGAATCTATGGGGTTTTCTACATCTAGAATTGTGTCATCTGCAAACACAGATGATTTTATTTCTTCCTGTCTGATTGGAATGCTTTTAAATTCTTCTCTTGTCTGATTGCTCTTGCTAGTGCTTCTAGTACTGTGGTAAATAGAAGTGGTAAGAGTAAGCACCCTTGTCTTATGCCAGATCTTACAGAAAAAGCTTTCAGTTTTTTTCCAGACAATAAGTTAATATCAAAAATATATTTAAAAACATCTCACAACTCAATAGGAAAAGACAAGTAATCTGGTCAAAAAATGGGCAAAGAATTTGAATAGACATTTCTCCAAAGAAAAAATATCCAAAAGGTTACATGAAGAAAGGTGCCTAATGTCACTAATCATCAGGGAAATGCAAAGCAAATCCATAATGAGTTATCACCTCAAACCTGTTAGAATGGCTATTTTAAAAAAGACAAGAAGAGACTGATCTGAGTAAAAATAAAATTCTGGTCTCCTGCACAGCTGGCTCTACATGAATTACTCTTTCTCAATTGCAAGTCCCCTGTCTTGATGAATTGGCTCTGTCTAGGCAGCAGGCAAAGTGAACCTCATGGGTGGTTACAAATTTGGGGACTCATCCAGGATTGCCCTTGTGGCTACCTGCCCATGGTTCAGTGCCCCCCCCCCCCACTTCTAGTGATGGATCCAGAAGCCAGCCCAAGGAACTGCCTAGTTCTCTTGGACTGGGGGCTGACTCTGGTACTCTCTCTACTGGCAGGGCACTGCCAACCCAATGTGCATGGATTAAATTGCAATAGATAAATAGTCCTGGGAAGCCATCCCTTAACTATAGCCCTATCACCAGATGTCTGTCTGTACCCCCATGGTGGGGTGTCTGGACTGGTGAGCATCCTAGGTGCTGCCAACTCCTTCCTTCCTTCTCCTGACTGGTTCTGTAGTCCTATGGTGGGGTGTCTGTAGCCCCATTTCAGGGTGTCTGTTCAGCTCCTGGGGGATCTCAGTTGGCTCCTTCTAACTAGAAGGAAGAGTCCTGGTTTAGGAGACGTTTCCTCAATCAGGACGATTTCGAGGAAGTTTCTCAGATAGAGAATAGGAGGATACTTTCAAAGGAATACTCTTGGAGTTCTTTGTTAGGGATCTGATTTGGAAGGCCTTCTATCCATCTTGTCTTTGTGTGAATGTGTGAAAGGGATCTCAGAGGGGTTGCTGATGGAAGTCCAGCAGGCCTAACTCAGAACCCTCCTTATTTGTCTGGTCACATTTGATGAGCCATAAATAAGGCTCAACAGGTCTGTCTCTCAGAGTGACTATTTGCTCTTCCCCTTGCCCAGAGACCCCATTATGAATCACCATTTGGAGGTCATCTGTCCCCACCTGGAGTGGATCGAAGACAACAGGGACCAATGAGAAAAAGTTTGAGCTTTGCCAGGCTGATAATGGATGCTGAATGAGGTGACTCATGTCTGTTTTGTTGTGTGTATTTTGCTGGGATGAAAAATGCTTATTTGGTTCCCCATGTAGCCCATTGGGCAGCATCTTACAAATTAAGAATCTAGCCTATGGTTCCATAAAACAGTAAAGGGTGATTTTCTCTTGTAAAGTGACTTGGACCTCACAGCTTTAGCATAAGCAAGCAGGGTCATCAGAAGCCACTCTGTTCTTCTGGAAGCTGCAAAGAAAGGAACCCAGAAGCCTGGTATTCCAGCAAAAAGGGTAAGGAATTCTTACTCTCCAAGTTTCTGGCCTTCTCTTTCTCTGTCTGGGTAAAACGGTAAACAATTAGTCGCCTTTGCAAGGGTTTGATTAATAAAAGAAAGGATTTGTGAGGCTAGTCTTAGACTGTAGCCAATCTGGTGTACTTTGTGCTAAGAATTTGTCTTTCTGTGCTCTGTAATGGAGAGAGGGTTTCCACAGGATAGAACATGGGTTTAGGACCCTTATAAGTCTCCTTTTCAAGCCATCTTGGCAGGGTGGTCAGTTATAAACTTTGCTATGGGTCTCTGAAACCAATACTATGAAATTTCTCTGTCTTGTTTTGTGTCCTTAAGAGCTTAACCTTGTGATCATGTAGGGATACTTTTGGTTTCTACGAACCACAGGTCAGGAATTTGGGGGTTCATGTTGTAGTTCTAAAAATTTTTCTTGAGCAGTTAAAAGCTTGCAAGCTTGAAATTGGCTTCTCTAGCCTCCTGGGAAAAGCAATAGAAACTGCTCAGTGCTGTATAGCTCAGTAGCTAAGGCTTTATCTTTTGACAGTGGTAGCATGACAGTGGTAGCTTCTGGAATGATTCCTTTCTGGGTTTGCTATTTGTGTAACTTTGCCATTTATTGAGGTTTTTTCCCCCTTATAGTTAGCTTCTGATTTCATCTCTTGAATTTTCCTTTCTCTAAACTACCTTGTGGAGATTCTAAATCTTGTAAAAAGGAAACTGCTTACCATGTCTTTGAAGCACTTAGGAGGTTACCTTTGGTAAAACTAGAAATATTGGCCACTTGGCATGGCTAAAGTCAGATAGTAAGAGATCTGAAAGGACTTCTTTTTTAAAGAATGCTATGGTTAAAAATCAGCTTAATTAAAAGTGGATAAACAAGCTGTAGATATATTTAAAGAGCCTTTATGTTTTTCTCAGAACTTGTTTTTCTGGACAAAGATTTTTCCTTCTCAGTTGACTGAATCATTTTTCTCCTTTTTTTTTTGGTCTTACCACTCTTAATGCACACAGGAGGCCCTAAGATAACATCTGATAGGCTGGGACTCATTGGGAAAAACAGTGGAGATGCCACAGACCCTGTTTTTTTCTTGGGTGGGCAGAGGGGGGGGACTCTGTTTTCCTCATGAAACCCCAGAAATTAAAAGTGGATAAATCCCTCTCGAAATCAAAGATTTTGTTCTGTTTTACACTGTGTTATCTGACAGTTTTGAGTCTTGGAAGTATCAGAAATTACTTTGCATTATGGTAACTAGGTAGGAAATACATTTTAAGGAATGGCTAATAGCAGTTATGGAGGAATACTTGACTCTTCACACACTTGGATCAGACAAGCGTGCTCTTAGCCAAGTGGAAGATAAGGCAACAGCCCCACCCTGCACTGGGAGTTGAGACTCCCATGAGGGTTGGGCTGATTACAAAATGGGCTGATTGGCTTTGGGTTGCCTGGTAACAAAATGCAGGGTAGAAGCACTGCACCGTCTTCTCCTGTAGTATTTCCCTCCTTTTTGGGATCAAGGAACCAGTATGAAATGGTGCCCTTAATTTTGGGGGTCTGTCTTTGCCTTCTTATCTGGCCCTAGAAATGCATGCTTTCCTGGCCCTGGCCCTGCAAGGGTTCCACCCTGAAGCCAGTAATCCAATTAAGAAACTGGCAAATGAAAAACTTCACAAGTGCTGAATCTTCTGTCTGTGTATTTATATGTGTTGAATGTTTATATATAAAAGAGATCTGATCGACTTAGAAAAATAAGTGCTTAAATCAAATATTTTATCAGAAAAATAGAAACTTTAATGCCTTTTTGTTCATGTGACTTTAGTAATCTTTTAGAAATAGACAGTTTTAAAGATTATTGGTAAAATAAAATGTCTTGAAATGTAGACATTTGGTCTAAATTAAGATCAAATATCACATTTGCTAAATCCTTTAAGGTCAAACTGTTTCTTTGACTTTTGAAAATTGTTCGATTTACCTACTTTGGAGCATTAGATTATAGGTAAGGACTAGGTACATATGGAGAGCCATGCCTGCTAGCTATGCGAAAAGCAGTCAGGCCTTATCTTCATTTCTGTCTGATGTTCTAGGCTCCACCCCAATACATAGTTAAAATCACTTACTTAACAGATTTTTCACTAAAATTAAAAGCTGCTAAGAGTTAACATTGTAATGTGTAGTTGAGACCACTGGAGAAACAGTTTTACATACAAGGTGTGTAGGGAGTGTGCTTTTGGTAAAAGATTATAAGAAGACATATGACTTTTGTTAAAGGGAATGTAATTTTGTCTAGTTCAGAGGGTTTTAAAGACTGTCTTAACCTAAAAGAGTAATGAAACAAAACTGAAGGTTTAAGCAAAGTGAAAAGGGTTTGTAAAGGGTTTCTCTTGCAAAAATTCTGTGGAGATAAACAAACTGGCTAAGATTTAAAAGACGTTATTTAGCTTTTTTACTTTGGTTAAAACATTAAAGTCACACAGATGCAGGGCCAGAATCTGGGCCTATGTGTCCATAAAACAGGGTTTTCTTAGAAAACTGATCTGTTTGATGGAAAATAGTAAAAGGCTCTAAAAAGGTTATGAAAATCTCACCTTATGGTCAAACTAATTAAAACTGGATAAAGACATAACATTTTATTTTTAAAAAACTAGCTTTAACATTAACGATGCTCTAATGCAAGCATGAAATGTATTTTTCTCTTTTGAAGACAATTTTTATGTAATGTTAAAAGAAAATTAAAGGGTTTTGTTTTCTCCTTTGGGTAAATGGCCGGAAAAAAAGGAGGAGAGAGATGAAGTGGGCATGGGATGCATAATGCTTGTTAAGGAAGAATGGGAACAGCAGGTCGTATTATGATTCCACCCCTCGTGCAGTCTGTCAGGCCCTCTGTAGATCCATTTATAGATGACAGTAACAGGGTCACAGCTTTTTGCTACAGGTACTGGCTACAGGTACAAGGGAATTTTCCTCAAAACAAACTCCTTTGGGAAACCATAAATGATACGTTGCCTAGTATTCAGAGTCTTACTTCCCTGAATTGGGTTTACAATAATGATCAAAGTGATCCACTGCAGAATGAGAAACTGTCCTAAAGAAATTGTGATAAATGTTTGCTGTCAGCCCTGCCACGTTGGAAAATTCCCCTATTCTTTACGTGGAAATTGAATGGGAATTTAGGTGGTGTTATCTTGGTAATGGGAAATGATGCTACAGATTAATGAGGGCTCCTTGAGGGTCACCACTGTGTAAGCTAAGTCCAAGCCAGCCATAGAGTAAAAACCCTGCTCTCCAAACAAAGCTTCTTGGGACTATATGGGTACATTCACGATACTCAAGTACACTGCCCTGTCCCCCCCTTTTTTCCATTTGTAAGTATCCTAGGCTTTAATTTTAGAAGAGGTTGAATATTGCTTATTACTTGTCCTAGTTTCCTATTGCTACAGTAACAAACTGTCATAACTTAGTGACTTAAAACAACACAAATATTTTATCTTATGGTTCTGAAGGTCAGAAGTCTAAAGTTATTTTCACTGGGCCAAAGTCATGGAATGGTAGGGCTGGTCCTTCTGAGACTTTGCGGGGAAAATCAATTTTGTTGCCTATTTCTAATGGTCACCTGTATCCTTCGGTTCCTGATCCTTCCTTCATCTTCAAATTGCATCATTCCTCCTATGGCTTCCATCATCACATTGACTTCTCCTCTGACTTCTCCTGCATCCTTCTAAGGTAACCCCTTTGGAAAAGCATCTGCTAACTTGCACTTGTAAAAAGTGAACACTTGATCCATGAAGTATTGTTACTCTCTGGACATTTTGTAGGGGGTCAGCTCAGACTCAGTGACTAACAAGTTGGAAAGCGTTCAACAAGTCTCACTTATCAGATGGAAACAGTATATTCAAAGACTCAGCCAGGTTGGCCCCAAGAGCATCTTGGATTTAGATTTAAAAATTGGCAACTGTCCCTTTGGGAGAAACTTTACATCTTATTTCACCACTTTGGAAAATATTTGAAAGTGCCTACTAAAGCAGTGCGTACATATATCCTATGACTCAGCAATTTTACTTGTAGGTGTGTAGTAATAGAAGTGCATGCATGTATTAAAAACATGTATACCAAAAGACACATGTCAGAATATTCATGATACAATTATTCATAATAATAGAAAACTGGAAATAGTCCAAGGTACAATAATAGAGTAAAGAAACAAATTATGATATAATCATACAAACAAATATTATACAGCTGTCAAAATGAATGAATTACTATTATAAGAACATGAATTTCACAAATATGATTTGAGCAGAACAAATCAAGCATGGAATAATACATCCAATACTATTCCTTTTATGTAAGGCTCAAAAGAATGTAAAACAGTCTGGGGGGCAGAGTTAGTGGGAGGAAGCTTAATGCCAGTGACTTTTTTATTTCCTGATTTGGGTGGTAGTTACTTGAGTGAATTTGCTTGAGTTTACCAAGCTGTTGAATTTATCAAGCTGTCGACTCATAATTTGGACATTGTTTCCTTTATAGTTTAAATAAAATGACTATTAACTAATCAGGACCATTGATAGTAAAAGGCTGAAAAAACCAGCATGAGGATAAAAATAACAAAACTATCTGGTAATCATAGTTATTAATACAGAAGCAAGAATTTTATGTAAAATTGTAATATATCAGATCGACTAGGAAATTAAAAACAAAATATGCTAAGATAAAGTAGAGTTTACTTTAGGAATTCAAGTCTGGTTTAATATATTATCTTTTCTCTAAATGTTAAATGCATTTGAAAAAATACAATATCCATTCTAAATAAAATCTATTAGTAAAACAAAGACAGAAATGCCCTTATTTCAATATGTATATAATAGCAACCAAAATCATAACTCATTGTGAAACAATGAAGACATTTTCATTTAAATAAGAAAAAAGATGAACATGTTTGCCCATGCTATTACTAAATATTTTGTACATGTTCTAGACTATGTGATAAAGCAGAAAAAGTAGACTTAAAAATTGATGACTTAGAATTAATACTCTTTTTTTTTTTTTTTTTTTTTTTTTTTTTTTT
>NW_016107592.1:957950-1018512 GCF_001604975.1 Cebus imitator
AAAAAAAAAAAAAGAAACAATAAAATCCATTAAATAACTATTTAATAAAAATAATGCTCAGTATGTTGGGCAATTATTAAAATATTTTTTAAAACAATTAGAAATTATAATAAAAAAGAATAGATCCCTGACAACAGCAAAATAAAAATTATATAAAATTTTAGCAAGAAATATACAGCATATGTATGAAAAGTACAAAACTTTGCTGAAGACTATAAGAAACTACTTGAAGAAATGGAGAGAAATGCCATATTTGTAAATAAGAAGATTATTTGGTAAATATGCCTATTCTCTTCCATATTAATTTAATACTTAGAGCTGTGTTAGTAAACATATTGATATTTGGAATTTTACAAAATTCTCACATAATTAACCTAGAAAATGTACAGATGAAAATAGCTATGAGAATTATAAAAGTGCCTAAAGATATCCACTTTTACATTATACATTAAAATGTACACTGAGGCTGTGGTAATTAAGACAGTGCTGTCCTGGAGTAGAAGTTGACAGACTAATGAAGCATTTCGGATATCCACAACAGATATATACATATCTGTTTATATATGTAACATATATGTATGTATGTATATATGTACATACATATGTGTATATACATGCAGCAAATGAAGTAAGTGAGAAATGGGTGGATTATATTCATCCTTCCCAACCATAGGCAGTCATTATATAGCGTTCAATGCAGATATTTTGGTTGTATACATTCTTACAAAATATGTATTGTCATATTGTATAACATCTTTCCCTTCTTTTGCCCATTCAAACCTATGATCTTTAAATAAGCGGATCTCATAGAAGTAAAAGGTAGAATAGAGGATACTAGATGATGGGAAGGGCAGGGGGAAGGAAGGGAAGGGAACAGGAGAGATTTGTTAAAGGACACAAAATTACAGCTAGATAGGGGGAATAAGTTCTAGTGTCCTATAGCACAGCAGGATGACTATAGTTAACAATAATGTATAGTTTCAAATAGATAAAAGGAGGATATTCATGGCTCCCAATACAAAGACGTGATAAACGTTTGAGATGAGGGATATGGGAATTATCTTGATCGGATCGCTGTGTATTACATGTATCAAAATGTCACTATGTATATATTCATAATATGTACAATTATTACATATGATAACATAAAATTTTAAAATCTATGCAGGTGGTTCTGAAAATCTGGTAGCCCATTTTCAGAAACACATAGGACTTCATGATACTCATCCACCACATTTTGGCTATTGACTTTGCCAGCAATGGTCAGCCAGATGGCCTCAATTTCTTACCATCAGACAACTTCTGGTAGAGTCTTGCCACATCAGTCATTTGGGACGGGAGATTTAAATTCTCTTAGAATGGTAGTCTTCTCTTTAATTTTTTTGTTATTGTTTAGGACTTGTACCTTCCCTTGGGCATGAGTTGCATACTTTCCAGTGTGATACCATTGTTCTTGGCAGAGATGTCCCCTTCACTGCCTGGAGGTCAAACCACAGTTGGTGGGAACTTCCTTGCCAATGCACCTATGACTACTGACTGTGGCATATCTCTTGTCTTTGTGGCTGGACTCTCTGTCTTATTTTTTGTTAGCATCCCCACACCTATCTTCACACACTGGGAAGCAAGGTGTGTTTTAAAAAATCATATGTGTTTTAGGATCAGCTCAATCAGGACAGGAATACCAGCTCTGCCACACACTATTTGGACAGCCTTCACCTAGACCTCAGCTTTTACATTTGTGAAATGCTAGTAATAATACCTAGTACATTAGGGCATGGTGAGGTTTAAATTAGATAGCTAATGGAAAATCGACTTGGTATTCTTTGAATACACCAGTTGATAGCTCCAGCAGCTTCTGCCGGAAAGACTCTTCCGTGTTGGCTCACTCCCTTTACTTCAAATATTTGGTCAAATCCCATCTTCTCGGTGAGTTCTGTCCTGATTTCCTTAATTTAATTTGAAACAACTCTTTCCCCACTCTCCAACTTTTCTTCTTTCTCCACATTTCACCTTCAAAGGTGCTAGATAATTTATGAATTATGTTTAGTGTTAGTTGTCTGTGCTCCTTGCTAAATCCTATTATGTACCTAGAGCTGTGTTTTGTTTTATGACGAATACCAAATACCTGAAAATAGTGCCTCTTTCCAGGTGGCTTAGAGTCCCTTATAAGCAAATATTGTCAAATGAATGATTATACTTAGCTGTGCTAAGATCAGAATAGTCCCAGGAGCCACCTTAAGATGTTTTCATGTTTCCAGAGTGGCTGTGGGCAAATAGGCCAGTGGACAAGCAGCAGTAATATTTCCTATTTTGTCATGGGCCTTGAGAAGATCAGAGTCTTTGGAGAAAGTACCAGTCTGAGGTCTGGGTGATGTTGGGGCCTCTCAGCAAGGGTCCTTACCCCCAGTCTTTACCAAGGAGGGAGTAGTCAGGCCAGAGTTACCTCTGCACAAAGTACAAACTTAATAAAGGACTACTGTCTAGATTTATAGAAGGCATACATTTGCTAATTTTGAACAATCATTGTTAACTTAGAGCCAGTCATGCTTTAAGTGCTGGGTGCTCCATGACCAAATAGGCAATATTTTTGCTGTTCATCCACTGGCCTGACAATTGGAAAATACCTCAGCTTTTTTCTAAAATTCAACCTGGAAGCTGATCTTTCTGGTACCTGAAAATGAAAATGAAGAGCACAGTGAAAAAGGTTGCCCCAGCAAAAGGAGCACAAACTCCAGTTTTTCAGACAGTGAAATGACATTGTGCCCTCTCCCTGTGTTGGAAGAAGCCTGGTATAGCTGGGGGTCACTGGTGAATTAGAGTTCAGCTCTGCTAGGAACCCCACTGGTAGACAGAGGCTCCACATGGTGAGGCTGGGTGCTGGTGTCAGTGGAACAGGGCTGATGGTTCAAAACAATGTGGAGCATATGTGCAGAGGGCCAGAGGTCTGGAGTCCCACTGACTCCTGCCCACATTTCTCTTCTCTCTTGTCTTCCTCCTTCTCCATTGCCATTGACTCCTTTCTTTCTCTCTCTGCCATGATTCCTCTGCTCTAGGTCAGTCGTCCTCATACTTTTGTGAGCATAAGAACCACCTGAAAGGCTTATAAAAACACAGATTGTGGGTCCTCTCCCTGAGTTTCTGAGCCAGTGCATCTGGGCTGGGGCATGGGAAATGTATTTCTCAGCCCTCAGGTGAAGCTGCTGATGCTGCTGCTGCTGGCCAGGGACCCACACATTGAGAAGCACTGCCCTGTTGCTTGATCACCCTCCCTGCCCCTCAACCTCTCACAGCAGTTCTCTGTCTCTGTCTTCTTCTCTCCCTCATGGTCTCTGTCATTGTCCTCTCCATTCCTCTTTCAGCTGCTCTCAGGGTTCTGATCTCTTTTTTAACAGGAAATCAGGAGCAGGCTAGAGAAGGGAACCCCAAGTCCCTGTATCCCAGGGAAATTCTTTTCTCTCTGAAGCTCTTTGGAAGCCCTTTGTGCTAAGTCTCCCTGCCAGTTACTGTCATGCCCTTATAGACAAGGTGGGAACTAAAGCCCAGGTCCTTCCACATGACAAGGCTGTGCCTCTGTTCCTCTCTCCCACAGAGAACGCCTGGGAATCTTCAAAGACCATAGTGGGGTGGGGGGAGATGATAGAAAGTGAATCCATTAAGAGGCGTAAAAGCTGACAGTTTCAAAAATAATGATCTCGGTTTCCACTTATTTAAAACTACCCAGCTGCCCTGCTGCTTTCATTGCTGCTGCAACTGACACTTAGCTATGTTTAGAATTAAAAATACATAAGTGTTTTCTGAAAAAGCTGCTAATTTGAAGGTCATTAACGCCCAAAACATATTTCTTTTATTTATAAAAATGCATGTAATAATATTTACCCTCTTCCCTAAGCTCCTACATGCGTACTCCCTCCAGCTAAGCAGCCTGCCTCCTTGGCCCCCAGCCATGTGCCCTCCTGTTGGCCATCACTTTCCTGCACCTGCCCTCTCCCTGACACCTGCTTGGCATTCTGCAGTACCCAGAGGAGCCTGTGACTCGCAGTGGGCTAGGATGGATGTAAATGGCCATTAGAGTTGGTAAAATGGCCCTGTCTTCCAGGGAGAGGGCACTTCCGGCAGTTAAGCGCTGATGGGTTCAGAGGCACTTGCCTTTGTAATGAGGATATTTGGGATAATTTCCCCTGCAGGCTGCAGCTTGTGTCCTCCCTCCCTTTCCTCTGTGTCACAGCGGCCTGGCAGGCATGCCTCCCCTGGGTCCTGACCCTCCTTGCCCCTTCCTGGCTGTGCAGCTGTGGTGGCCATCAGTCAGTGCTAACACTTTCCCCTCTTTCCCTGCACACCTAGTGGGGAGGCTTCCACACCTCGCTCAGCACTGTGGGGCCCAGGTGGATTTGACTTCACAAGGCTGTCAGCCACTGCACCCAGGACCCTTCCTTCACATGTGCACTGCACTGTACTGCTCTCTCAACTCTCTGCTCCCTAGCGGCTCCCTCAGCTGGTCCTGCTGCCCCCAACTCCCTCTGCTCAACTGTTGGTTTTATGAAGAAAATTACTGGAAGCCCAGTCTATTGGCAGCTTTTAGGAAATCCTACTTGCAAAAGGAAGAGGAGGGTGGGGATAAATGCAAGGTGGGGGAAGGCAATGAGGCTGGGGGTTGCGGTTGCCATAGAAATCTAGAGTGGGACTGACAGCTGAAAAGAATTTTCCAGAGCAAAGGAGGAGGAAGTGAGAGGGGAGTGAGGGGCGGTGAGCATGCATGAGGGACAGCTGCCCAATGGGCAGTTACATCAAATATATTTAGAGGAAGGGGGATGAGGAGACAGTGCCTGGCCTGGGGATGCAGATTCTGCAAGAGGGACCACGGCAAAGATAAGAATGCAATCAGAACCCCAGGATCAGAGAAGCAGCTGCTTGGGTCTACAGAAGTGCACCAGTGCACATGGGATTCATCCAAAACCCTCCCAACCGTGCCCCAGAAGCAGAATCCCCAGCCCCATGGTCTGGATGAGGGGGAACCCTGCATTGTGAGGTGACCTTGGCTTCTCTTCTGAAAACAGGATGTGCAGCAAAGGAAAGATAGAGTGTGCTCTGGCTTCAGTTAGCTTCTTTTCTCTGAGATTTATTTCTTCATTATAAAAAAGTCATTTTGGGCTTACTTAACCAATTTCCTCTTACTGCTCTTATTTCTTCTAATTACGTGTGTGTGGCAGCTGATTATGCTTGCTTCTCATCATGGGCTGGAAAAGGGATGACTTCCCCACCGTGTGTGGAGTGTAGTAAATCTCTCCCCAGCCCTTAGGAAAACTCTGGGGGCGCAGAGGCTGCAGAAGTGGGCGGATAGCCTGGGAGCCAGGGTGGGGGCAAGGCAGTGTCTGGTCATCAAGGCACTTCCACCAATGTCAGCAAGAGGGGTCCCGGTGAGGTGGGGAGGGGGTGATGGCAGCCTGGGGCCAAGCTTCTCAAGCCAGCCTCTCCCAGGGGCAAACCTGGTGCTGCCTGCATGTGGTGAACAGCTAGGTGTTGTCTGAAAAAGGCCACCTTGCCTCTTTTCAGATCTCTAACCCAGAAGACCTAAACCGTCACAACCCAGCTCCGCAGCCCTCCCTGGAGACTCCCACTGCTATTGTTGTTTTTAATTTCCCTGTTAACTCCCCTTTTAGACTGTGAGCTCCCTCAGAAGAAAGGTGTGCCTGGCATTTATAGGTATCCAGTAAAAACGTGTGAATGAATAAGTAAATAATTTACAAAGATACAAATACATAATGCTTCCTCTTGGAGGCTCCTCCAGCCTTTCACTACGGCCACCCTCTCCTGAGTCACCTGCTTATATGTTTCTACATTTCCCCTTGACTCTCCAGAGGAGGTCTCACCATTTGCCAAGAAATCAGCGTCCACAGTTACTGACGATTCCTTTGGTTCCTGATGCATTAGTCCAGGAACATTGGCTTTTTGACACTGACCATGAGCCATCTGCTTTTTACCACTCACGTTACATGCTGGGAGGCTTGCTTTGTTTATACCTTTCTGTGGTGATAAGCCATGTTATGGTACAATAAGATTCTCCTGAAACCAGCTTTCAAGACCCACTGGTAAGGACTGCCTAACAAGTCCCAGGGATCAGGATTTTACTTGGTGAGCCTTTTACAAATACTTTGAATTCCTGAACTCTGCCCCAACCTCTCTGACTCTAGCCACCGTCCTACTAATCCACCTTAAGCAGATCATATCCAGGCAGGAGTTCTTAATCACTAAGTTACACAAGGGACTCAGCAAACTATGGCACATATGCCACCACAACCCTCCACCTGTTTTTATTAATAAAGTTTTATTGAAGCACAGTGACACCCATCAATTTAAATATTGACAATGGCTGCTTTCACGGGACAACAGCAGAGCTGAATAGTGCAAAATAGACCATATGGTCCACAAAGCCTAATACAGTAACTATCTGGTCTTCAGTGGAAACATCTTGCCCTTTCCTGGGTTAGATGTATTACACTAGAGCCTGAAAGAGATGCTCAGTTTTCTTTCACTCTGGCTAGCCATGGGTTTCAGAACCATAAACAGTTAACTAAATCTCAGCAGCATATGACAGTTTGCAAATAAGATCAAAGGAATGGTGTTCACTCAAATGAAATGAGCTGTGTGGTAATGCCCCCTGGGCCAGACAAGTTAATGCTTGGCAAACTGCCCTCTCTGTGAAACATCTCAGCAGGAGCTGAGCCCCATGGTGAGAAAAAACAATAAAAAAATTGTTAATTGTTAAATTGGATGTCAAAGAGAATATCTTTCAAAGTTGCAGTAGGCACTTTGTGTTTGAAAAATACGACTGTGAGTAAGGCTAGAGGTCACCAGTAGGCAAGAGGAGCTCTCCTCTTCCTGGGCAAAAGAGATGAAAGACTTGATGCCATCTGCTCTATTCTGTAGGGAGACCCACCACCAGGTGCCCTGCCCAGCTGCTGTATTTTCATTTAGAAAGAGCACAAATGAAATCATGTGAGCAGGGTTATGTCCACGGAGTCCTAAAGAGTTGTAATATACGTGGCCCAACCTTGAGCCTGAGGTGAAGTAACTTCAAGAAGAATCAATGTAATCAATGAGTAGGTCTTTTGCCTTCCTCAGCTGGAAGTGACTGATGGCAAAGGTGCCTGGATTCAATTATTAGTTCATTTATTCAGCAGATTTACTGTAGGAAGATAGTGCCCGAGGCCTGTAGATTCAGCCACGGATAAGACATGCCCCTTTGCTTGGTGGAGCTCCTCTGGATAAAGATGCAGAACAGACTATGATAATGCAGAGGGCTGAACACTGTGATGGTGAGAAGCACAGAGAATGGAGGGGCCGAAAAGGAGAAACAGCTAACCCAAGTGGGAAGAATCTGGGCCTCTTCAGGTACAGCTGAGGTTGAGGCGCAGCCAAGAAGCAGCCAGGTGAGAGGATGTGGGACAGGGCAGGGGGTTGAGCAGTGGCCACAGGGACCATGACAGCCTTGATGGGTGCCAGAGGGGTGGTGTTGAGAAGAGGAGACAAAGGTGAGAAGGATTCATAGGTTTCCACATTTCCATTTTTCCATTGCCTGCACAATATTTTACCATATCCACACATTAACTGTACTATCTTTTAGTTATCATTATTTCCCTAAAACCAAGAACCAGTTTTACCTTTATAAACTTATTTTTTAAAGGAACTTTATAATTCGTATGAAATCATGTATATGTTTTTGTGCTACCTATATTTTTCTCCAAGATATGTTGACATAAATGTATAAAGGATGTGGATACATGTGTCCTGAAACCTTCTCACCCACTGATGGTGCTTTGGAAACCCAACAGATTGACCCCGAGGATGACATTTCAGTTACAAGAAAATCTCTGAAGTCATTTAGCTGAAGAAATCTCTTCATATGGACTGATAAGTCCAGAAATTAAGCTTTAATCAGAAGAGGAGATTAGACTTAGCAGCAGAGAGGAAAGTTCATGGGCCTGTGTGAATGAGCAAGCAATGTGCCTATATGACATATTGAAGTTTCAGATCTAGCCATTGGTCCAATATGGCAAGCAACCTGGGAATCCACCCAGGAGGAAGGCAAAGCTCAGCTTTAATCTCTGCAAACATGCAAGGCGAAGGGCAGAAATGATTAAGATGACAGATACACGTAACTGTGAAGTTCACAAAACCCCCAAATCCATGGAGGTTAAGGATTGACCTTTATCAGAAGGCAAGAAGACTTTTTACAACAAACCTCAAGCACCCATTCATTTTCTATTGTTACATCATATTTCCAAATCCCTAGAAGAAAAATAAACTGATACTAGCCGCCATTGACTGAGTACTCCCAACAACCAGGACCTAGGCCATGTGACTTTTATGTGGTTCCTCATTTCACCCTTGCAAAATGTTGTGGGGTGAATATTACTCCCATTTTATAGACACGAGCCTCGGAATGTAGATAAGTTGTCTGCACTGTGTGACAGGACTGAGGTGGCCAGGAGGAATTTCCAGAAGGCGTCTAGCTCAGGTAGGGGTATGGATTGGTAACTCAGAGAACACTCTTCAGGCAAATAGCCTCAGTTCCAATCCTGGCTTTTCAGTGTGATTTAGAACAAGCTACTTGAACTTCTCTGAACCTCATTAGTTAATTCACTTTCAAAATGGGTATAATAACAGTTGTATAAGTAATTAGTTTGCCTGGCTTGTAGTAAGCACTCAAAAAAATTGCGATCGCTATTACCATTTATACTATTTAATTTATGATTATTATTTTTGAGAACTCCTCAAGGGGCCATAATTTCAGCCCCTAAGACAGGAGCACCTCCTTTAATTAGCTGGTAGAATGATTCCCTTCACATTCTAAGAAGAATGTAAGACTCCACTGGGAAGAGAGGACTCTCTTTACTTTCAGAGAAGAAAATTATGATTAGGGCTCCTGTACCAAGTTTGGGTATAAGGGTGACAGCTGAAAATGTCTGCACTTATAAATGTAAGGTATAAGTGTCACCTGATACCCAAATGTGGTACAGGAGCCCTAATCAGCATTTTCTTCTCTGAAAACATCTTGGCTATTGTCAGAGATCCCTGAGGTGTCTGTAATTACACAGAAGTCCAGTTGGCATGCCATACTCCACTGGCATTCAGGGTTAGGTGCTCGTGTGCTCAGCCTCCTGGGTCCAGACCTTTCCTAGTGTATGCTGGAGGAGGAAGGCAATTGCTCCAGCATGGGGGTGAGGAAGATCTCCAAGGGTCAACACAGAGCTATAGCAATCTAGCAAAAGGAGGACCAGCTGCTCAGAATTGGAAGCAGTTCGTTCTAGCCATACAGTTTAGACGTGGGACATTTTCTGCAGCCTTCATTTCCTGGAGAGGTGGGCATGATCAGAAACTGGTATTGGGTAGCCACCGAGGGCTTCTGAGCAGGAGAAGACACTGTGATGCTTTCATCTTCCTTTCTCACTACATCTTCTCATTGCCTACTCTCCCATTTCACTAGAAATGGGTGTGCTTGCCTGATTCCTCTCACATGGCCATGGCAAGGCCTGTGAGTTCAGCCATGGCTCTTCATCACAAGAGGCTGTGGGAACTAAGTGATTAGATCGTGAAGAAATTGGAAGGCGAGGTTCAGTTCTGCCAGGAACTCATGTCTTGCTTCCTTTGTTCATCCACCAAACTGAATTGGAATTGCTTCACTTTAAGCCATACCATCCCTCCATGGGAACTCCCTACCATGTTGGGGTCTGATCCTCTCAGTTATCCTCTTTGTCTTTTTCTGTCTCTGTCTAATCTTTTTCATTAGCTTTTAAACATGTTCAAGTCTTTCCCACTAAAAAATAACAAAGTAGCAACCACCGAAAAGAGCCTCGGCTATCTCCTTACTTTTCTTCTCTTCAGAGTCACTCTTTTTGAAAGATTGTGATGTCTTCTCTCTTCTCCACCCAGCTAGCATCTTCTACCAACACCTCTCTTCTGAAACTGCTCTTACCATGGTCACCAGGCCTTCCTGTGGCTAAACTCATGGGCAGTTTTTAATCCTTACCTAATATTAACTCTTTGGCAACGCTGGCTTGGGACCACCATTCCCTCCCTGAAATGTTTCCCATTGGTTCCATGGACACTGCCCATTCCTGATTTTTCTCTCTCTGTGGTGACTCTGTCTCTGTGAGCCTTTCTTTGCCTGGACATTTATTAAATATGGTTGTTTCTCAGGGCCCCATGTGGGCTCACTTCTCTCTCCACTCACATTCTCATGCAGTAAACTCCTCTACTCCCACGGCTTTAATTAACATCTAGACAAAAGATGCCTCCCAAATCTATATCATCAGCCCAAGTCTCTTTGCTGAATTATGCAGCCGTATATCCAATGGCTCAGAGGTAACTCAAATTCGTATTGTTCCCCCCCCACCACAATTTCTTCCTCCTTTTGTATTCTCTCTGTCAGTCAATGGTATCAAAATCCACCCACTTTCCCAAATCATAAACACGCAGTGTCATCCTCAACTCTTCCCTCTCTCACCCCTGAAAACCAATTTCTCTTTCCCTTCTGCTGCTCTCAACTCCTTTTTATTTCTTGAATCAATCCACTTTTTTCTGTCCCCACTGCTAGCCTTCACCCAGGCTGCCATCATCTGCCAAGATTATTCCACCAGCCTTTTGACTAGTCTCCCTGAATTGACTTTTGCTATTCTGTTTTCTATTTTGTGGCCAGAGTGATTTGTATAAAATATAACTCCCTTGCTGCAGCCTACTTTCCACAGCTTGCACTCAGAGTAATACCTGGATTCCTTATCATGTTCTTGCCCCACTACTCCTAGTATTGGGGTTGCTCAGAGGGAGCACCGTATTCTCCAGCCTCTCCAGCAGCCAGTGAGCCCAAAAGCACGCCATGTACTCTCTGGCTTTTGAACCTTGGCCCTTCCTGTTCCTTCTACCTACAATTTGAGTTCCACCACTAACACCACCCCCTCAACTTGATAACTTCTTCTATTCTTCAGGTTCCAGTTTAACAGACCACCTTGGGTCTGTTAAACTTGCCTTCTTTAACCGCCTGGGACAATGGCAGTGCCCGCCTCTGTGCTCCCATAGCCCTCTTCATTTCCCCATTGGAGTTATTTACAACATTGAGTTCTGCTAAGAACATTGGAGTTGAAATTTACTTGTCATTGTATTCTGTCAGAAAGCCATTTTCAGAGTATAGCAGTTGCTCATGTACATGCAAATACAAATTTAAATAAGACCAGAAGAGAAAAATCAAAGTTTTCTTGGGGTAAAGAAAACTTTCCTCATTTAAGAATATTTCTCAGTTGCTTAGAAGTAGCTAATTTGCCCATAATTTTGTTTTGTTTTCTTATTTCAACATTTTTTTTTCTTCTGGTGAAAGGGAGGCCACAGGAATTCTTAGAATAATAGCGGTTTTAGAAAAGGACAAACAACTCTTGGAAGAAAGCCTTGGAATAGGGGTAGTTGTACAAAATACCAATCAGGTTTCACTGGCCAGAGAAATGCTGCCCATCCTCTCTGACCAGCCAGACATCCTCCAGCAGGACACAGCCCTGGTTCTGTTCTCAGAGGGATGGGCCAGGCTTGGCTTCTGCTCTTCTCTGCCCTTCGAATTTGCCGCCCTTGTACCAGGGACAGCATCAAATTCATTCCTGTACCTCAAGGCCTTTGCACAATGACTGACACTCAGTGGGAGGTTGCTTCACCCCAGGCTTGGGCTCTGGGGAAGACTGTGACATTATTTGAAAGTTTCAAACAGGGTTTAAAAGGAGTGTTTTAAACTTCACAAAACTAAAATTAGAATAGGCTACGATTGATAGCAGTTAGAGTAATTGAAAAAGATTCCTACTAAATACCCAGGGATTAATTTATTTTAAAGCATGCTGTTTAAGGTCATGGACTTTAGTAGGTGAAATAATGACATGTTAAACTTTCTCAATTCAAACTTATTTCAATCACCACACATTTATTGAGCATCTTCCATGTGTCAGACAGTGTGCTGAGTGCTGGATACATAGGTGAGTAGAATGTGCCCCGTGGCCATTTCCATTTGGAGAATTACCACAAGGTTCTGCTAGGATACTGTGTGCTAAGTCATGACCCACAGCAGCATGGGACCCCTTCAAGGACCTGTGATAACAAGGCCAGCCCAGGAGGGATGCAGGAGGGAGGGCTCTCCTTTTCCCTGGTGTGTGATGGAGGCCCATCCATCCCATCCACCCTTAATCAGGTCTGCAGAACACATCCTCCCACCCCTACCAGGGCTTGCATTCTCTGAGAAGGACTGAGAATTTGTTCTCAGACCTCTGTATAACTGTTCTCATTTGGAAATGGCCAGTCTCAAGAGACTCCCGGGTGGTGAACATAGTTGCCATTGGACCTCAATCAACTCAAATGACCTTCCAGTGTGATCCAGACATGCCCTTCCCCTTTTGGCCAACTTTCTGTGACCTCAGGGATTCCCCTTTAATATGCCCCTGCACGCTGTCCCAGTGATATCTTGGACAATACAGAACCTCTGGCTACTTTCAGAAATGACTCTATGACATGGACTGCAAGTCTCAGCCAATGCAGAGCTCATGCTGATAGGAGTCTTAAGGCCTCTTTTAGCACTGAGTGTCCCTGGAATTCTCTGGATTGTGCCTGTTTGTGGCTGATCCCCATCATGGCTGTGCCTTCCCTCTCATTTCACCGACAGGGACCTCACCATGCCCTCAGCCAGTTGGTGCCAGAGCCACTAACGTTTCTGAAAAGATAATGAAATTCCCAGACTTCCCCAAAAGGCCTTCTTAGAATGAGAGAGAACTGTTAGAATCTTTAACTGATACCTTGTAGATTCTCTTCTTCCTGCCCCATGTCTCAGTCTTCTTGCCCTTCAATATTCCTGAAGTCCTATTCCTCAACCCTCACTGGTTTCTCTGCTTTCTTCATAAGTGCATGGTCAAGAAAAGCTTTGAGTTCTCATTTAATTTCAATTATCCCAGGTAGCCTCGGCAAGAATCTGGTGATCTGGCTCTACACGTAACGTGGTGGGAAGGAGACATATGGAGAAGTGGAAGGCAGGAAGAAGCACATAATTTCAGTAGTGTATGAACGTATTTCACATCTGTGAGCTTCAGCAACACCCAGGTGAGACAATGAACATATAATCTGTAGATTTATCTGCCTCTCTACAAGTCATTCCTTTGGGTGCTAGAAGGGGCAGGGAGAGGGTTTGGAAAGGTGGGGTATAATCTCTAAGGATTCTCCACAAATTGCCTCCATTTCCATCACCTTTGACCCAGGAACATTAAACATCTCCCACCTGCCCCCGTGTGATCTCCACCCATCTGACTCCTGGCAGCTGTAGGTGTGCTGGTTGAGCAGCCTCCTTTCTGTGAGCCATGCCCTGGGCTGCACAGCATGGCTGCCGATTCCATCTCTTTAGCCTGGCTCTCAGGGCCATGGGTCACTGACTATTGTGCAAAGTGTGTTAAGTAAGGGTCCAAATTGGATTTAGTCTTCTGCAAGATGATGAGACAGCATGTGTAGCTAAAATTTAGAGGATTGGGGTCTCACCGACAGCATCCTCCCCAGGGAGCTTCTTTGAAGGTGTGAGCAAAGCCCTCTGGAGCTAAATGTGCCAGTGGAGGAGACACAGGATGCCAACCAGCCTCTCCCATCACTTCATGCCAAGAGTGTGAGGGTTCATTCCCTTCTTTCTGGGTATCTCAACAACCTCAATCACTATTATTTCCTGAGGCAGGAATCTTATGTCTATGATCATGAATTCTCAGGAAGGTAGGCTGGGGTAATACAGTGGTTCTCAAAGCATGGTCCCTGGACCAGCAGCACTAGCAGCACCTGGAAACTTGTGAGAAGTGCATGTTCTACAGTTCTACTCTAGACCTGCTGAATCAGGAGCCCAAAGGTGGGACCTGCAATCTATGTTTTAACAATATCTTTGGGTGATACCAATGCACACTCAAGTGTCAGACCCACTGGGGTAAGTGGTTCAGAGCAGGGAGTCGGGTTGCCCCAGTCAAAAATCCTGACACCACCATTGTGTGATCTGGGAAGGCTCTCTGTCTCTCAGTTTCCTCGTCCAAAAATTGGGAACAATAAATTACCTGCTACTACGTCACAAGATTATGGCAAGGAAGAGATTTCATGCATGTAAGGCAGTTAGAAAAATGTCTGGCATACAGAACCTGCCCAGGAATGTTAGATACTCTTCATCAAAGGTAGGTATTATTTTCCTGTTACATAGATGAGGAAACTGAGGCTCAGAGAGGTTCATGACTGGCCCCATGCTCCAGAGGTAATGTGGGAGGTCTCACTAGCAACACATCTCATCCCTTTCATTCCTTACGGGTTCCTGCAGTTCATCTGGGGTGTAGGGGTGGGGCCTTATTCAGGGCACCTGTGGGGATTGAGGGTGCCCAGATCTTGGTCATGCCCACATCACTGAGAGCTATGCCTCGAGGTGCCCTGGGCTTGGCTCTGCTGACCCCTCATGCTTTCCTCTTGTGCATTTTGGGTTCTCTCTCTCTCCCTTATGGGATCTATGGTGAAACCAAGCCAAAGGGTTTAACAGGACTTTTTCACCTTGACCCCGCTTTGTCCACAACCAGATGAGCTGGCATTGGTGGAGACACAGTGAGAATTTGGGGTTAAAGACTGTGCCAGAGGAATTTAGTGACAGATTAAAATTCATTCCTGTGGAAAATTGAGAGTAGATTAGCCAAATTGCCTAGACTTGTATGATACTCACGGACTGAGGTCTTTGGGGTAATTAGTAAATTGTGCATGGAACTGGTAAGCAATTAATAAAGGAACGTTTCCTCTTCTACCCGCATGGTTGGACTGGGGTCCTTTGCAGCCTCAGGCAAACTGTTGAGAGTAGTTCTGTCCATTTACTTCCATTCTCCAGAGGTTCAGCACATGGATGGTGATTTAAGATGAGCTCCCCTGAATTAATGCTGTACCCTCAGGCCTGTGGGTCTCTTCGAAGGGGTTAATTCTTCAGACAATCTTGGCCAGTGATTTTTGAAGGTAAGAACCACCTCATATCAAAGTTAGCAATGATTAGGGGAAAAGGCTACTATATCACTGTAAATATGTATTAACTGAGCTACTTTGCAACCATACCTCCTTTTACTGCCTCACATCTCTCCACTGCAAACTGCATGTTCATAGATAAACCACAGGCAAGCAGTCTACATTTACAACATTGGCCTGCATGTGGACTTCTCAAATGCAGTGTGTAAACTAAAATCAGGTTGCTCGTGTATTCATGGTGATTGTTTATTTGCCAGACACTTCTTAAGCCTCATATTTATTCAGTTTTTCCTTTAGGTCACATCAGTGCCAGTGAGTTTAATATATTCTGCTTCTTGGGAGTCAAGGGGTCAGGGATGTGTTCCCTTCCTCCCACATTAGCAAGAAGAAGGACGGTTGTTAAGGATTCTCCTAAAACTTGGGAACAACCCACGGGGGGCCAGGGACACACACTCTGACACCATTTTATGTAAACCCAGACATGCTTCTGCTCATTTTAATTAGACAGATAAAATTAGCAAGGAGATTACGGTAAAAGGAGAAATTAAAAATTAAATGTTAGGTGGAATTTACAAAAGTGAATTGAACAATGAGGTACAATAAGGAATGTAAAGAGAAACACAGACACATTTGAAACATTCCTCGGATGCCACACGGCTTAAGCCAGTCCGCAGGTAAAGCAAGAATTCTCCCTTGTCACTTCTTACAGATTCCAGTGATGTGAAAGAACATTCTCCAGAAACACTTTCCTTCTCCTTTTCTTCAGATGTTATCAGGAATTATTAATCAGTCAGCATCATTCCAGGATGGCCCACACTGCGTCCAATTCAAACCACTCACCTGTTTCCTGTCTGAATTTGCAAACTCTTGAGAGTTTATTCCCCCCACTTTCATTTTTCTCCCTCTCCTCTCTTCCCATTGAGCCAATAGGCCAATTGGGCCAACCAGAAAGCCTAGCCAACACTACATTCCAGCCCCTTTGGATTTCCTAGGGACAAAGACTTCCCAGGTCTTCTTTCTTGTTTGCATCTGTTACGAACAAGCAGAGTCATTTTACAACACAGACATACATATGTGTGCGCTTGCACACGGAAACAGGTTTTTCTTTTTTTCCAATTTGTGGTTTCTTTTTCCTTTTTGCAGAAAATGCAAACAAAAGAAAAACGAGGTTTTCAATTGAAGGTACATCTCTTCTTCAATATGAAGACATTAATTGAATTGGTTGGATCCCCATGCAGTGGTCAGCGAAGTCCTTTGGCAACTGACAGAACAACATCTGGAGACTCAGGAGCTGGGTTTTGTTTGAAGAAACTTCCCTACAGGAGTCATGAGCAGAGGGAAACGAGTGTGGGAGAAAGGAGGGGACTCTCAGGGAGGAGTACAAAAGGAGAAAAGAAAAGAATGTCATTGGTGAGGAAGAAAATGGAACACTGCTTCTGTTTCTTCCCTCTACCTCCTTCCCTTTCTTCCTGTGGATGGACAACTCCAGCCCACTGAGGGTGGGAGCTGAGTTTACTCTTGTTCTCCCGATGCATACTGTTTTGTCTTCACTTCTGTTGAACATCACCTTTTTATATTTTTATTATTATATATTTGGTTTCCCACGGCATCTCAAACATGCTTCTGTCACTGAGAAATGACAGTTGCCTATTTGCAACAGGTCCAGTTGATTCTTCACTGATGGAAATGCATTCCTCAGCTGGGAAGCCTGTATCTCCAGTACATTCCACAGTGGTCAACCTCTGGACCCCCTTGACCTTGGTCCCTTTCCCTCCTCTCCTTACCCAAGAAACAAGAGTTCTCATGCCATTGCCGTTGGTGACTGACTCATCTGGACCCTCATGGAATGAATGCTGTTCAGGATCTTCTTCTGATGGCCTGCCAAGGTGACCCCTATTCTCAGGAGGTCTCTAGGAGGAAACAGCCAGAAAAGAAGTCACTTTAGTGTTAGGTCAGCTTTTCGCAGATCAAAACTCATCACTAAAGCTGTGCTCCCAGGAAGTAGCCATGCTACAAAAGTTCGACTAGCTTAAGTTTACCTAAGTTTTGGCAAGCCCCCAATTAGAGATTTTCCTACTCACTTTCACTTTCTCCCTCTTCTCTAATGCCCCTCCAGCTTAGACAATCCTGAGAGTGCTGTGCCTTGTTCCAGGGATGTACTCCTCATGTACGGGCTCTAAGGCAGCCCCTCACTGTCTCCACAACCCTCAGGTGGGCTGGAATTTCCTTCTGCTATTTTTTAATACACACTCTATGGGGAACTTGGAGTATTAAAAAATAATAGCAGAAGAAAAATAGTCATTCTGTGGAGTTTTCTGCCTAAATCAGTGATCACCCACTGAGACTGAAAAGCTATGGGCCTCACCTGGTCTTCTGATGTTTTCCCCTGAGTTTCCGTTTTCTGCCTCTGTTTCAATTTTAATGTCATGCATTTTTAAGAAGAGTGTTCTCAAAATAACTAAAATATCTGCCCAATCAGGAATCCCAGGAATATGTCCAGGATAGAGCATTGAATTGGATTAATAAGAACAAATTCATGGCTTATAGTTGACCTGAGCTAGACCCATACAATCTTCCTCAGTTAATAATAATACATAACACTGCTTGGGAACATCCCCCGTGCCATGCACTACCTCATTTAAACCTCTGTGAAAGCATTGCATAAAAATAGAGAAACCACTATAAACTCAATGATGATAAAAATTTAACAATAAGCATTTCTTGCATGCATGCTATGAGTAGATAATGGATCAAGTGCTTTGCATGTGCCATTCCATTAACCTCCCATCACAAACTAATGAGATGGGCATTATTATTTATAATGATTTATAAATTATTTATAAACAAGGCAAAGAGGGCTCAGGGAAGTTAAACAATGTGCTCAAGGTCACACAATAGGTAAGCAGTGGTGGAGCTGCTATTCAAATATAAGACGACTTGGTTCTCAGCACTCCTGCAGAGATGCTAGCAGAACTCTTCTAAGGTCCTGACTGTATTTCCTCTAAAGCCCCTCAAACCCAGCACAACTGATCGGACCCTGATGAACCCTTGCTGGATCTCTGTTCACAATGCCTTGGCTCTCCCGCCCCATGCCCCTTTTGGCTGGTCGTCAGTCTCCCAAGGGATGCTGCTGATTGAGATACTCAAAGTGCCCATGTCTTTTTGGCAAATACTTTAGGGAAGCATGCTTGAATTTTGAATTCACAAATTGTCCCACAATCTATTAAGTTGCTCACTTACTTTTCCCATCTTTTACCTCTCAAGAAACAAATTGAATTGCTCTAATACTGTGTAGATGTGTTTTACTTTGAATGAAATCCCTTAATTTACAGTTTTACGTTCCTTTTGGTCTTCCCCTTATCTTTTTCAGGTGATTATTTCCAGACTGAGATAATTCTTTTAGATCCTGGGGTATTACAGGACAATAGCCCCCATATGCAGGCAGATCACAGTGGAAAAATGGAAAACTGTCATCATAAACACCCATTTCTATCCCTGAACCCAGTGTCTCTGATTATCTAGGGGCATCCATTTTCACTCTAAAAGATGGGGAAGCTGGTTTTCCACTGTTAAGTGCTTCTTTTATATTTATTTTTGCTGTCTATTTGACAATTATTCTTAATGGCAGGAACTATCTTTTCTTTGGCATCACCAGGAAATGAATCTAGTTTTTTAAGAAATGTATTCTGATGTTCAGTGAATCTAAAGCTAGACACACAAATCATCTCCCTGGAGAAAGTGGTGGCTCCATCATTTCTGAAAAAAAAAAAAAAAAAGACCTCAGAGACGTGGGGCTGGACTCCAGAAAGACTGACAGGAAATCGTCAGAGTGTCAGGAAGCTGTCCCTGGGGGCTCAGCTACTGGGGTGGATCACCAACGTCCTTTCCTGGGACTCAGCAACTGGTTTACCCCAGTTGCAAGGAGGGAGTCCCAACACCTTACACTGTGCCCGTTGTATAATTGGTGATCAATATGTGTTTGCAAACTGATGGATGAATGGATCTTCTACCATGAGAAATGTGTATTAGAGGCAGCCAGATCCTAAAATATGTGCTATCAGTACACATTTTAGCTTATGGAGCCCATGAAGTCCGTGTGTGTGTTAGAGTTAATTTCCTAGGTAGGATATCTGAGCTTCTGTGAGTACAGAAGGTGAAATCTGACTCTTGCCAACGTTAATCCAGTGGTTCCCAAACTTGCTGCATATTAGAATCACCTGAGGAGCTTTAAAAAACCCTGATGCTCAGATCTCACCACAACTAATCAGAAGGTATGGGAGTGAGAACCAAGCATCAATATTTTTTAAAGGCCCTCAGGTGATTCCAGTGTGCAAGAAAGCCTGGGAACCACTGAGGCCCTGGGGTAGACAGGGAGCACAACATTGAATTGGCAGCCAGAAACGCAGGCTTGTGTCCCAGCTTTGCCACTTGTGAGCATCAATGTCACGTAATTTCAGAATCTGCTGAATGGAAGGGGTGGAACTAGATAAATATTTCCCAGACTACAGTTCTATAAAACCTTGCCCCTCAAAAATATGGTTCTATGGCATTTAATAATTTTAAATGGGTTCCTTTATTTCAGGATTTCTCATGGCCTTTATAATGCTAATATGAGCAGTGAATCTCTAAGAGGTTGATAAAGTGCACAATATTTCCCAAATTTATTTGACTGCGGGACCTTTTTTCCAAGGAGAACCTATTAACATTTCCCACAACAGGTACTTCTCAGAACATTCTTGAGGGAAATGCTGGACCACATGGATTTTTAAGATACTCTGTGGCTCTCATCTTATTTGAATAATTTAATTTTGTGTATTCCTCCAAACTCCTGTGGGAGCTGCAGACTGGTAAATAATTGTGGGGGATGGAAATGCATGCTTATTGACAACTGCTATCTAAGTATAAGGACAAGCTCCCCACACATCTCAGACTATTGCTGAATCACTGCAATGCTTTTCCTGCTATGTTATTTAAAGTACTGGCTGGCTGTGTTCTTTCCATCTGGATGCTCTCTTTGATGAGTTGAGTTTAAAAACTTAAATGGGGAAGAGACTCTGGGTGATTAGGCAAAGACATATGGCTCTGACTTTGAAGAACTCTCATTTGAGGCCAAGAGTGGATCTCTACCTCCCCACCCCACCCTTACATCCCCCTTCATCTTTCCAAGGTGCTCCCCCTCCAGGCCTGGTCTATACAGAGACAGAGCTCCAGGGATGAGGCCAGAAAAAGGACTCACATTATCTGCAATATCAGGGAAGGCGCAGTGACCCCTAATAGTGGTCTGGACAGACAGAGTCTTATCACTTACTCTGATGTCATCTGGGTGACCAGCTGGAGGGAGGTGAAGCCAGCAGTGAGGAAGCTGTCCCTGTACTGGACCATTTTGATGGCGCTGAGCCAGTCATCCACGGTGGTAAAGGCCGTGAAGTCTGGGATGGAGCGGTCGAGCAGGGGCTGGGAAGGCCTGGTGGGACAGAGAGGGGCAGGTGACCACATACGGTGGAGATGCATGGACAGCGCCCTAGTCTGGACTGAGGGCTGACTTCATGGAAGGCAGCATCCCTGATGGGATCAGGATTATCATGGAACCCTGGGCTGAACCTTTCTTCCTCATGGAATCCTAAATCGGCATGACTTCTACATCCAGGTGGCCAGTGTCCCTGTCTCTGGGGACCATCACAGGTCAGTTAACCCAGACAGGTAGATTGACATAGCATTCAGTCTGAAGGGAATGGAAGGCTCCCAACTCCTTTGTAAACCAAAATTTAGGAGCCTCACCATTCAAAGTTATGGCCATTTAAAAAATAGACATATTTTACCACAACCTCCCCAGATATATTGATAACATTTTTTTTCCTAGTTATCCTTAGCTATTTGAAAAGAAATGGAGCAATGAGACCCGTTACTGACCTTCTCTGGCACATTTTCAAAGCAGACATCCAGGTATCCAAACCAGAAATCAGGGTGCTATCTTGACATCTCCCTCACCCTCAGCACCCATGTCCAGTCCTTCACCAAGTCATAAAGATTTCGTCTCTCAAATCCCCAAAACTCATTTACTTGTTTCCACAACCATTATCCTGATTTAAGATATGATTTTCTCTATCATGATCACTGCAGTGTTCTCATACCTGTCTTTCGTCATGCGTGCCTGCTCTCTTCAACATAAAGCCTACACTGTAACTAGATGCTCTTTTAAAATGCACACAGGATCATAGTCAAAGGCTGCTGGCTATGCCCCTGACCATGGAACCACCCACATCTAAGAATAACGGTTTCGCTGGACTCACACGGCGGTGATGGTTGCCACAGTCTTGAGACTTGCCGGGTTCCGGATCATCTTGTCTAGGGTGTTGACAATCTCCGCAAAGCGGGGCCGGCTGTTCCGGTCCTTCTGCCAACAGTCCAGCATGAGCTGGTGGAGAGCAGCTGGACAGTCCATGGGTGGGGGCAGCCGGTAGTCCTGCTCAATGGCATTGATGACCTGCAGTGACACACAGGGGACAGGAGTGATTGGGTGACTGCCACCAGCCAGTCACTCACAAATTATCCCTTTTATAGGGAGCTTCCCAGATCCATGCTGGTGCAGATGCCCTTGCTCTGTGCTCACACACATTCTACTCTAATGGATTTACTATTCACTCCCCCTAGGATTTGGGCTCCTAGAAACCAAGGGTCGCATCTTAGTACTCCTTTATGTCCCTAGCTCCTGGCACAGGCCTGACACACGTGGACCTCTGTAAATATTTGTTGAAGAATGAGCCAATGAACAGCTTGAGCTTCTCCTCTTTTTAAGAAGACATGAGGCCCAATTCTGCATTACTGGAAGCTGGTGGCACCAGGGGTGATAAAACAATGACACATGGGAAACCCAAGGAACCCACTTTTTATAAAGGGTGTCCTCAAAACTTGGGGTGGATTCATTCTTTCATTTGGAAGGAAAGAGAAAGGGAGGAAAGGGATTAGCACGGATGGAGCACTTTCTCCATGCTAGAGACCCTCAAGATGCCTCATCTGCATCATTTGCCATAGTCCTCATGAGGCAGCAACATGAATGGGCTTGGTTAAACAAATTGGTTCAAATCAATGACAATAGTCAAAATAACAAGGTGGTCCAAAATGAATACTGTCAATCAGATTTTGGTAATTTTCACAAACACCAGAGAATAATTTTGTAAAGATTTTAGGAACATTAAGTACTTTGTTTTTCAGATCTTTGTGTTTTTTCATCCACTACGTCTTAACTTCAAATGCACTTAAATCAATCATGCCTGCTCTGTGCTTTTTACATTAGAAAAACTAATTGTAAGTGACCCAAGCACTAAACATATGAATTTAGTATGGTACGCCCATAATGCAACAGAAGGCCTAAAATACAATTCAGGTCTTAAAGTGAGACTACAAAAATCTATCTATTGAAATGGAAATATGCTCAGAGTGTAATAGGCAAAACAGCTGGCGGCAAAACTTCAGGTATAGTATAATCTTGCTTTTGTAAAAAACAAAATAAAAACCAACTATTATACCCATGCATAGAAAGGACCTTGGAAGGATATGCAGCATGGAGTTAACAGCAGTTGACTCTGGATAGGCAGAAATCTGAATGCTTTTTATGGTTTTCTTTTTGCTTATTTGAAACTTTTTATTTTCTATAATAATCCTGCATTGATTTTATATTAAAATAAACAGTTAAAGCATCTTTAACAACAAGGGAAATAATTTGCAGTTCAAGGTTTTTTTGGTGTTTTTGCTTCTACTTGAAAAAAAATCGGATTTATTTCAACTGATCTCTTTTATTTTTTTTTTTACTTTGTAAATCAGTCAAAAAGTGAGTATTTTCACTTAGTTTAGTTTTTACAATTTCTATGCATAGTATGTAGGACATGAGATGGGCATGAAATAACATGATCGCCCAAAGTCACTAGAGATAATCAAGGTGTATCAGTTCTTCCATTCAAAGGGTGAAAAACAAGCGTACAAACCATACCAATTTTATCACTGTATTAAAAAAATCCAGTGACTGGGAATACTCACTTTTGAACAATGTGTTACACAGACAATTTTTTTCCTCCTCTAAACTGTTGTCAATCAAATTCCCCTGCTATCCTCTGAGGACATTTAAACCCCATTTCCCCGTGAGAAAATGGAGGCACTGGAGCAGTGAAGTAACTTGCCCAGGGCCATGCAGCTAGCAAAAGACAGGGCTGGGAATAAATCACAGCGGTGCCTGGTTTTAAGTTTTGAATACTTCAAAAGCTGCATTTCCTAGGCCTCTGTTGGGCTGCCATTGTAATCTCAGCCTGGAGAACAGCCCCTGGAGATGTTTGATGTCTTCTTGGCATGAAACAAGGGTATGGAGCTAAACTAAGTAATCTATGAGAATGAGCAGCTGGGCATCATTCCCATCAACCTGGCTCACACACCCCGCACCCTTACCCAGCTCCTTCCAAGTAACTAGATTGAGGGTCCTGGTCACAGAATCTCCAAGTGGGGTTACCCGTTGAATGGCCCCTGGAACTCTTTCTGGGTTGCATAAGGGCAAGTTAGGTAGGGCCAGCAGGAGGAGCTGGCATCCAAATTCAACCTCACACAGTGCTAGGGGTCCTCAAAGTCTTCCAGTGAAGGGCAGCTAATGTTCCTGGTGGTCCCCTAAGCTAATGGCATCTTCGCCCAGATCATTAGATGGCAGAGCCCCAGGTGCTAATTTTCCTCACTGGCAAGACAGCTCTACTACCTGTCCTGGAAAAAGAAAGAGCACTGGAGTCAGGGCCTTTCTGCAAGAGCACAGCTCCATGGTGTGACCAGCTGACCCAACCTCTTTTGGCAAGGGATCAAGAGAATGGGGTTTATGCACATGCTGAGTCTTCTGCCTGTGAGCTCTAGGCTGAATGGAACTCAATTCTGTTTCCCTTGTTGTGTCCACTGCATGGCATCTCATTGCCTTTTTTTTTTCGAAGACTGTTCTGGTATTTGCTTTTGTATTTCCTCTTTGTCAGTGTGTTTACTTTCTTCTTAAGGGGACATCAAAAAGCCACTGATTTCTCCTTTCTGGGCAGGGCAGCTAGGAGCACAGGTCCATGTGGCTGTGGTGGTGGTAGTACTGCATAGTGCATAGACCTTGGAAACGCGGTTCAAATCCAAGTTCCATTTCTTATTAGCTATAGAACCTGGGGAGAGTCACCTGACTTCCTGAAACTTCACAGATGAGACTGTTACAAAGATTAAATGACACCAAAGCGATGCACGTTGAGCACAGCACAGATGAGTAGTAGGAAGAACCCACATCACACAGAAGGTGTCATTACGGCTGTGTCTATTATAGTAGATGTCTTCCCGGCAAAGAGGGGAGCTACTACTGCTCGGTTTGGAGGTCCAGGAAGATAGCGTTTGAAAAGCAACAAGCACGTTTCTCACTTTCCAGGGCAGAGCATAACCGTGGGAACCCCTTCCCATGTTTGTGTTTAGAAAATGGGACTTTACTCCATTTGTTACTTCTTGTAGGTAATTTTGTTGTTATTACTTGAGCTGATAATCTGGGAGCATTAATGCTTCTCGCATATAGGGAAAAAAATGTCCTTTACCCTTCAGCCCAAAGAAAAAAATACTGATGTTATTCATTGGTATATGGGTAGAATTTATCCACTCAAATCTTTGATTGAAATACTATGCCTCTAGAGATTTTTATTCTCTTCTTTAGAATCTGCGTGTTTTCTAAATTTCTGAGCACATGAAATTTATAGTCAAATTAAAACATCATTATATCAAAAAATAAGTTCAATATTCTAATGGGACTTTGAGATCATTCACTGTCACACTTGCCTTGCTAGCAGGTATGGGGAACAGGGAGGAGGAGTGGAGAAACACCTTCATTCTGGCCATCTGATGATGGCTCTAAATGCCAGGGACCAGGTTTGAACTGTATGAAAAGATATGGCCTAAGGTTCGAGACACAGGGTGTCCTACTAAATAGAGTTGAAAACTAAAGTGAATTCTGAGCCCCTTTCATCGGTCCATAAGAAGATGAGACAAATGGCTACTGAGAAGACTGAAGATTAGAATGCAATCATATGGCATCTCCATAGAGAAGCAAGAGTAAAGGTATGGGGGTGAGGAAGCCAGTCTAGGCAACTGTTATCCAGAGCTCACTGATGTCTCACTTTGAAAGGTCAGCAATAGCCTTTTTGGCCATTGTAAAGGCCAGCATAAGCAAATGTCCTGGGATCTAATTAAAGGGGCAGGGAGGAGGGGGTGAGGGGTTGCCTTTATTCACCTGTACTGAGAAATGGTAGGTGCGGGGGTGGGGGTGGGGTGGGGTGGTGGGGGGGTAGGAGGTGGGTTTGGTAGGGATCAGGTGCAGGTAGTCTCACCCCAGGTGCTCTCTGGAACTGGAGGGAGTGACTAGAACTCCTCTGGAAAATGGGTAGGGCCCTTCCCCTTGCCCTTGCCTTTTCAGGGGCTGCCCCCAGCTGCCTCCAGACATGTATTTCCCATTAGTGAGTCAGGCTGTGGGTGGTGCTCTACTCATCCTTGCACTGGGGAGAGGGAAGTGGAGGAGCTCAGAGCAGTGGAGAAACCAGGGCAGAGTGGGTTAAGTCACGCTCTGATGTTTCAATAAGACTGCAGCTCCTCTCCACAGACACTGCCACTCTCATTATCTCTGTCGATCACATCCAAGCAGCAGAACTTCCAAGTTGCTCTCTCTGGCTGACAAACTCTCTGTACATGTTCAAAGACCTTCCGGGGCTCTGGAAGCCTAATTACCAGCACTCCGACTTGCCTCTGCAATTCTCTTCCTTAAAACCTTTCAATTGTCATCTGTAAAATCCTTTACCACCACCACCTTGGCAGTTTCTGATGAGTGAGGCTTCAGCCCAGCAGCTGGGAGCCCCTACTGGCTCTCTCCCAGGCCAGGTTGTAAGAAGCTTTCTGAATGGGCATGAAGTCACCTCTCGCCTCCCACGGGGAGCAAAATTGCTCTTGAGACAATGCTTAGTGGCTTTATCTTGAATAAGCACAGCAAAATTAGAATAAACTGCTACTGTACAGATGTTCTCATTCCCTCTGAGACCCATCTCAAATGTCAAATATCCAGGAAGTCTTACCTTACCTCCTCCACTCAAATGTTCTCAGAGTTTCATGTTTATGCCACTGGACGGTAAAACCCTCACAAATAGGACCAGCAAGCACAGTGCTTAGTCACAACTAGCATACAATGACTGTGTATTAAATAATAATTTGGGAATTCTGGAAGTCTAAAATCAGAAATTTTACTTGTTTTCAGCATTGACAGAAAATATCTTGAATGTGCAATCTTGCTTGTCAGACAGTTTTGCAATTCATTCTGTATGTGCTGAATTGTTCTTAATAAGATTAAGGTCTTGGGCAGGATAAGATGGGTCTGATTTTTCTTTTGTCTTTTTTTTTTTTTTGAGACACAGTCCTGCTCTGTCACCCAGGCTGGAGTGAAATGGTGCAAACCCGGCTCACTGCAACCTCCGCCCCCAAGGCTCAAGTGATTTTCGTGCTTCAGCCTCCCGAGTAGCTGGGATTACAGGCGTGCGCCACCATGCCTGGCTAATTTTTGTATTTTTATCAGAGGCAAGGTTTCATCATATTGATCAGGCTGGTCTCAAACTCCTGGCCTCAAGCAATCCACCTGCCTTGGCCTCCCAAGATGCTGGGACTACAAGCGTGAGCCACTATGTCCTGCTGGGTCTGATTTTTCTAGCTAACATGTTAGATTCATCTAGCAGCTGGCATAGACAGAACCAGGGTGCAGCTGATTTCATGAAAGCAGCCTTTGCACTAACTCCACCACTTACTGATTTGACACGCTCCAGGAGCGGAGGCAAGCTGTTGCTAATCACAGATAATACAGGACCTAGACACTACCCATGGTTGGCTTTGGGACCTGGTTAAGGGATGCAGCCATTTCACCCAATCCAGGCTGCAGTCACTCTGCCCATGGCAACAGGGAGTGCTTCATAGAAGTACCCCAGCTCCTCTTTCCACAGTCTCTCTGGGAAATTGCCACCTTTCTCAATCTTCTGAGCAGCTGCCATGACACTAAACCTCTGGCAGGACAGGAAGCTTGCTGATTCCACAGCTTACAAGTTCCTCCATGTCCACCCTAGCACAGAGTGGGTTATAGTGTGGTTGGCTGCCCAGTGGACTCAAATCTGAACTGGGGACCATTCTTCCTCTTTTAACTGTAAGTTGAGAAGGATAAAAACTGCCCCCTTCACAACGTGATGGGAAGAGCTAGCAGAGAACACAGGTATGCAGCTTTGCAAATTGTAACCCCCTCAGCTCCAAGGAGAGGGTATGTATTCAAAATACAAAAGAGGCCTCATTCCTGGACATCAGCTAAGGGTGAGAGGTGTTGAAATTCAGGCAGGACTTTCCATTGGAAACTTATCAAAGCAAATCATCCTAAAAAGCTTCCTCATCTTTTAGTAAGTATAGAGCAAAGGTTCTCATGTGAAATATCCCCAAAGGCCTCTACCTGAAGCATCTTAGATGACCCTTCTCTTCCTTTCACACCCTTTTCCCTTGAGGGCATCCTGGGGGAGTGTTGACCTTCCTGCAGACAGGGTCCCTCTCCTGTGGCCCATCTAAAGCCAACCGGCTTTGGAAAGCTCTCCATCTCTTCCTTCACCAATAACGTGATATGGGATCATAGAAGAGTTAATTCTCGGGTAAGAAGGGCTCTTTACAATTCCTCTCTTTAAAGCTAAGAGGTGCAAGTCCTACACAGAAACTGCAACTGGCTCAATAGAGCACAGCCATCAGAGGCAGAGCAGGATGGGAACCCAGGCCCTGGCCCTCAGTCCAATGCCTCCTTCCCCTCTGTCATGCATGGGAAAGGAAAACACAGAACCTGAATGCTTAGAAGTAGGGTAGACTTTACTGCTTAATTTGGGGCTGATCTATTCATGATCCTCAGCCATTTGGAAAGAGCCCGTTATCTCTTGGGTTGGGGTCTGTGGCCTGGGCACCTCTACAGGCTTTGTTAAAGTCATAGGGACTTTCACACCTCCATGCTGGGATCTTTGATTAGTTACAACATCCAGGTTAAGGGTGTCCCTATATCCCCTACCCTGAACACTGCAGGTTCAGATTATGAGGCTGTGAGCTGAAAACAGAAGGAATTGGTATGCTACTGCCTTTGGGATCCCTTTGATGGGGGTTTGTGGCAATCAAGTGCTGCTGACACTCACATCTTGGTTGGACATATCCCAATAGGGTCTCTCTCCAAATGACATGACTTCCCACATGACGATCCCATAACTCCAAACGTCGCTGGCTGAAGTGAACTTGCGGTAGGCAATGGCCTCTGGAGCTGTCCATCTCACGGGGATCTTCCCTCCCTGAAAGAAGGAGAAAGCATAGTCAGCCCAACCATCAGGTTTCTAGTTGAAGGCAGGCAATAAAAATCTTGGCATGCACGTTCTTCCAGACCCTCACTCCCATATCTTGTGAATTAGGACAGACAGGCTCTTCTTGCCTCATGCATAAGCTATGTTGCTGTGCCTACTTAGAGAAGCTCAAGGTGACCAGTATGCCTGTGCTGGCCTCTAGCCTTATGTGGACACACCACATGTGCCCTGGTACACTATATACTGATTCCAGTGTTCCTGCAGGGGAGGTGGGTGGGAGGAGAGAGTGTAACTGTCATAAACTCACTGGAACTACCCGAGATTGTTTATATGAGATACAAGTTACGGTTGTCTTTGTTCACTGGCAATGTAAAAGCTAACACATTTGAATTAGAAGAAATCGCAGTGATACAAAAGGAAAGAGTGATGAGGCATGCCTGCTGGAGGGCCCTGCCACTACAAGGTCATACTGTGCTGCCCTCTGCCCCATTTTCGTTGCATTCGACCCCTGGGGAGCAGGTTATCTGCACCAGTAGCATGCAGATAGCTCCAGGCTTCACAGACGTTTAATGGTCCCAGTGCTGTGGTCTTTCTACATGCTGGCTGTCCTGTCAGCCCTTCTTTGGAGGTCAAGATCCAAGAGGCTGGAGACGCCCTTTTCTATAGGGCCACTTTTAGGCTTGTTTCTCCTTCTTGCCTCCAATCCCACACTGGAAGTTTCTAAATTGGCTCTCTGCTTGGCCCTCAGCTTGCCCGCCAGACCTTAGCCAGTTTTGTTTACCTAAGGGATTCACAGCTATCCATTTGTTCATTCATCTCATCAGCAAACAGGAAATAAGCACCACTTTGTGCCAGGCCCTGCTGAGAAGCTGGGGTCCCAGAAACGAGCGTGTCCCTGCCCTCAAGCTGAACAGGACAGTGGGGAGGCAGAAAAGAAAACAGAAACTTAAAATATATTGTTAAAAACATTGAAAAGTGAGGAAGGTGAATATGAGAGTGGGTACAAAGTGTTCTGAAAACCAGAGGAGACTCCCTAACACAGGGGAGGGTCAGGGAAGGCAGGCAGGAGCTGTTAGAGAGGCAGTTTCTGGTGTGCTGAAGAACTCCTGGAGCCTTTGGCTGGGTTTGGATACCAGCACTGCTCTCTTCTACCTGTATGATGGGGGTAAATAACCTACCTCTCCGTGCCTCAGTTTCTCATCAGCACGTACACAGCCCAGTGTTAACTATTATTTTCACTATACTGAGCCCTAGAGAACAAGTTGAAGGTAACCAGGCAAAGTGCCTGGAGGAGGGAAGTCCGGGCAGAGAGCAGCCTGTGCAAAGGCCCAGGGTAAGAGAGAGGCTGGGAAGTGCACGCAATCCACAGTGGCTGAAGCACGGAGTTCCTAAGGGGGAAGCAACGGGAGGTGAGCGTGGAGCAGACAGCTGGCACGGCCTGTGCTGTCCAGCATCAGTGCCCATTACAGGTGTTAAAGGGGGTGCTCGCCAAGGCTGCCCTCCAAAACTCATCACTCCCTATAGCAAATATGACCCCCCTTTTCAGTTATTCGTGCCAAATGCGAGGATTTCACCCCATCGTGCTTTTCCTCATGCCTGGGCTCTGTCTCACTCCGTAATACACGGAACATAAGGCCGTCGGCTGCGGCAGTAACAGCACAGAGCAGGGACGGCAGCTCCCTCGCTCCCCTCCTCATTTGCCTCATGTCTTCACTGAAAGAGGATATTTTTATGCTGCCCATTCTTACAATCTGCTCAAGTCACCCAAGATACATGGTTGACGTTAGCAAAAATACTGTAAAAATGTAAAACTGGTTAACCCGAGCTAGGGAGAAAAAAAAAGGAGCAAACAGCAGTGTATTTTCATCTGGTTTCCTATCCGGGCCCTGGGAGAAATAAAGGCAACCAAGCTGCACCTCCCCAGGCACACATTCCACTTTCTGCAAAGAAGACAGTCCTGATTTCCCCTGAGAATGGTGGCAGGCTTTTGTGGCAGGGGAGATGTCCTCAGCACATATGCCAGCTACACGACAAATGCCTGGAGGGCATGCTGCTCAGACTGTGGCTGCAACAGGACTCCCTGTTCTCATCAACCCCCGAACATGAATGAATTTATTGGTTCTATCTACATGGTACCCACAGCTAGGAAGAGAGGTGGAGAATTCATCCAGGGAAGCAGAAGCTACTAAATACCTGGAGGTCAGTGTCTGATGGTGCAGAGACCCCAGGTTGTGTGTTGCATTAGGGGAGGTGCTGTTGTCACACCTCGAGATGGCCTGGGCTCCCCCAGAAAAGACGGGCTTTGGTTCTCTCAAAATACCTGGGTTAAGTGAGGTAGGAGAGTGTAGGAGTTTAATTAGTATACTCCTGTGTGCGTGCGTGTGTGTGTGTGTGTGTGTGTGTGTGTGTGTGTGAGAGAGAGAGAGAGAGAACGAGATTCTGTGTGAGAATGTATCAATCTGTGTGTAGGAGTGGGAGACAGAGAAAACTTGGCAGTGTAGGTCTGTGAGAAAAATAGAGTTAGGGCTTATCTTTTGTGTGTGTTTGTGTCAGAAAGGGGAGGGGAGATGACAGTGTGGCTCTTCTGAATTTCAAAGAGGTGATTTGGGAGTCTGAGAGTGTCCTCCTCTGCCAAGTCTGGAGCAAACCCCAGGGGCTGTCAGTGATAGCTGTGGAGCCGCTCCCTCTTGCCTGGAAAGTGGAAGTGCCTGGCCCACGGCAAGGAGCCTCCAGCCCTCCTGCAACCTTGCACTGCTGGGCCTCACTGAACACTGAGCTTGGCCTGTCACTGCCGCCCCCTCCATCCCAGCAGGTGGCCAAGCCTTCGAGAAGAGCCCCTGGACAGGCAGGTGACAGCTTGTCATGGCAGGCTCTCCTGCTCAGCTGGAGAGAAGGGGGACACTGACCTGGGAGGCAGAACAAAAGGAAATGCAAAGTAAGGGGAGCACAAGAGTGGGCACTTTTTTCCCAGGAATTTTAAGCCTTCCCTCCATCTTTCCAAGCATTGTTGTCAGTGTTGCCTTCTGGTGCTCAGAGGTAATCATGGTGATGATGAATGATATCATCAATATCAATAATTGACATAATTAATATTATCAAGTGATAATTATAAGTTGTCTTTAATTATGTGAAAGGAAATCTATTAATTTAGAGGACGGTGACCAGCCCTGTGGAGGGAAGCAGAAGAAAAGGAAGTGGGACCGTGCTGCAGCAGGCAGGGTTCTGCCAGCCAGGTGTCTGCTGCTACTGCATGAGGAAGCCGGACCAGATGCCAGGGCCAGCACAGCCGTGTGACTGTGAAGTCCTCTAAGAGACCCCGGCTACCCAGTGCAGGCACGGGGAAGGGGCATAGAAGAGTGCTTGCTCTATTGGGTGGTGGGGAACATCAGGGGAAAATTCTCAGGGCAGTGAAGAACGCATGGTGCCCACTGGAAAGGAATCTGCATTCATACGGGCACAGAAGTGCTGACACTGGGCTTGAGGAGAGCACTGTCCCTGGCACGGGTTTCTGCAGGTACCAGATGGCTTGCTTCCCCCGAAGGAAGCTAAGGGCATGGGTCTGCTTTTTGCAGGGACCGGGTTTCCCTAGAGCTGCCGCAGGGGTCGATGTTAGAACATGGGGGAGGGAGAAGAGGAAAAGAGGAAGAGGCAGCTCACTATCATCAGGGGTCTGAGCTCCCTTCAAGACTTCATACACACCTTCCATACAGAGCTTTGCATTGAATGGTTGTGTTGCCACAAATTCTTCAAATGTCTGAAAACCACTGCTTCAGAGTAATTATGTCTTAACTCAGATTTAAGATAAACTTGAGATTTTGTGTGTGTGTGTGTGTGTGTGTGTGTAGGATTTGGTGAACTAAGAAAGATATCTGGCAGTGAATTAATCCTAACCCAGCCATTTTCAAGGTCATCTGCTGACCCACAACCACACCTGCCAGCAGGTGTGATGCCAACAGGTAGAAGCTCTTGGTATGAGGCACTTTAGTCCCTCCGTCTCAGACAGCCTGCAGCAAGCATCTACGTAGCACCCATTCTGTGTTTAGTACCCTGCTGGGGACTTGGTAATGATGAGCCTCAGCCCTACTCTCAATGGGCAATGGATGTCCCTAACACCATCCAGCCAGCACACTGTCTTGCCACAGTGAGATTACATAAGCACAACACACAGCTTTGGTTCTAGAGCCCACCCAAGTATGAAGTTTTCCAGGCCAAGGTACAGGCATATGACCGATTCCTTCTGCTAATTACTTATTGTGGAGAAGCCCAGAGGGCAGTACTTCTATGTGTCTGGGCATTGCTACAGCACTTTTCTCGACCATCTTGTGTGAGACAAAGTCTCAATGGGATTATGGCAGAAATCCGGCTATTCATGAATATTGAGTATTGTGTTCATGGACTTGTTCAACAAACATTTCAGTTGTGCAGCATGAGAGAATCCACTTGAAGTTTGGAAGTGGCAGGTTCATGGCTGAGTGTATCATGCAATGGGTCTGAGTTTCACAATGTCTGCTATTCCAAAAGGCTTATAATATATAAAATATATTGAGGTTGTTGTGACAATCCAACATAATAGATATTTAAATCATACAATATATTCTTATTATCATTAAACAATAAATTATTGAATGTTGTGTATTGAATTATATCCCCACAAAAGGCATGTTAAAGTCCTAACCTGTGATACCTGTGAATATGATCTTATTTGGAAATGGGGTATTTGCAAATATAATCAAATCAAGTTAAGATGAAATCATACTGGATTCAGACGAGCTCTAAATTTCATGCCGGCATCCTTATAAGAAGGCCAAATGAAAATATAGCAACACACTGGGGAGAACACTATGTGAAGATGGAGGTAGAGATGGGCTGGTGCATCTCCAAGACACGTTACATCAAGGATTGATGGCAACTAAGAGAGGGGGATAGTATAGATCCTCCCTAGAGCCTTCCAAGGGAGAATGGCCCTGCCAACACCTTGATCTCAGACTTCTAGCCTCCAGAACTGTGATAGAATAAATTTCTGTTTAAAGCTCTTCAATTTCTGATACTTAGTTATAGAAGCCATGAGAGACTAATACATTCAGTATACACAATTTTATCAGATACTAGTTTAAAAATACCATTGTTAAGTTCCTAGGTGGCAGAACCATCATGGACTACTATTAGGGGGCAGGGGGATTCGGGAGTGAGGGGTACCTCCAACACTTTTTATCAAAGCCCCTCAGTTAGCCACAGGACACCCTCTAATATTTCATCAGTGCCATTGATCAGACCTTAGCCACAGTTCATACCTTGAAGCACTGCCCTTTGTCATCATGCCTGAGGGAGAATTCTATCCTCACTCTACCATCAATGTCCCCAGACTCACGTGGCCACTCCAGGCATAGGTAAATGCACAACACTGGCTGAAGGCAAGGCCAATACACCTTTCCTTTGATGACTCAGAAGGCCTAGCCCAGTGGTTCTCAAGCTTGGTTACCTAGTGGAATCACCTGGGGGAAGTTTGTTTGTTTGCTTGTTTTTAATGCCTTGAGTATTCTAATTTATTAGAATTTCTCAGAGTCGTGCCCAAGCATTGGTAGGTTTTAACATGTTTCAGGTGATCTGAACGTTGGGCCATTAGTCACAGCTACTGGCTGGAGCAGTGGTTCTCAAATTCGAATGTGTATCAGAATCTACTGGAGGGCTCATAAAACTGGTTCTAACCCAGACTTTTAAATTTACTAGTTCTGGGATAGGGCCTGAGAATTTGTATTTCTAACAAATTCCCAGTGTGGTTCTCACACTTTGAGAGCTGCTGACATAGATCAGTCCGACATAAGTCATGGATTGCTTTAGGATTTATCTTAAATACAAACTCTGATAATTGTTAGTGCCTTGGTTAAGAAGGATTCTGAGGCTTCATGACTGGGCTCAACAAGGCGTTATGACTAATGACTACATGTAATCACCTGAAGCACATTCAAATCATGCGTGCTCAGGAACCATTCCCAGAGACTCTTAAATTAGAATACTCAAGGCATTAATAAAAAAGACAAAACTTTCCCCAGGTGACTCCAGTGGGCAACCATGCTTGACAACGACTAGGCTAGGCCTGCTGGGTATGGAGAGAAGAGGGGTATTGGTCTTGATGAGCAAAGTCTGCCTTGGGTGAGGAAGTGGGTAGCTGTTTGCATGGCAAGTGATATGATTTGGCTGTGTTCCCATCCAAATCTCATCTTGAATTGTAGTTCCCATAATCCCCACTTGTTGTAGGAAGGACCCAGAAGGAGATAATTTAATCATGGGGGTAGTTACCTTCATGTGTTCTCATGACAATGAATGAGTTCTCACAAGATCTGTTGGTTCTATAAGGAGCTTTTCCCTTCTTTTGCTCAGCACTTCTCCTTCCTGCCACCATGTGAAGAAGGCACATGTTTGCTTCCCCTTCTACCATGATTGTAAGTTTCCTGAGGCCTCCCCAGTCATGATGAATAGTGAGTCAATTAAACCTCTTTCCTTTACAAATTACCTCATCTTGGGTATGTCTTTATTAGCAGTGTGAGAACAGTCTAATATAGTAAATTGGTACCAGTAGAGTGGGGTGCTGCTATCAGGATACCCAAAAATGTGGAAGCGACTTTGGAACTTGGTAACAGGCAGAGGTTGGAACAGTTTAGAGGACTCAGAAGAAGACACGAAAATATGGGAAAGTTTGGAACTCCCTAGAGACTTGTTGAATGGCTTTGACCAAAATGCTGATAGTGATATGGACAATGAAGTACAGGCTAAGGTGGTCTCAGATGGAGATGAGGAACTTGTTGGGAACTGGAACAAAGGTGACTCTTCCTGTGCTTTAACAAAGAGACTAGCAGCTTTTTACCCGTCCTAGAGATCTGTGGAACTTTGAACTTGAGAGAGATAATATGGGGAATCTGGCAGAAATTTCTAAGCAGCAAAGCATTCAAGAAGAAGCAGAGCATAAAAGTTTGCAGCCGGATCATGAGATAGAAAAGAAAAACCCATGTTCTGGGAAGAAATTCAAGCAGCTGCAGAAATTTGCATAACTAATGAGGAGCTGAGTGCCAATCACCAAGACAATGGGAAAAATGTCTCCAGGGCATATCAGAGACCTTCACCACAGTCCCTCCCATCACAGACCTGGAGGCCTAGGAGGAAAAAATGTTTTCTTGGATCAGGTCTAGGTCCCCCCTCTACTGTGTGCAGCCCTGGAACTGTGTCCCAGCTGCTCCAGTGATGGCTGAAAGGGGCCAAGGTACAGCTCAGGCCATTGCTTCATAGGGTGCAAGTCCCAAGCTTTGGCAGCTTCCACGTGATATTGGTCCTCCAGGTGTGCAGAAAACAAGAATTGAAGTTTGGGGACCTTTGTCTAGATTTCAGAGGATGTATGGAAATGCCTGGATGTCCAGGCAGAAGTTTGCTGCAGAGGCAGAGCCCTCATGCAGAACCTCTGCTAGGGCAGCAAGGAAGGGAAATGTGGGGTTGGAGCCCCCACACAGAGTCCCCACTGGGACACTGTCTGGTGGAGCTGTGAGAAGAGGGCCATCATCCTCCAGAACCTAGAATGGTAGATCCACTGACAGCTTGTACTGTACACTTGGAAAAGCTGTAGACAATGCCAGCCTGTATAAACAGCTAGAAGGTGAGCTGTACCCTGCAAAGCTAAAGAGGTGGAGTTGCCCAAGGCTCTCAAGCAGGGAGGCCACCTCTTGTATCAGCATGATCTGTATGTGAGACATGGAGTCAAAAGATATAATTTTGGAGCTTTAAGGTTTAATAACTGCCCACTGGATTTTGGACTTGCATGGGACCTAAAGCCCCTTTGTTTGGCCCATTTCTCTCCTTTGGAACAGGTGTATTTACCCAATGCCTGTAGCCCCAATGAAACTAGGAAGTAACTGACTTGCTTTTGATTTTACAGGCTCATAGGTGGAAGGCACCTGCCTTGTCACAGATGAGACTTTGGACTTGGACTTTTGGGTTAATGCTGGAATGAGTTAAGATTTTGGGGGACTGTCAGAAGGGCATGATTGTGTTTTGAAATGTGAGAACATGAGATTTGGGAGAGGCCAGGGGTGGAACCATGGTTTGGCTATACCCTCACCTAAATCTCATCTTAAATCATAGTTCCTATGATCCCTATGTGTTGTAGTAGGGACCCAGTGGGAGGTAATTTAATCATGGAGGCAGTTACCCTCATGCTGTACTTGTGATAGTGAATGAGCTCTCACAAGATTTGATTATTTTATAAGGGTTTTCCCCCCTTTTGCTAGGTACTTCTTGCTGCTGCCACATGAAGAAGGACATGTTTGCTTCCCCTTCTGCCATGATTATAAGTTTCCTGAGGCCTCCCCAAGCCATGCTGAACTGTGAGTCAATTAAACCTCTTTTCTTTATAAATTACCCAGTCTTGAGTATGTCTTTATTAGCAGAATGAGAACAGACTAATAAAGCGAATATGTTTCAACACTGAACTAAGCCTCAAAAGATCTTAAAATGATGAAAAGGAAACAGAAGCAGCAAATTGGCTTCATTAATGTTTCTGTCAAGTATATCTGTGGTCCAAAGGAAATGGAAGGCAAACTGAGATTAAGTTTACATTGTAAGTCAAGAGTCACTCTGGCGTTGGCAGGTTGGAACTCTACCTTGAAGCAGTAACCCTCCTGACTGTGTGGTTGACCAACCTGGGTATAGTACCTGCCTGTGAGTGAGGGTCTGTGCAATCTATTGTAGACAAGTTCAGATACAGATGGGCCTGCCATCAGGGGGCATCCATGTGGCACGCCTCTGCTCCTGTTAAATAGTCACTGTCTACTGCCCTGCTATAAAGTGAGCTGCAAGTGTTTCTGTGTCAAAGTAAAAAGATATTTTAGAATGAATGTCTCAACTTAAAAGCACTCTGAAAGTACACTGACCCATTTTCCTCAACCTAATGAGTAAAGTGATATTTTTCCAGATAAGACTCATATCAGCTGGGAAGGAAAAGAAGTTTCTGCCTAAAAGGTTATCTTGCTCTGAGTGTCACCAGCTTCTAACAGCTAGTGGAAATGGCTTCTGGCTGCTGAATTGCAGCTGAGTCTATATAATAAAGAGGCTGTTCCCAGTTCCCCAGGATGCCAGAAATTTGCATGAGAACAGTCTCTCATCTTCTGAAGGAGTTCATCTGGCCCTGCTGCTTATTTCTTTCCAGAAGCCACAATCTTGATGGTGACACTGTAATTTATTACCATGCTAAAGAGTATGATGCAACATACACAGAATGAAAACTTGAGGTGGGAAGCAGGCTGCAGGAACAGGTGAGCTTTTGGAGGGGATGGTCTCATTTGTCATGCAAATAGCACACGTAACAGAGAAAAGGGCTGGGAGAAAAGACAACCCCAAAAGACACACAGCATTAGCTGCTGACAAAATTGTTTCTAAATAGAATGTTTTTCAAAGCTTTTCTTGAAGCATTAGCTGCTCCTACAAAATGAATGACACAATGTATTTTGTACTAGTAATAAAATATGTGATTTGAATAACTACAAACGGAAAGATTTACAGTCGGGTAGGGTCCTTGCTGCCTCTCCCCTGAGCTTTGTGAGCACTGAAACCCTTCTGTGCGATGCTGCGAAAGGTAATTGCAGCCCAAACATCATTTTCCAGCAGCTAGAGAAAGGCTTATTTGGACATAAATTAACTAAAAATATGTGGATTATAGTGTGTATTTCATGTGTGAAGAACAGAAAGGCCACTTGGTGACATTTCCCAACTGGAAATGTTCAACCAAACAGACATCGTTTTTCTGTACTATACTGACTGGATGAACAGCTGTCTTCTACTATCCACACCCCAAACAGCCTTTGATGGCCAGGATATGGGCATTATTATTACTTTTTATGACACAGTGCTTCTTGAGTTTACAACTAAAAAGAAAGGATGAAGAGTCAAAGGCTAAATAATTAACTAGCTGTCTTGATTCATTTGACAAGCAAGCCCCCTCTCGGAGCCAGGCCAGGTATAATAATGGGAAAAGAAACAACACCCCTTCTGCCCTGAGGAGGACACTGTCCAGGGAATCCCTCAGTGACAGTCAGGTCTTTAGCGGTGCAGCTCTCATGTTCACTGCCTCGGTATTCACGGTGGCAAAGACATGGAATCAATGTGGGTGCTCATCAATGGTGGATTAAATAAAGAAAATGTAGTACATATACACCATGGAATACTATGCAGCCGTTAAAAGATATAATGAAATAATGTCCTTTGCAGTAACACAAATGGAGCTGGAAGCCAGAATCCTAAATGAATTAGTGCAGGAGCAGAAAACCAAATACCACATGTTCTCACTTAAAAATGGAAGCTAAATATGGAGCACACATGGACATAAACATGGGAACAACAGACACTGCTGACTACTAGAGGTGAGAGGGAGGGAGGGAGGCGTGGGTTGAAAAACTACTTATTGGGTACTATGCTCACTACTTGTGTCCAATACACCCATGTAACAATCCGACACATGTACCTCGTGTATCTAAAGTAAAAGCAAAAATTATTTAAAAAATTTAAATTGTCACCCTAATTTAGATCTTGCTAATAAAAATAGAAAATAAGGGTGCAGGTGTGTTCCCTCCTTGTGGAATCCATGAAGCCTGGGTCCTGCTGTCAGTGTTCCTGAAGTGACTGCTCTGGAGAGACAGCTATTGAATTAATCCCAAAGGGCTTTAGCTTCTTGGCACATTTTGCTCTCCAAGATGGTGGGCTACTGATAATGTACAGAGAGAAGCCAGCATCTCATCACGGATGTAGTAAGCAGGGCTGCACCTGCCCTGCTGCTGAAACAAAAATGTCCTCCTCCAAGGCAGGTGGGGAGGGGACAATGAGCCTCCAGACCCTCTGGATAACAGGTTGGCATGGAGGACCATGGAACAGGGGACAGGAAGAGGAGAGGAGGAGGCTCAGAGGTCGCCCTGCTGTCTCCCCTTCTGTTCCCATGCCATGTCAGTGTTTCATCAATTACTTCTCTGACAATGGCAGAAACTGCACTTTTTCCTAGAGATTCTGTACACCCATGCCACACTGCTGCCCACCCTCAGCCCCAAGGTCATCCTAAGAGACCACAGCTTCCTCTTTGTCAGCCAGTCTGTTTGCCACGCCAGTGACCCCTGGGCCTTTCCCCACATCTCCATGGCTCCCATCCGTCAGTAGGCCATGATGCCATTCTACCTTTGGCCATGTGTCTCCCCAACAACCCTTGGTCACTCAAACTCTTCTCCCATTCTGTCCCTGCCCTTTGCATGGAGGTCACATGGGCTTCCTGCTGCTCGGAGGTAGGGCTGCACCTGCTGTGGCAAGACAGCTGAGAAGGCCTCCTGACATCGAGTGGCTAGAGGTGGGGCTGCTGATTCTGGTGGATGCTCTGTCTCTGGAGAAGGCTGGGGTCTCAAATGGAGACTGGCTCCTGCTTAGCCATCTTGGAGACTTCCGTACAGCTCTGTGAGAGGGCTGTGGGGTGTGTTCTATTGTCCTTATCATGGCCTTCAATTATTTTTTCTCCTCTTCATGTGGGGTAAGCATCTAACAGACTGTCCATGGCAACCCATTTTAAAGGATACACTAGGTATATTCCTTCTTTTCATTGCACTGTGTGATGCCTTACCAGTGTCCACTGGCCATGTCCATCATCTCTTCCTGCCCCCGCCCTCCAACAGCTATTTAAAAATAATCAGTCACATTCAATAGCTTAAGCTCTCCTGGCCCCCCTGAACTGCACTTCCTTCTTGGCATGGCTTCTCCCTCAAACAATCCCAGCAGTTACAACTAAGTCACTTAACCACTCTGTCTTGCAGTCTCCACCTGCCAATAGGGATAATAATGCTTAATTATCTCAGAGGGGCATATGAGGAGCTGTTAGCTAATGCTGGCAGAGTGTGCCAGTGCCGAGGGAGCTGCTCCACCTGCCTCCCTGCGTGAGCCCTGCTCTCTGGGCTGTCTATTTTCCTTTGGTGGTAGTGAGGGATGGCAAGGGAGGGGCAGAGTCTGCCCCAGAGGCTGTACTAGGGACCAGCTCCTTCCTGTGTATCTTCTACACTGGGGATGTAAACTGGGTATCCTAAGCCTGTTTTTACAGGCCCTGGGAACTGGACAGGAGAGGAGGGTGGCCAGGGTTCCACAAATGGCAAAAAGTGGAGGGGGCTCTTGAAACCTCCCATTCCAGATCCCATGCTGCCTTTTCCTCATATTGGATGACAGGAGAAGGAAGGAAAATAAATGGAGAAGTGTGTCCTTGCATATGGAGGGCAGGTGGCATCTTTTATCTCCCAAAGGAAAAACAAAAGGATTGGCTTACGTTTTACTTTCCCAGAACACAGAGTCTCTAACTGTCAGCCAAGGGTCCCACCCCACTCACACTGTCACCTGACTCACAGTGAGCTCTGAGATATAAAAGAGCATGTCAGCCTACTACATCTTTGATGGCTGAGAAACATTGGTTGAGAGATAAGAATATTAAGGTGCCTCAGAGTAAAATGGGGAAAACATCGATGTTTTGTTTTTTAAACAAAGCATGAATAAGCACAGTTACTTTGGGACTATGACGACGCTCTGTGTGCAGAAGATGTGAAAATGGACAAATCTCGTAAGCTACAGCAAAAGTATAAATTGGCAAAAGGCTTTGGGGAATAAACAGCGACCAAAATTTAAAATATACAATTTCTTAACATTACTATGAAGGACAGATGAACATCACGTGACTCTAGAAGCAATAACCTAAGAAGGGCACATCGTCACTTATGCAACACATAAATAACCCAAATCTAAGCATGAAGGGACATCAGACAAACTCAAAATGAAGAAGATTCTATTACACAATATTTGAAAGGTATCCTTTAAGAAAAAAAAATTAAAAATATTGTGAACATTTTCCTGATTAAAAGATATGAATGTGATAACTAAATGCAATATCAGAAGCTACACTGGATCTTGTACTAGAGTAAAAAGGGCTAAAAAAGATACTCTTGGGGGTCAATTAACAAAATTAGAATACAGATAGTAGACTAGATAAAGGTATTTTATCCATGTTAAATGATTAAGGTTGATAACTGTACTATAGTTATGTAAAAGAATATCCCTCCCTATTTTTAGGAAATATGGAAATACACACGGAAGTGTCTAAGAATAAAGAGCGATGATACATGTAATGTATCTTCCAAGAGTTCAGAAAAAATATTTTACAGAGAGAGAAAGAAAGAGAACAAATAATAAAGAAATGGGGTCAAATGATAACAGTAGGTAAAGAATGTGGGCAAAGGTTATATGGGTGTTTGTCTGTATGACTCTTATCTGGGAACTTTAAGTTTGACATTATTTTTTTAAAAATCAATGTGCAAATTATTTGATCTAGAAATTTATCATCTTGAAATTTATGTTACAGAAATATCCATACGAGTGCACAGATATGTCTATAAGAATTTTCACTGGCCTGTTGTTTGAAATAACACAACATCAGAAGCCACCTAGATGACGATTTAAAAAGAGCTTGTTTCCAGAGGCATGAAGTGAGGTGCTGAGGAGGAAAGGTCATATTCAGGACAGAGCATTAAGTAACGAAGCAAGCAGCCTATGAGTAGATCATTATGTATGGTATGAGACCAGTTTTTGAGACTAAAAATGTATATACAAAAAATACGCACATGCATACACATGCACAGTAAAGACGAGATGAAAGCCCACCAAGCTATGAATGATAGTAATTTCTGGGAATTGGAAAGGGGGAGTCACTTTCATTTTTTACTTTAAACACATTTTTATTTTTTAATGTTATGAAGCATTTTGTTTGTTTTTAAATAGCAGATTTTTTTAGATGGTTTTATTTTAGGGGTACATGTGTAAGATTCACTTTTTACTTTAAACACGTTTTTATTTTTTGATGTTTTGAAACATTTCGTTTGTTTTTAAATTTCAGATTTTACTTTAGAAATTTTATTTTAAGGGTACACGTGTAAGAGTATTACATGGATATATTGGACCCAAATAGTGAGCATAGTACCCAATAGTACCCAATAGTGGGTTTTTCAACCCATGGCCCCCGGTCCCTCAACTTCTAGTAGTCTGCAGTTTTTTATCCCTCACCTGCTTTCCATCCTTTCCTTTGAGTCCCTGTAGTCTGTTGTATCATCTTTGTGCCCAGGCGTGCTCAGTGTTTCGCTCCCACTTGGAAGTGAGAACATGTGGTATCTGGTTTTCTTTTCCTGTATTAATTCACTTAGGAGTATGTCCTCCAGCTCCATCTACGTTGCTGCAAAGGACATGATTTCATTTTTTGTAATGACTGTGTTAAGAAAATAAAGCATTGTTTTTAAAATAAAGCCATAATAACATTTTTAAAAATCGCATTCTAGAGATTTCTTTCTTCAGATATGCTGCCCTTCCAAGTTGGACCAATAAGCTCCCTTCTCCTGTATGTTCTGGGATTAGTCCTCCCCGAGGTGTAGGGGAAGCATGTAGAAGGTTTTGAAGGCCAAAAATCTGGTGAATGGGGCTGGTTATCACAGCCACACAGAGCCACAAGGAAAGGGCCGAGTTCAGGGTTGGAAGAGCAGAAACTGAAAGCCTTCTTCTTCCTACTGTGAAGAACCCAGCTGCCTGGGGGCAGCCATATTGCTCCCTGGGTACCTGGGCTCCTTCTCTGTTCTACACAGACCATTCTCCTACTTGGTATCTCAGATCTCCAGGTGCAAGTCTGTCACTCATTCATTAATTTCTTAATTCATTCCACAAACTGTTACTGAGCAGCACATGAAAGCTCAGTGATACTGTGGTAAAAGAGGAATCCAGGCCAGCTGCTGGGACAGAAGAGTGTCACAGTAGAGTAAGGACATGAGGACTGTGGTGAAGGCTTTGAAGAGCTACTGAGCAGGATGTGGGAGGAAACTGCCATGAGACAGAGCACAGGTTGTAAGAGCAGCATGCAAGGTGTAGTGCAGGCTGGACCACGGGCCAAACTGCCCACAGCTGTTCCCCATCCTCATTCTTGAGGCCTCTGATGCTGTCGGCCTGTCTAGGTCTGCGTTATAGAAACCTCACTTTGGGGTATGCTGAAGCTCCCCAGCTAGGCTTTAGGGTTTAGCAAATGCTGCTTGCATCTTACCCGTTCTTTCCCCACTGACTAATTTCTCTATTGTTTGATCTACTTTGAGATTTACTTTCCATTTTCCCATTCTTTAGAAAACCAGTCTTCAGAGTTGCTCCCACATTCCCAGACCTAACTTTTACCCAACCTGGTACACCTAGACCCCTGGTCTTTGCCTCCCTGCCTGTCCTGCTTGGGCCCATGGGAGCCCTGGGACAGTTTACCATATGTCTGTCCCAGGGGCTAGGCGCATCAGAGTGGGAGGAAGAGGCGCCTGTTTCCCCTTCTCCATCCTGGGACTATACCCTTTCCCTGTGGTTCTTCGTGGCCACTATCATCATCCTCACTCACCAGAGTTGGGGCCTTCCTAACTTGCCACAGTCTGAAAGCTCTACCGAGAACTGTGGGGCTTCAGTTCCAGAGCTTTATGGAATCTTGGGAGTCATAGCAGTACCTTCAGCTGAAGCCCCAAAACTCCTCTCTTCAGAGGGTACCCAATTTATTTTATATGAGGCTAGTGAACTGCAAGCCCTCCCAAACAATTTCCATTTTCTCTAACACCATGGTCTCCCAAGGTTTACTCATTTTCATGGAATCACAGGGATTCAGATAGCTCAGAAGAAAACCCTTAACCACAAGTCAGGAGAAACCCAGGGAAGGTCCTAAGCTCTGTGGCCTATGTCCATGGCAAGCAAAAGCCTTCCCATTGGGCTTGTTGACCCTGGAGATTGTGCATCCTACAGGAATATTTCAGTATCTCCCAAGGTTTACCAGACTTTCATCTTTCTGGGCCCTTCAGGGCTATATTTTGCTGCCTGTCGCAAAGGGTGGGTGAAAGAGGACAGGTGGAGGTAGGGGCAGGGCATCTTAGCTCTGGAGCAGAGTAGGCATGAAGGCAGAAACAGAAATTAAACAGCCAGCATATCTGTGGAGCAGGGAGGAGCTTGTCTGCTTTCTCCTTCAACCTGCTCTCCCCTCCCCTCAAGTAAATCCCAGACTGATATAAATAAAAGGTGCAGGCACAGTAGAGAGTAATGGAATAACCTAGGACTGAAAGGCTTTAGCCTAGAACAGAGAGCAGCAACCTAGAAACACATGAGAATCAAGGTTCTTGGCCAAAGGTCATTCCAAAACTTCTCAGGCAAAAATCAAGAGAATGTAATATTCAAAATGTTACTAGGTCAGGTTTCTAAGCACAACAAAGGAACATTTGATTGGGTTATGGAACTACCACCCAAAATATCTTCTTTCCAATGAAAAGTGCTGACTGGTATATGGTCACTGAAGTTGAAAACCATTATTCTGTCATTGTGATAATAAAGACTGGTTCAGATAAGATTCATCAATGGATGCTGAAAGTGGGGGTCAGTGAGGTGAATTTTTATGAGGAGCAGGATATTTGCATGGCCTAACATTATTTTCCTGTAGATTGCTAATTAGTTACAAGAGAAAAATATGTAATATATACTGTACATAACTATACACTGGAGAAATTAGACAAAACCTTGACCAGGTGATCAAAAGTCGTAACACCAATGAGGAACAGATGGACATTAAGTGTTTCAAGATACAATAGCCTAGGAAGGACACAACATCGTTTATATAGGATTATAGCCAAGAATGTAGAATCTGAATCTAATTATGAGAAATATCAGAAAATACCCCAAATAAGGAATGTTTTATTAATGAAAAAAGTTGACTTATATTTTTAAACAAGTCAGTATCATAAAAGACTAAGAAAAACATTGGAAATACATGCATTGCTTAATGATGGAGATACATTCTAAGAAACATGTTCCTAGATGATTTTCTTCTTGTGCAAATATTTTAGAGTGTACATACTCTAACCTAAATGGGAGAGCTCACTACACACCTAGGCTCTTTTGTATAGACTATCAGTCCTAGGCTACAAACCTCTATAGCATGGTACTATATGGAATACGGTTGGCAAATGTAACACAATAAATATTTGTGTATCTGAACGTATCTAAATACAGAAAAAGTATAGTAAAAATAGAGTACTATACTATGGGATCACCGTTGTGTATGTAGTCTGTTGCTGACACATAACTGTATTTTACATTAAAGGAGATTACAGAGACCTGACAACTAAATGTAACACTTGATCCTAGACTGAAGGTTCCAGAGGGCATTCACTTTAGTAGGGATTGGTTTTAACACCATTAAAATTTTGATCCATGGTGTAGACTTATTCATCAAATGATTTTTTGAAATTTTATTCAAATAAAAAGTTTTAAAAAATCCTCTTGTTAATTGATCAGGTATCTAAAAGAGCTATCTGACCAAACAATGACATTTCTTTTTGAAGTTGTATTTATAGAGAAGCCAATAAGGAGTGAGCCAAGACATCCCTTTCATGTAGATAGTAAATAAAGTGCAATAGGGACAACCTCCTAGCTTTGGAACATTTACAATGCAATAAAGTATCTCTGAATCTTCTTTAAAAGCCAGTACTGGACATGGTTTGTAAACTTTCTTCTAAGCTTAGAAAAAGTATGACTAGGGATAGAAATGTTGACTGCATTAAACCACCCATTATCATCGATGGCCTATACTTTTCAAATACTGAACTTGTATAGGCAAAACTTGTTTGAAAGGAAACCCTGGCGAAAGCATAATATCTAAAATAGGTAAGAGAGGAGCTGTTGTAGCTGAAGCAAGATGGTGGTCTGCAGCCCTGTGAGGTTTCCCCAATACCCAGCAGTGCCCTGGCCCATTCCTATAAATCTCTAGGATGTCAAGGGAAGAGAACTGGCCACATCTCACATGTGGACAGACCCATACACAATAGGTGAACCGCATTTTTCCTTTCCTTTGATTCAAGTATACGTTCTGATGTAATTGTCTTAATTTTGATATCAAATGGTCTCACATGATTAGGCTTCCTGATGTTTCAACTATTTCTTATGCCTAAATGTAGTACATGATTCCTGAATGTGATTGATTGGACCCTAATTTCCTAATACAGGCATTTCTGCTGTAATTTCATATACATATTTTAGTAAAACATCATACTCTGCAAAATTGCACAATAAAATAACAGAGCCTATGGGGAGAAAACACATTTGGAGGAGACCATTCAACATCTAACAAAATATATAGCAATCTTAATAAAAATAGCAGCACAGGTAAATTGCAACTTGCATTTGTACCCAGTGTATCGGTTCATTGATCCTTTTCAGGCTTAAACTCTGAATTCTGTGCATCCTCTTAGAGATGTAGGTCTTGGAGGGCATTCACATCTCATGGTTTCATTCAAATTAAAAATCCAATCCAATGTGTAGACTCTCTTGCCATAAAGTTAAAATTAACACAAAGGAAAATGTGTTCAGTTTCCTTATGTGTACTACCTGTTTCATCAGATAACAGAGAGAAAAACACAGTGGCTCTGGAAACCACGAAGCCAGCCACTATTTGCATGAAAGAAAGGCCCTCTGTCAGTGTTCAACTTGTTTCTTAAGGTCTTCTCATTGTGCTAAGGCTTCCTCTTTTATTGGAAGAAAGCTTACCCTTACCCCTATCTGCTTCAAGATATAAATATCCTAGGAAAAGATCATGTGAGAACTGCAGGACTTCCACACTCTTCACTCTCCTATTTACCATTCACATACTGAGTTTGCATTGGAGAAATAGGCATGGAACAGAAGAGGCTGGACCCCCATTCCCATTTTATGATGCATCACAGACGAGATGAGAGCAAATGAACATTTTTCAAGCATCCACCAGGCATCAACTGCTCTGCTGGGCACTGTACATATTTATTATGATCCAATCCTCATGCTCTTACTAAAATGTAAGTTCTTATCCCCATTTTACATATTAGAGAACTGACGTTCATGAAGTAAATACCTCACTCAGGTTATTACAATAACATGTTAGGTGCAGAGCCAGGGTTTAAATTTTGGTCTTATGGCCATCCAAGCTTATAATCTTTGCATCACATTGGTGAAATTTTATATTAGGATCCCACCACTTTCATTATTAGCTGAAAAGAAATAGCTCTGCTCATTGCTATTAATAATTGTGTTTAGAATGTCATGTATTCTTGAAATAATTTTCCCCCTAAATCAAGTAAAAGTATTTTACTAAGATTTAGAATCATTTACTAATGATTCTATTTCATCAGCTTTTGTAATATTTTCTATTTTGTTACATTTTTAGGACATTAGGAGTTTACTAAAAGAATTTCAAAACAATATTTCTCCTTTCATCATTACAATATCATGTGATGTAGATGAAGTGTAATACAGTATTCCCCATGGACAGATAATGGAATGAAGCCCCAGACAGGTAAAGTAACTCACTCCAAGTTAGCAATTAGTACATCCAGGACTAAAATCATGTTTTCTGGATCAAAATTCAGCCTCATCCATATAAGTGCTGAGGGGACCACCATTCGGAATTATCTCCTGTTAAGTCCTGTGCATTAGATTATCTGTCATTAGAGCTATCAGGACTTATTGTGCTAAATGATTGGAAATGTGATAAAAATATTGAAAAATAGAACAAGGAAAGAATGAGTTCACTGTGCTTATCATTGAAGACAATGATTACTAGTAGGGTAATGAATATCAACAGCCACAACAAATAAACAACAACAAAAATGAATAATGAGGTTTAAGTGATGGTGCCTAATTTACTTACTAAAACAATTTTCTAATACAAAGAACTATTACAGAATTATAATGTAAATAATCATTATTTTTGTATAATAGAACCATGCATATGCAACTGGAAGAAAATGAGAAAGAACATGTGCTATCTTAAAGTGATACTAAAGAATTTTCCACCCACTCCTCATCCCCTTCTTGGCCGAACTTCTGCCCTTCTAATTTCTCAGGGTAGAATAGCCAGCTATAAAGCCATTTCATATCATTTTATTGGGGATGTCAATTTAGAAGTACATGAACTTAATTGCTTAGCTCCTTGGTTTTCTGTCTTCTACGATCCCCGGAATGGGCCAAATTCCTTTCCAAAGGAAAAGTTTTTCAAAATAACAGAACTAAAGTCAGGGACCCATGACCACAACTAAGTCATGGGCCAGAGAGCCCTGGATTTTGTGCCCAAAACATGCACCTCTAATAGACAGTAAGACAACCTATGAAGACAAGGCAGGTATTCTTGTCCTCTCTGGCGTGGAGTAGCAAGTTGTGAGTACGCTGGGGTCAGCTTCAGGCACAAGTGGGCTGTGACTTCGCATTTGATAGATAACTCTCAGACAACTAATGAATAGAATGCCAGCCTTGCCCTTGTTACCTGGGTCCTCTCCTCTTTGCCCACTGCTTGGCTGGTTGGCCACAGGGAATAAAGAAATGAAGACTTGACAGGTCACTATGAAAAACAGCCATTGCTGGCCAGGAAAGAAAAATATGCCTCCAACAAAGGAAAGAACTGGCCATGAGGAAAGGCAAGCACCTCGTACTCACAAGCAGAATCCTGACTTTGAGTTTTTCTCTATGCCCTTTTTTCTTTTTCTCAAATGCCCAGATGGCATGTATTCTCTAAGTGAGCAATATTAGAAGAAGTCTACACGGATCTTTTCACTGAGAAGCTTCCTTTCCTGTCTCTTACTCTCTAGCTTTCTCACAGAGAAAGAGCTTACTTGAATGCTTTTGTGGGAGGATTAAAATAAAATCTTCATCTTAGAACTCCTTCCTGCATGTTCCCCCTGCAGCTACAGTGCCTGCGGAGTGAGCATCTGCAGAGCGGCCTTTCATTGGCCATCCTCCTGGCCTTTCCCTTCCTCACTCAGCTGCTCTCTTTCCACCTTGCGTTTACTTGGATTTACTCCGTCTTTTCCCTAGACATTGGTAACCTATCCTGGATGAGAGTTTCTTGACTACCTTCAGATTGTTGAATTCAGCTTTCCAATAGGAGGTGTAAAGTATAATGTGATTGGCCTTGATAGTGCTGGTTTTTAGTTACCAGGGTCTTTAGAAAAACAAAAAACAAAAAACCAAACTCTTGACTGTGTGCTCTTGAAGAGCTGAATTAAAGGGCCTAGTTTCTCTTATCTGGATAAACGTTTTACCTTATACAGATCTGCTTGACCCAGAGGCCTTCTTTGTGAGAGAATTTTGCTCTGTGTAGGACCCACAGGCCAAATCCTACAACATTCTGGAGCCCTGTTAGTCTGGGTGCATGGGACAAGATCCCCACCTTCCTTATTGACTTCTGTCACAATGCACAGGACTCTTACAGAACTAGACAGAGATTTGCAGACTCCGACAGTATCAAGGCTGGTCAGGGCTTTAGAAACCTGAGCACTCCCTGTTATTTAACATCTTGTGGTCACTGCTCTTTGAAGGCAATGCTTCTGCAAAGTTACATTGCCAACTTAGTGAACTCAACAACCAGGAGTTATAAAGGTTTTTTGTTCGTTTGCTTTTTACATTTTTCTAAAATCTCAGGCTGCAAGTCTGAAATCAAGGTGTTCACAGGGCCGTTCTCTCTTTACAACCTACTGGGGAGAATCTTCAGTTGCTTCTTCTTGTTTCTGGTGTTTACCAGCAAACTTTGGCATGCCTTGGCATCGCCCAGCCTCTGCATCTGTCATCATATGGCCATCTTCTCCTTGTGTGTCTCTGTCTGAATTTCCTGCTTCTTTAATGACTCCAGTGATTGGATTTAGACTTAATCCTAAAGCAGTATGACCTCATCTTAACCTGATTACATCTGCAAAGACCCAATTTCCAAATAAGGTCACATTCACAGGAGCCAGAAGTAAGGACTCCAATGTATCCCTTTGGGAAGGATGCAATTCAACTGATCCCAGGGCCCTTCCAGGGCTAACACATCTTTCACACTCTCTTCCCAACACTAGCCAAGCAGGCCTCCTGTTCACTATCCAGTAAGCACATCAAGCACTTTCTAGCCTCCTCTGTTCTGATGTGGCTTATGTCTACCTTTGTTTCTTTCAATATCTCTTGGGTTTTTTTCTAAGGGAGAGCAACTCTTCCCCCACCTGTGCTTGAGCTCAGCCTCCTTCAACTCCCTCCTCTGCTCCACACGCTGTCCTTGCTGAGCAATCAGAGTCTATGTCCAGCTCTGGGATCATTCCCATGAGGGAGTCACTGGCCATGCTCTTCCCTAATTAACCCCTTTTCATCCTTGGGCTTCAACACAGGTGTGCCTTCCTCAGGGTCTTTTAATACATGCTTGACATATGCTTCTCCACTATAGCATCTAACAATTGTAATTATATGGTGACTTGCATAATTAGTTGTTTCTTATCTCTTTTTTGCTGGGAAGGAAATGTGAGGAGCTCAGGAACTCTCTGTTTTGTTAACTGCAGTGTTATGCACATATTAGCTGATTTTAAAGTATATATTGGCTAGGAGAACAGCCAGTAGAGGCACTGCATGGGCGTGAGGAGGAGGGCTTTGCATATCACACCCCTGTGGGGCCCAGAATGGAGAGATGTGTTTTCTGAGAAACCTGACCCACTCCTTGTTCCAGTCTCTGGGGTACAGGCTGGCTCAGGCTCTGAAATTCCACACTGATCCCACCCATGCTAATAATACACAGGCCCTACTAAGAATAATTATGCTGAGTCTTTTCAAAAGGGAATTTCAGTCAGGGCCTGCTATCCCTAACTCAGCATCTGGTGACAAAGTGACCCAGGGAGAGGTATCAGAGGAACGAGGAGGCAAATCTGCCTGAAGAAGAATTATTTGAGTGGTGGAGTAAGGGGGAGAGTGGCACTTGAATTATTCTTCTCTCAGCTTAATTAATGTTAGAGCAGAATTTCCAGGGGACCAGGACTCAGTTTTATCCTGGCTTCAATTAAAGGGTCTCCCTGTCTTTTCTTTGCTTGTCTTCATTCCTCTCCACTTTCCTACCCACCCAAGAGAGAGCCCTGCTACCCAAGCTCAATGATTGAAAGATGAATGAGAAATCATAATTTGAAAACTGCCTCATGAGGCAGGCCATGAATCAGAAAGAGAAGAGAAGTATGATTTAAAGGTGAAAACTGCTGGGAATGGTGGAGAGAAGTTAACGCTGGACCTGGAGTCACTGGACAGAAAGCCAGTAAACCCTGCTCATTCTGACAGATGAAGGTCATAGCCTTAGCCAGAACCTACAGGCAGAGGGATTGACCTGACTGAGCCACAACTTCTTACAGTGGTAAAGCAAAGAGCAGACAGAAGGGGCTTTTCCCTGAAAACCTTGCAGAAAGGATTATCTTCGAGATAATTTTCCGCTTTCTTTGCACCTTTTATAATGCATTAAGTGCATTATATAAAAATCCGAAACAGAGTACTGTTGCAGTCAAACTCACTGCTCAGTGACAGTCAGCGAAAAAAGCCCAGCTATTACCTGGTGCTTACTTGGAATGTTTGTGTCTGTACTTGTATGTTTCTGGACTGTGTATCTCTATGCTTTGTGTATCTATGTACACACATATACTACACACATCTCTCTCTGTGTGTGTATGTGTGTGTGTGTGTGTGTGTGTGTGTGTGTGTGTGTACGGTACTGACGGAAGTTATTCTTTGCAGGCTTTAGGGAAAGTTCACGAAGTCTTTTTGTCCTCATCACAGACTTCCCCTAACCCTAACCATTTTTCACCCATGAACACTGTGCATAGCACTACTGGCCCCTGATGGAGCAGCAATGTCTGGGCAGCTTAGACAGGGTGATGCCTACCCTCAGCACTGACCTCAGTGCCCCTGCTGCTACTAGGGACAGTGGTGGCAGGTCTGCTACTCATCTTGGCTGTGTCAAAGGCAAGATGGTCTTAGGCTGTTTGTAGCCCCCACTTCTCCTGTGCAGGTCAGGTCCAGGGCCTGGCAGGAGGAAGGGGATGACATCTAAGGCTAAGGTTTTGGCATCCTCTTGACCTTTTCTCTTATGAATCCCCTCTTTGAAGGACACCCTAGCAAGTTCCCTGCAAAGAAAAGAGCTTTTCATTCCAGACACAGGTGATACCCATCAGGCACACCAAACTGCCTTCTTTCCTTAAACACCAATTTACTTAGAAAAGATGGGCCTAAAACAAAGCCATTCAAGAAAGTCCTCTTTGTTGAGATTCACACATTTACTGGGGAGCTGGTTCACTGATAGGTGCATAACAACGGAAATGACTGAGGTGTTGATTTGCATATTTTTGATGCTATGGTGTAGAAGAATCTCAAGACTGAGGGTCATTTTTTTTTTTTTCCCTGAGACAGAGTCTCACTCTGTGGCCCAGGCTGGAGAGTGCAGTGGCACAATCTTGGCTCACTGAAACCTCTGTCTCCTGGGTTCAAGCAATTCTCATGTCAGCCTTCCAAGTAGCTGGGATTACAAGCCAGTGCCAGTACACCTGGCTAATTTTTGTATTTTTAGCAGAGACTGGGTTTCTCCATGTTGGACAGGCTGGTCTCAAACTCCTGACCTCAAGTGATCCGCCCACCTCGGCCTCCCAAAGTGCTGGTATTACAGGCATGAGCCACCACACCCGGCTCAAGACTGAGGGTAATTTTTTATCTGCCTGTCTCCAACTCCTTCATACCAATCCTCAGGATCTCCAGGGCTGATTTGACAGGTTTCTGCTTTTTCTTTTCTCCAAAAGAGTTGATGGATGAAGGAGAGGTTCTGACTCTGGGAAATGGGTTATCACGGGATCAGACGTGGCAGGATCAGAATGAGGGTCCCCGGACCTAGAGGCAGATGCTGGTGTGGAGCTCTGCTGGTGGCACCTATTGTGCCACCTGTGCCCTCACTGCCTCCTTGTCTCAGACAAACGAGATGGCTGGGTGGGCATCTGGGAAGCTGGATTACAGCACAGGTGTTGCCACCCTGCGCAAAGATGCTGGAGCCCAAGTGTGGCCTGGGGCTTTCATGCTTCCCTGGGCTTCAAGAAGAAGTTCTAAGATGACTGAAAATATCTTTCTTTTCCAGCCTGAAGGGATGAGGATCTGGTGTCAGATTTACCTGGATTTTTGAGAAATAAGTAATTGACACTTCTTACAATGCAAGTTTGTGAAATAAAATTTGTGCTCCCTAAGACGGTTTCAATGCAGAGATTTTTCAAGTGTGCTCCAGGACTAGCAGGATCAGCGCCATCTGGGAACTCACGTAACATGCAGATTCCTAGGCCCCACCTCAGATCCATGAATCAGAAACTCTTGGGTGGGACCCAGCAGTTTGTATCTTTACAAGCCCTCCAGGAGACCCTGGTCCCCAGGGAAGCATGAGAATCACAGGTTTCAACAAACACAGTCATGTTAGTTTCTTTCCCCTGCTCTCTCTTGACAGGGTTTCTCAAAATTTTCCCATGGTGATCCTGCCACAAGGTCATCAATTTTCCTTTGTGAATATCTGTTTTTCTGGGTTTCTGGTGGCTCTCTGCCTTATTGTTTTCTATTACAGAGTGACTGGAAATGGGGGAAGTTATAGGATCCTTTCTACTAGTTAGCTTTAAAACGTACATCTGGGCCAGGCGCAGTGGCTCATGCCTGTAATCCCAGCACCTTGGGGGGCCAACGTGGGCAGATAGTCTGAGGTCGGGAGCTCAAGACCAGCCTGACCAACATAGAGAAACTCTGTCTCTACTAAAAATACAAAATTAGCCAGGCATGGTGGTGCATGCCTGTAATCCCAGCTACTTGGGAGACTGAGGCAGGAGAATCGCTTGAATTCGGGAGGTAGAGGTTGTGATGAGCCAAGATTGCGCCACTGCACTCCAGCCTGGGCAACAAGAGTGAAACTCAGTCTCAAAAAAAAAAAATGTACATCTGACATCTCTTGCCATGGGGTAGGGATTCTGAGAGATGGGGAAGCGCTTATGGTAGCATCCACAATACTCATACAAGCTGTGACCAGGATGGGACTTGTACTAGCATGGCTACCAGTTTACCAGATGGGTTTTTACACATCTAACAAAATCGTACAAATCCCATTTTATGGATGAGGAAACCTAGGCCCAAGTTCATGGAGCATAGTGTGATCCAAACCCTGCATTCCTCCTACCATGCCAAAGAACTATTTCGTCACACCACACTGGGGAAGACAGTTCTAGAAAAGGTCTTTTTGCTCTCTTCTCAGGAGACATTGCTGAACAGAGAGATCAACTGGGCAGTACAATATAATGAATGAAGGCCAAATTTTGTGAAAGGGAAGGCCCTATAGATTTCAGCATGGCAGCAATTGTGGCTGAAATGGATGTTCTCTTCCCAGAAGCAGAGAGAGGACGGAGGCTACAGCTGAGACAATAATTCATGGGAATAATGGATAATGAGTATGTTGTGGCGGGGGTTGGTGAGATGAGGGTGCTGTCTACACCATGTCCTGGGATGACTGAAATTCATCACAGCACAAAGACCTCTTCAGCACACATGAGCAGCAGGCCTGGCTTCCTCCAGCAGATTCAGGATGGGCTATGGAATCAGGTGTTCACAGAGATTACCCGTGTAGGAAGGCTGTCCCTTGTCCCATGAGGGGAGGCTGGACCCTTCATGCCTGGTGCCCCAGAGCAGTACAGGAAGTGAGTCTGATGCAGATGGGGCAGATTCTAGAGGAAGTGGAACAGCTGAGCTGTCCCCAAGTGGATCTAAGCAGTTAATGTGGGAAAGAGGGGCAGCATGTAAGGAAGAGCTGACAAATGACAACGATCCAGAAAGGACAACGATCCAGGAAGGACAAGAGCACAGCTAGAAAATGGCCTGAGAGTAGGGGGCAGATGGCCAAGGAACAGCTCTGTTTGTGTTTCCCAGAGGGAAACAGCAGCAGGGCAGAGAACATCAGCTGACATGAGAAGAGAGAAAGTAAGGAGGAGGAGGAACTGGGGGGCCTGGAAGAAAGTGAATTTCAGAAGTGGCAGAAACACAGAGTGTGGGAGGAACCGGGAGCTTGAGACAAGAGGAAGGAGCTGCGAGAGGAGTCAAAGGGGAAGGGACTGAGGGAGATCAGAGGCGCCTTGAAGACTTAATGCAATTCATGATAAAACAGGGAGGCCTGCAGAGAGCACGGCTGTGCAGAAGGCTCGAGCAGGGCTAGAAGCTTCTTAGAGAGACAGCCTGGGAGCTCTGAAGGATGGGAAAGTTGACACTACTTTAGCAAAAGGAACTTGGCTGAATACTAAGAAGGGAAATTATGCTCACAAAGGGACTGGATGGTCCTCTTCCTACTGATCGGAAGAGAAAGAAAGTCATGCTGAAATAGAGCTTTTGATTTAACCAACATAAAGCTGCTGTCCAGAGATTTACAGGATCCTGTTGGGGCTCTACTCACCAATGTCAGCTGATAAAAGGTAAAGATCAAGTTTGTGAATGTGTATGTGAGCTCCAAATGCAATAAGTTAATCAAAGATGTGACACCTTTCCTAGCATGTGTGTGCCCTCTATTCTCTTGGTAAAATTAGACAGAACCAGTAATAATGAGAACGTGACCTGTGAGGTCAAACATCAAGAACTGGCGTATAACAGAAGCATGGGAATGTTTATTTGAACACACATAACGGCATTCAGAAATATACCTGCCAAAAGGAAAGTTGTGTAAACCATGCAAGTGTTCAGACTCCAGTCCAGCTCATTTATCTGTTTCTCTTAAAGAGCAGGAACATTAGTAGCATTTCAGAACTATTCCCTAATTTAGTGGGTTTATTTGAATCATAAGAAAGCACAAAGGAGCAAATTCTATCTGTTCATTATTTCAGGAGCTTGTTGGGAAGGAAATGCTCCTGGGGCTAGATATAGCAATCTAAAACAGAGCAGGAACACCTGGGGGAAAGTACTGCAAAGAATTAAGTCAGAGCGGGAGATGAAGGTTGAGGATCTTGTAGGAAAAACTGGAAAACTTTAATAGCTATTAATGAGGCCTTCACTTATAAAGTAAAACCAGATGTATTAGAAGATGGTGATGTTAAAAAGATCTTGAAAGAACTGCATAAATTAGGGGAATGAAGATGGAGTAGAGAGGTCTTAAGTACTGTCTTATAGAACTGCTGATTATGGGGATAAGCTGAATGTCCCACTTTTGGTGTTGAGGAGTGTGTTTCTAGAGACTGCTTTAAATGTGTCCCAGAGATTCTGGTATGCTTCTAACAAGTGGACTCTCTAGCAAACAACGAGAGAAGGAAAAAGAAAATAAAGGAAAAACAAACTGAAGTTTCTGGAAACTGAACAGGACAAAGTTTTATCTTCTGCAGCTTTTCACTAAGGGCAGCCATAGTCTGCTCAGTGGCTTAAACCCCAATAGAAAACCCCACCGTCTTTCTGACTGGAGGAAACAAGGGAAGGAGTTCAGCACAATCAGGGCTGTTGGAGAGTTGAGGCAGAATCCCTAGAAATAAGATAACAAGGGAAAGGTAATATCAAATGCTATGCATAAAGTCTTCCCAATTTTCTAGCTGACCCCTGAAATATGCATGTATGAGACAAATTGAAAACCATAAAAACTGGGGGCTGAGCTATTGCCCACTGCAAACATGACAGTTTTCCCATTGAGTCTAGCCAAGTTAATTTCCTGCTAACCCAAAAATACCAACACTCTGGATCAGTGCAACAAAATCCAATTACCACATCATAACATTCATGTTTATAATCCCAAACTTCTAGATGTATACAGAGCCAGGGAAATGTTTCCCATTTTCATGGGAAAAAAACAAACAAGATGCCAATCCCAGGACCACCCAGATGTCAAAATTATTAAAGATTTTAAAGTTGCTATTGCAGCTATGCTCAATGAGGTAAAGAAAAATATACTTATGAATGACTAAAAGATAAAAATCTCAGCTGAGATTTTGAAACTATAAAAAGGGATTAATTAGAAACTATAGCTGTAAAAAATACAATCATTAGAAAAAAGTCACTGGAAGGGCTCAAAAACAAAACAAAGATGGCAAATAATAAAATCAATGAGTTGGAAGATAGAGCTGAAGAAAAGAAAGAAAAAATTAGGGAAAATAATGATCAGAGCCTCAGGAACCTGTAAAACACTTCCAAAAGTTCTCCCTCTAGGTAACTGCAGCCCTAGAAAAAGAGAAAAAATAACAAAAAAATAATATTTGAAGATTATGGCTGAAAACTTTGCAAATATACTGAAAGACATAGTTTTACAGATCTTATAAAGTGTAGAGAACCTCAAACAGGATATATTTGGGGGAAAATGCTCAGGCACATCATAGCCAAGCTAAAAACCAAAGATAATGAGAAAATCTTGAAAGCAGACAAATATGATACAGTATATATATAAATATACATGTATGCATATATACATATATATGCAAGAGAACAGTGATTCAAGTAACTGCGGGATTTCTCATCAGAAGCCATGGCAACGCAAGACAATGAAATAACAATGTTAAAGTGATGAAAGAAAAACCAAACTATAAACCCAGAATTGTATATCCAGCAAAAATATATTTCAGTAATACATACAAAATACAGAAATTTCTCTGATAAAGAAAAACTAAGAGAATGCATTGCCAGAGACCTGTACTACAAACAATATTAAAGGTAGTTCCTCAGACTGAGGGAACGATACCAGAGGGAAACTTGGATCTTTAGGAATAAAGGAAGAACAAAAGAAATGGTAACTATTTTGAATTAATATAAAACATTTTCCTCTTGATTTCTTTAGTATACACATGACTGTTTAAAGCAAAAATTGTAACATTGTCTTTGAGACTATAAATGTATACAGACGGAACATATATAACAATTATAACATAAAGGGCAGTGGAAGTGGATGGTTAAATGGATCTATATGATATGATTATATGCTCTCTACATTTTATGTAAAGTGGTACAATATAAACCCCAAGTGGACTAGGAACAATTAAGAAGTATATATTATATATGCACATATTATATATTGTTAATTCTAGACTATGAAAAAAGTTAATGCAAAGAAGTAGAGCTGAAAATCAAGAATAAGTAAAAGTTAAGTGCCTGCCCACCTCCATCTGTACATGGGGTGGGGAAGGATGCAATACCACCTCGTCTTTGTGCATCACCCAAGGGCCAGTAGAGCCAGTGGCAAAGATGATGGGTGACTTGGACTCTACAGAGAATCCTTTGCCGGGTTTTTGGGAGGTGCGTGCATGCACCTCTTGAAGAGGTCTCAAGCAAAACCTCCTGAAAGGTTTCCCATTGCTCTAAGGCTGCAACTCCTTTCACAAGGGTTTGGGAGAGCCTGCATGATAGACTGCTACAGGCCTTCTTGAATACCTCCTCCCTAATTCTCCAAATACCCTAAACAGGGGTCTCTTCTCAGTTATATCCCATCTTCCCACTTGCCACGGGGCCTTTGTATATGGTGCCTCTCTGCCTCTGTAGTCCAACCTGCCACATTTATGTGGGGCAGAATGCTATAGAGGAAAAGAGGGAAAGGTAAAGCCAGAGATATAGGCTTTCTAGAACATCACAAATGACCAACGTTGAGCAGGGAATCTGGCACACTGTGGGTCCATAGAGGGAATCAAAGTGTCATGAGCATTGGACTCAGAGTCTGGAGAACAAGAATACAGGGCCAAAGCTACCACTGCAATAGCACACTTTGTGGCTTCAGTAACTCATTTGACCACTCGGGGCCATGGATTCCTCATCCAAAAGTGAGGAGGTTGGATTTACGGCAAATTCTTATTTCTTAATTGCCTGCCAGGAGGAAAAGGACAATTGGACAGCTACTGTTCCTACCTTATGTACATCTGTATTGGCTAACTGGGCTCTTTCATGTTCAGAACGAGGCTTTGAAATAGCCATTCTATCCTTTCCCAAATGAAGTACATTTGCACCCACTGTTTTGTTTTGTTTCTGTTTGTATGCCAACGATGACTCCTAAATGTGCATCTTCCTTTGGACTGCTCTTATATGCACTAAACCCATATATTCGGCTGCCTATTCAGTAGCTCTACTGATATATCCTATAGACACACGAAAGTCAAAATGGTTTAAACAAGTGTCTCCCAGAATTTTGTAAGTATCAAAATCATATGGTAAATTTTAGTAACAATTAAAAGGTCCAGACTCTATTCTACTTCAAAGAGTCTGTGCCTCTGTGCACTGTATAAACTCTCCAGGTAAATCTGATACTCAACAATATTTGAGAATTTGAAAATTGAGAATTTGATAATGACTATTCTGAACCAAACCCACGATCTACTACCAACTCTTCCACTCCTTCGGTCAATTTCTTTCCAGCATCCTCACTCTCAGAGAATGGAGCCATCACCCATCCAGAGGCACAGGCTGGATACTTGGAACCATCCTCCACCATCTGTCACTCTCACCTTTAAGTGCCATCCATTATGTACTCCTTGCTACATAGATGTTACAGCATCACCCCACTGGACCTTGGGCTTCATTCTCTGCATCCCAGCCCCACGGCCCTGTAGCCTCCTGATGCATCTTCCTGTCTCCGCTAGTGCCTCTCCTACCCATCCTCCATGCTGCAGCCAAGGTAAATTAAAAAAAGAAAAATTTTATTTTGGGACAACTTCAAATAGCTATAAAAGTTGCAAAAATACTACCATGAATGCCTGTACATTCTTCACTTGGACACCCTATTCCAGCCAACAATTGTCCCAGAGATGTCCTGTTAAAGATCATATGGCATACCCAGTGTCATCCCTCACAATCTGGAGCAGTTTCTCAGTCCCCTTGACTTTCATGACCTTAACATTTTTTTAAGAGCATAGGCCATAAATTTAATAGAATGTAACTCAATTTTAGGTAGCCTGATGTTTTCTTATGAAAACATCAAGTTACAAATTTTGAACAGAATATTCCAAGTTTTATGTTCTTTTCATTGCATCCTCTAAGTTGCGCACAATATTTACTTGTCTTGTTATTGCTGGTGTTAACTTTAACCACTTGATTCAGATTGCTTTGCCAAATTTCTCTGTAAAGGTACTTTCTCCCTCTTTGTAATAAACAAACATTTTGGAGGGAAATACTTTGAAGATATGTAACATCCCATTTCTCTCCTGACATTCACCTCAAGTTTTAGCATCCATTGCTGTTTCTTATTTGAATTAGCTATTAATCTGATGGTTGCCAAATAGTGAGCTTCTAATATCATCATTCTTTTTTTTTTTTTTTTT